>NW_017728923.1:14109019-14147554 GCF_001723895.1 Crocodylus porosus | reverse complement strand
TGTGCTGAAACATGCTGTCTGGCCAGCTGCATGTTTCAGCACCAGGGTGAGGGGCCAACCATAGAGATGCTCTGGCGACCAGAGCATCTCCATGGGCTGAGCAAGGCAGGGATCGGGGGGGTGGGGGGGTCCACCCCAGAGTCCTCTCCCCCCTCCTCCAGCCCCCTGGACCCCTTACTCACCGGCACTGGAGCCTTGGTGCTGAACACATGTGCTGGCCAGCTGCATGTTTCAGCACCAGGGTGAGGTGCCAACCACAGAGACACTCTGGCAGCCAGCGCGTTTCCCTGGAGGACCCAGCCTCCAGTTGCCTCAGGTCACAGTCCAGGATTGTTCCCACATGTGCCTCTTTCCCCGCATGTGCCTCTTTCCCCACCTCAAAGGGGTTTGAGATGGGGAAGAGGCACAGCCGCACTCATCTGGATGCACCCTGGAGGTCTGTAAAGAAATAAAAATGTGATTTGGATTCCTGACCAGGCTCCAAATGAGGTTTATTGGATCATGCTCAGGCTCCCACGCCAGAGAGAGTGTTGTTTAATTTGGTCTTTATATCTGGTGAAGAGGTGGGGAAATGGCATTTTAAATAACGTTTAGATTTTAAAAGCCTTTTACATTTTAGGGCTGGTTTCGGCTTTCATTTACCCTCAGTAAATCCAGAGTAACTCCATTATGAGTCACTGGGACAATGCTTTGAGCTATTGAACTAATTTTGGGGGACAAAAGGAGGGAGGTAGGGAATTCACAAAGGCTTTTGTATGAGATTTCTGAGCTCCTTTCTGTGTATTACTAATTCAGCAGAATGCCCCCAAAAGAAGACACTTGAAAACTGAAAAAAAAGTTTCCATGCTATTCTTTAGTCTATTTTAAATAGCCCAGAGAAGAAAGGGATTTCCTATCTAAAATGAAAGCTTCAGACAAGAAATATTTAATGTAAGAAAAGAAAGCACAGAAGGCATAGAAAAAACAACCAAGGATGATTTGAGTCTTCAGACAGGAAAATCATCCAGTGACTTCCCCTGTTCAGGGGCTAACATCTGAAGAATGCTTCAAAAGAAACAAGGGGTAAAACCTAAATGAAATTGTCTTACTTCGGGTGACTGTGAAACTATGATCTGTGAGACAGTAATTACAAAAATCCTATGACAAGCGAAATGTAAAAATTAATGGGTAGCTTATAACGCCTTGAAAATTAGATACAGCTTGGCACCTAAGCCTTTTTGCTTTTACTTTTTAGCTATTGGCCTGGCATCACAGAGGAGATGTTTGTTCAGGTACCACAAACAGTAAATGCATAACTTTAAGTTCCAGCCATCTAAGGACCAGAATATTAGTTGGTGACCTGACAGAATATCCTTCGATGTCATTTAGCCCTGTTTTTCTGTAAATGTATATCAGGCAGCCCAACTTTTAAGCAGCCAGGGGCCACATGCTCTGTAAGCCAAATCAGTGGGGGCTGCACTCCATGAGGACCACATCAGAGCAAACCACAGGCCTCCAGGCTGCATCCCATTGAGCCACTCCTCGCTTGCCCCCACTGCAGTGTATGCCCACAGGGACACCCCTCTCCCCACTGCTGCACAGAATAGGCACAATCCCCCCCTTTCCCCTTGCAACTGCACCATGTGCCTGTGGGGCTCTGGACTTGCTGTCTGCTCCTTGTGCTGTATTGCCTTGCCCTCTGGGGCAGGGGCAGGAAGCTGCAGCCACAGGAGGGAGTGGGACCCTGGCGACTTCAGCTGCTATTGCAGCTAGACCTTTAGGCAGCTCAGCAGTGAGGTGAGAGCCCAGGGGCTGTAATTTAACCCCTTGCCAGATGCATGTAGTCCACTGAAGCTGAAAGTCAGAATGGCAGCCCGATTTGGCGTGCAGTAGTCAATTGAAACCCCTTATTTGGGGACATTAAAAAATGGGAACACAAATGACATGTACATCCTGCCATCTGAACAAGCTCCCAGATTCAAGGTTTCACAGAGATTTTTCAGTAGCCCATACATATTTTGTAATGGTTGTGCATATATTGCCAGCAAATGGAAAATCTAGGAAGGGAACTGTGTATTTAAATGATGTACAACTGGGGGAATTCCACAGGAAGTTGTTTGCATTAAATAGGGTCTATTCAGGGAATTCTGAGAAGTCCCTTAAAATGGTCAGAATACGTAAATTGTGAATCCCTCAAAATCTTGTGACCCGAGAAAGGAATTAGATCTTTTTTATAATCTGGTGAATTTTTCCCTCCTTTTCCTGCTGACTGAAAAAAAGGAGGCCACAAAATGACCACAGTTATATGAATTCATTCAGCAAGAATCCCTTCAGAGTATTTTAGCTATGGGTTGACTGGGACTATTGCAAATTCAAACAATGGTGTAAACCTGTTTAGTGAATTGACTTCTGCAAAGCCATGCTGTTTTATGCCAGCTGACCTTGTTTTGCTATTAGTCATAAATAGTACTGTTTAACCTTGTTTACATCACTGGGTTTTTTTCCATTACAAGGTTTTATGGCAGCTATTGTGCAGATTATTTAATATGAGCATTTAAAATTATATCTACATAAATAGCCAAATACAATAGAAAAGTTTCTTTTCTGCAAACACTGACATCAGCAAAACTTGCTTACTTGCATATTCAGACAGAATACAAGAGGACATTGGACAAGGCTAAAGCACATTCATTTGGCTGTGCTTTTGACAAAATGAAGTTTTCAGAATCCTTTGTGTGTGTGATGGCAAGCAGCCAAATGAATAAAACAACAACAAAAGAAATTTCAGACAGAGTATTTGGAATATTTGACTGAAAGTCATCTGAATTTTGTTTGAGTGAGAAGTCAAGTAAGAAATCCATTGTATTTGCTAAGACAGTATTTCCTTCACTGGGATCAAATTAGTAGGGTATTCTGTGACATTAAGTGATATTGCTACTATGTGACATTAAATACTGTAATGAGATGAGGATTGAGACCTGATTCAAGGCCTATAGCTAGAGGAAAACAATGGGTGCCTATACACATGCAGCATGGCTGCTCTGATGCACTCAATTAGTTGAGTCTGCTGGAGCATGGTAATTACTGCACTCCAGCAGACTCCAGCGTCATGTGTACTAGCTTTCCCATGCTGAAAAATGGTGGTGCAGGCTCCGGGAGTTGAAGGGGCAGCAATGTTTTAACTAAAGCTTGTTTGATGAGTTTAGTGAAAGCATCCCTGCCACCATTCATCAGCATGGGGACACCGATACTTGTGATGCTCTAGGTGCTTTAATTAGAATAGGCCCCCCTCCACCCCTAAAGCATATGTATAAATACTGAATGGGAGCTGGTCAGTGACTTCAGTGAATACCAGATTTGGCCAGAAGAGTGCTATGGTATGAAATAATATCTTAGGGTAGGGTTATCAGACTGATTCATTCTTGCTTCTTTTTCTCCCTCCCAATTCCGATTTTCCCCTCCCCCTCATCTAGTTAAGTAACTTTCAGAGATGATGAAAACCTGACTGAAGATTCATGAATATTATGATGTCTTTCAATAAAATGTGAACTCATCATTTTCATTATTTGCCCAGCTGTAATGAGGAAGAGTGGAAGGAAAAAGTTGTTATCTAGGGCATGTGAAAAATCCTGTGTCAGTAAAATAAAACTTTGCTCCCCCCTCTCCCTGCCCCCCCAAATGCATTCTATGTCCATGTCCTGTAATAGTTACTAAAAGCTAGGCTGAGGTATAGACTCATGAAATATACAAGGATTGTGGAATACTTTGACTTTTACTGGGGGTTTTTGATGTTTTGTATAAAACTTCTCCAAATGTTGTGGATGCCAGTATTTGTTGGTCGTGAATCTGATTATTGTACAACAAGAGAGGAGGTCACTAAAGTAAATACTGTAGTTCCTAAAACCAGAGAAGACAGACCACCTTGCACCTTGCAACACTTCTCTACCAATCTCAAGAGAGCTATATCTAAGATTCAAAAAACTTAAACTTCCTGAGATGGGCATCTAGGGATTCTCCCTGTACTGTGAACCTTCTGAGGTGTATAACTGGCAAAGATGTTTTTACACCATTTGCTCCCTTCCACTTCAAATCTTATAGTGTATGATGAGTACTAGGGTAGGTAACTGATGGGAGGGAGTGGGATCAGTTTGCACTAGTCTGGGTTAATCGCCTCTCCAGGACCCCTCTACTTTTCAAATAATGTGTGAACTGCTTTTATCATCTTACAGCCCCAGAATTGGGGAAGTATAAATAAGGGCACATCCACAGGTCTAGTTCATTGTTTTCAGAGATGATGGCCATGTTGCCTGTAGCAGGTTGGAGCTACATCTTTGAAAGTGCTAATTATAGCACTTCTTCATTATAGTGGAACAAAGAGAAGAGAGAGACGTGTAGCCAGGGTGAACCTAACAGCAAATTCTAGCTCACTGGGTAACACCAATAAAATACCGGGGTAATGCAGCAGTGAATCAGGCTCCTTTGTTTTACTATCAAAGGGGGGAATGTAATGTTCTCTTTGGTACAGCTGGCATTCATCTACAAAAATAAAATCGAGCTGAGCCAGAGATAAAAACTCAGCCTAGTGGCAACTGTAAATCAATGCCACTTAACGTAGAATGTTGCCATTGAATGCTTGTCGGCTTTTATATACAACTCATGTGTTTAATTAGTGACATCATAAAAGTGACTAAGAATATGAAATATCTATTTTAAATGTATCATATTTGCCTGAATCCAAGATGACTTAGAATTTAAGATGAGTCCTGAATAATTAGATTCTCTAAGTGGAAATTTATAAATTTGTTATAATTTCCCATGTATAGAATCGAATTATTGGAGGGTCATCTTAAATTCATTCAGTCGCTGCTGCAGCAGAGCAAGCAGTAGCAGAGAGGCAGGCCCCTGAATCCTGCCCCTTGCAGCCTGTTGCCACCACCACTTGTTCCCACTCCCACCTGTCCACTTGGTCCCTGCCCCCCCACATGTGTTCCCCCTGGCACTAGCCCCCACCCCCCATTTGGGCTCTGGCGCAAACCCCATTCTGGCTCACAGAATGAAGTACAGAGCACATGCTGGCTCTGGCCATGCAGCAGTGGTTGCAGCTGTGGTTCTGACCCCAAGGGCGGGTTGAAGATGGAATCAGAGCCAAAGTTGGAGCCACTGCAGCTGCCGCCCCTGTCCCCTCTTGGCTTCT
This sequence comes from Crocodylus porosus, assembly GCF_001723895.1. Classification (NCBI taxonomy): domain Eukaryota; kingdom Metazoa; phylum Chordata; order Crocodylia; family Crocodylidae; genus Crocodylus; species Crocodylus porosus. The sequence continues at coordinate 14,142,381 of NW_017728923.1, read as the reverse complement.
ATTCAGAACTAAAGTGAGGGTTTTGCCTCCATATTGAATGGCAAGGCGGGGTGCAACTCGTCTTGGATTGGAATAAATATGGTGCAGTGATAAAAAAAAAATCACATGACTGTTAAAGACAAGGACTATTTTTAAATTGTTAGAAAGACTTTTGTGTTATATCTGCAGTTACTATTAGTTACTTTTGATTGTACTGAACTTGGATTTCCTATAAACAATAGGTATCATACACCACTGGGCAATGGTCTATGGATCAACACCTATGAAACATTGGTTTGTGTGTAGCTGTTAAAAAATGATGCATGTATACTTCCACATGCATATTTCCCCCCTTTTGACACATTAATCTTGGTTTCAGTAGGCTGAACTTAAATATTTTTATCTCTCTAGTAAAATAAGTGCCCAGGGAAACCTAAGGCAGACATGGTTCCTTGGGTAAATCTGATATCTTTTATTAGACAAACGCAAATATTTGGAAAAATTCTTTTTAGCAAGCTTTCAGGCACAAACGCCTTTCATCAGGCTGAAGAAGCATCTGCAGATGGTCTGTGCTCTTCCTGGATGGAGCAGTAAAGCAGCCAGAGGCCAGTACTTATGCAAGAAAGCCAGTCAGTTAAAATGTAAATTGAGGTGGTCAGTAGGTGAGAGACGGATGCGATGGTGGGGGAAGGAGAATGAAAGTAGCTGTAGTCAAAGGATGGGGGGAATGAGAATAGCTGGTAAAAAGTGAAGGGTTTCCCTGGGGAGTCAGATGTCTGGCAGATTATAATGTGGTCATAAATCCAATGTCTATATTTAGTCCCTGATTTTTTGTATCCAGTAGGTTGATGAAGTGAAGTTCATGGGCTCATCTGTGGTATTTTGTGAATTTCCTTTGAGGATTAGAACAGAGAGATTAGAGAGAGTGGTTTTCATGTGTGAAGTCTGTCCCCACAGGTAGTTGGGTATTCTTGTCTTTGATAGATTTCCGGTGTGCATTCGTTCTCGTGTGTTATTAGGTTTCTCCTACATATTTTCCATCAGGGCATTTCATGCACTGTATGAGATATAAACCAGGGAATCCTAAAACATTTGATAACAACATCTTGAACATCTCGAGTTGTTAGGTATGCCAGAGCAACTGTTCTTGCTTATGTCATGTAGGTCAAATTACAAGAAACAATTAACTAGATCATCAAAGATGTGTTGACACATTTTGCTATGCTGCTGCTGCACATCAATTGCTTGACTCTTTAACATGTCTAATTTAAATGTAAAGTTTCTGCTAATTGTTATCTAGATTATTGTTGAATGTTAACACAAGCTTACTTTGCTTATTTTGTTACAAAACATAAATCAAGAAAAATGCAAGACAGTTTGTGTATCTCCCTGGCAAAATGAAAGAAACAAATGCTAATGGGAGGGAGAACTTTCTCCACAGCATAATTAACACAAATCCATCAGTCACAGCTATAGCTGTGCACTTATTGAGTAGATCATAACCTTTATGCAGTCCTAGCTCTAGTGGAGCAAAACTATATGTTGGCATATCTCCAGCACCTCAGCAAAGGAACTGACTCTAGAACTTTTTTCCCCTAAAACTTCTCACCCCCTGGAGTCATTGGTTTAGCTCATGTGTAGACAGCAATGAAGGCAACCCTAGGTCTAATGCTGGCAGCTGCTGTGTACAGGCGTGTTCAGGAGTAGAAAAACTCGTAGTACAAGTTATTCTTTCCCCACGTCATATCTTTCTCTGTTGTCACCTCAGTGAAACTGGAGGAATAGTTGTAGCCATGAGAAATTACAGGACTTGAAAACTGCACTGTTACAACTACATCAGGATATGTTTACTGGTAAAAGTCCTGTATAGAAAGGTGCTGCATTAATGCATAATGAAGTTTATATTGTTGCAGTTAAATTGAATTAATTGCCAACTGCATTAGAGGTTTGGGATGTTGTAGTTATATTAATAAAGTAAATTTCCTTAATAAAGGCAAGCTCACAGACAAGAGCGGCCACTGATTCTTGGAGAACTAAAAAAATCCCCTCTGAGCAAGAGGGCTCATTAAGAGTATAGTTAGCCTGCAACTGTAGTTGCAACATTTTTCTCAAAACAAGGTTAAAAACAGACCTCCTTTTGAATGCTAAAGATTCGAAAGATTGACTCTGAAAAGAGCTGAGGCACCTCCAATAACTTTGACTTCTTTCTTATGTACCATAGTGTCTAATCCTGTGTACTGAAAACAAGAGTTCTACTACCTATTAAGGTCTAAATATATTTAGCATGCAGAATGGCTGCAGTAGTAATAGGAGAAAGCAGCTAAAGAAAATGAGCCATGTAAAAATTTACATATTCTGATAATTTAAGTTGCTCTAACTGCATTAGCATTTAAGAAGAACTTACATTGTGATAATCAATGCAGTAGTTAATTTCAACGCTTTACTGCCCTGGCAGTGAAAATCTTGGCAAATTAATTTCTATAATGCTTGAGAAATTTTTTTCAAATGCTTCCTTTCTCATTCATATTTAATGAACTTTGAAAAGTTACATTAGATTATTAAGAGCTACATAACTTTTTTCAGCTGGTAACTGGTGTACCAAAAGCCAACTTGACTCTTGATACAGGAATGGCATCCTGTTCAATGTAAGTCTACAGGCTGAATAACAGTATGTTGTTACTGATATTAATTTAATAGATGGACATTTATTTTTATGTACAAAGTCTATTTCTTTTTATTTTTCAACAATTCCTAATGTACTTGAGCCTAATGTTCAGAACAGATTGATTCGTGTTTCTTAAACCAATTTATTATGATCATACCTCCTAATTTGATTTGTCACTCATTTAGCAACAGAGCATTGTTCAGAGATAGGGGAAATTTGGGAATCTGAATTCCAGTTGAGTTCTGTTTACACCCACTTCTTTTATTGTATCACCTTGGACAAGTGAAGTATCTATAGTTATTCTAACGTGGAAATGATAATTTAAAGCATGGGCTGGGAGTCTTTCACTAAGAGTAGGATGAATTAACAGTTTGGTCCTAAGGCAGAATGGAAGGTATTAGTTATTGTAGTAAGGATCTGCCTGGGGAAAGGGGTTGTATGACATTTTAAAAAATAGAAAAGGATGAAATTTTGCATACTTTTTTTTTTCTATAATGTTGTAGTCACTCTAAGCAATGTGAATCATAGCTGAGGTCAGGAAAGGGAGCAAGGGCAATCGAGAACTAGATTTGCTGTCTAACTGTAGGGAGGTTTCAATGTGTAATAGGAGAGGGAAGAAATGCCCACTGCTATGCAGTACCAGATGCCAGTTTAAAATGTGCAGAGGGAACCGTGGTGCAAAATCACCACAGCTGCAGTCCTGCAGGCTGAAGCACTCCCCTTTCACTCCAGCAAGCTCAGTGTGTCAGCAAGCTCTTGGAGGGTTGGAAACTGCCGGGTGTCAGCCGAGGCTATGACAAGGCACTTCAAAATATAGCTTTTGTGGGAATTAATTTCAGTGAAGCCCCAAAAGATCTCTAGAAAAGACAAATTAATACACTTCCATGCATAGGTTTCATTTAAAAGATCCCTGCCCCATCCCCCTGCCAAGCTGGTTTGATGGCAAAACCCGAAAAACAAAGTGGCACTAGGACTGTAAGTGGCTTCTCATGTCTGCCCAGGCAGCATGTGTGCAATGAGTGTGTGTGTGCGTGTATTGGGAAATTCTTCTCAGAGTGTGTGTTGAGAAAAGTGGGGGTGAGGAGAAGGGCACATCATGGCCAACGTAGTTTTCAGTTGGGAGTGGGAATGGAGACAGGAGCTGCCTGCCTCAGCCAGCACTAAAGCAACTATCAGAGATAGGTTATGGCACAGGTCCAGGGCCCTGATGGCCATGTCCATCGGGGTCCAGGGACCTTGAATTCTGTGGCAGGCCATCATGCCCTCCAACTTCTGGTAGCCCTGCAGACTACTAACAATCTAGATAGAATGGTTGTGTGAACCAAATCCAGCCTCCGGGCTGTAGGTTTGATATGCCTGCCCAATATTACAGCATAATGCTTTTTAGCAAAAAATAAAAACCATTTCTGGGCACGCTTGGCAGGACAAATTAAATCAAGGGTTGGCAACCTGATTTAAGGGATGAATGTCTGCCTACTTTGATCTTTGACATTTTACTTCTCTGATGTGGTCATTCAAGCAGCGGGTATAGCCACAACTCTCACTGCATGGGTATCAGTAATGCTTAAATAAAAACCAATAGATGTTAAAAAAAATCTGTCATGGGATAAATACTATAAAGCTACATAGATGCAAATTCTCTGTAAAAAAAATGGAGTCAATGGAATGAGTGCTGTAGGTTAAATTTTTATGAATTATTGGAATTTTTTTTCTCTGCTGCAAAGTCATAAACTTTGCTTCCTCTCATAACTCCATTTATGCTTGTGTTGTAGGTGGAAACTGCTACAATCTGCAGAGGCCCATTAAAACTGCAACTCATATATATTATTGTGCAGTGCTATTAAACACTGAAATATCCTGGCTGCTAGAACAGCATTGTATTTCCATAGGGAATGACCAAACCACTTGGGTTAAGAATAATTTCTGATACTAAAAAAGACTCAGTAATCTGTTATGGTTTTTTTTTCAAATATTACTGTTTTAGCCTTTATTCTTATTTTGTGGAGAAAAATATGTCATTGTCAAGCTATGTTTGCATCCACGAGACCAGGCTCAAAATTAAACATCTACAAATAGTACAGAAATAAGCAGTTAACCAGTACTCAGCTATACAATAAATTGCATTGGGGCACTACTCTTCCCTTGGAGCCTTTCTTGGGAATAGAAAGAACACTGGGTGGGAATTAGGGAATACCCTCTTCTCTTCTCTGACTTGTCCTTTCTTCAGTAGAGGCTTAGAGAAAACCTTGCAATATGCTGACTTGCTTACTCAATGATTAATAAACTGAATCCAGGAAGAAGGGAAGAGAGAATTTATGACATTTTTCTAGCTGATTAGAAAGAGAGATGTGTGAGTGGGATGAGAGAGATAGTGGATGAGAATGGGTATAGAGCAGAGGTTTCAAACTCAGTTGGACCCATGGAATCGATTCAGACCAAAGGGGTTCTCTTGGAGGGATGATCTGTGAGCAGAAACAGCATTGGTAACTGTCATGCCTCCAGAACACGGGGAGTTAACGATGCTGCTGCTCAACCCCTGACCCCACTTTCCCTTCTACCCTGTCATAGCAGCACGAACTCCCCGAATTCTGGAGCCACACTGAAAAAGGGGGGATTAACACCGCGGTATTGCAGGGATTCCAGCAGCTATGGCAATAATGCTTGCAGACTGAATCCAGCCCACAGATTGGTGGTTCAGCCCACAAGAAGTCCTGTGGGTTGAATGACTCACCTTCATGGGCTGGATCCAGGCCAATGGCCATGTTTGCCTCGCTGGGTATAGTGTCTTCTGGGGCTCCAAAGTTAAGAGGAAAAATAAGAACGGCTCTTTAGGGAAAACAAGAAAGAAGAATCAGCGGGCGTTGGAGAGAGAAGGCCATTGTGGGAATGTCTGCTTGTACAAATGCGCTAGGGTGGGTTTACTCTACAGTAATTTTTCATTACAAATTACTCTACTGTAAACCCACTCTGAGAAGGAGTCTACATGTGCGGGGAAGTGGGAGCAGATTTGCTGCTCATGGCAGCAGTCTGGTCTCACTGCCACGAGCCCTGCACCAGCCCCCTGCAGCAGCCAGAGGGAACTTTAGGCTCCCTCAGGGTAACCCAGGTGGGGACAATGTCCCTCTACCCCAGCAGCAGGGAGCTCCCAGGCTCCACTCCGTAATTGCAGAATGGGGCTGGGAGCTCCCTGCTGTCAGGACAGGGGGACATTGTGTCTGCCCAGGCTTCAGTGACAGAGCCTACTCCGGCAGCAGGCAGCTCCGGGGGCACGGAGTAATCTCCCATCCCATGCTACCCAGCTGATGAGGAGAGTTTGTTCCCAGTTGGCTGTCTACATGTGCTGTACTGTGCAGTAATTACTCCTAAATAAATTTGCTACTTGTATTTACAGGTAGCAAATTACTCATGATTAGAACAAATTACTGCACAGTAAGCATTTTCACATGTAGACAGTGATACTTACTGAGAAGTAATTCTAATCATGAGTAAACCGTCTTGTGTAGAGGCACCCACTAAATAGGAATAAGTGAGGAGCAAGAAAGGAAGCAGCAATGAAAGTCCATGGGAACATATTGGGTCTTTCATGGGAGGAAGAAGACAATTGTTGTTATTTGTGGATGAGTGGCTCTATTTTTTTCATAAATACTAGGCGCTCTGAAAGCTAGACATAGCAGCAAACTCAGAGAGATGCAAGATGCTCATCTTGTTTTTGTATAATATCATAGCACCTCTGACTTTTCTAATCATTGTATGTGAGTTTATGCTAATTTCAATCAATGCCCTGAATAATTAGAATGGCACACAGTTGACTATTTTTGTAGGCTGAACAGTAACTGGATGCTAAGTAGATATTTTGAGTGTGTATACTACGCACTTTGCATACTCTTAGTAGGCTTCCCAGTGGGAACTAGTTAGAAACCATTCAAAGAGTAGTGTAACATAAAACTGTCACTTTTGTAATGCACCCTCTGAAATTTACTGTCAAAAAGAATTATTGTTTAGCAAACCACCTGAAAAGACAATATTCTCTAAAAATCACTTTCTGCAGGGAGTTGAATACAATCCCTTACATTAACTTTATTGACCCAGTGTGATCAAAATTTCTGCCTCACCCTTTTTATTGATTAAACTGTTAATAGGAAGTCATACAGCTGATGATCAATTGTTGTGATTTAGAAATTAATTACTCCTGACATATATAACCCCCAACTGTCACTGACAGCTATACTGTCATTGCTTTGTGGTTATGGTACTTGATGGACTATCATGGTGTGAAAAGCATCTTCAGATTAAGAACATGAAATAACATTTCTTCTCTCCATCCTAGGTGAACTTAGAGATGGAGGAAAAGAGGTGAGACCAAAACAGGGTCTCCTGTGGTGGGTCTATAAAGGTGTAAACAGATGAAAGGAAAGGAACAGGACCTTGCTTTTAGCCCAGCACAGATCATGAGAAAGGAAAATGGAAAACTATGGAAATATTTAGCAATAAGAACTGGGAGGAGTTTGGAATGGGAGCAAGTGATACATCACCTATGGGGAGAAATAAAGAGAGGGAGAAGTTTCTCAGGGGCCATGACTAGGACCAAGTAGAATTAATGGTGATGGAGATAAAAAAAGAAGATGTAAACATCTGTAGGCCCAAAGGTTACTATGTATTGCAGCATTTAGACCACTTGGAGACAGTAGCAGTAGCATGTAAGTATAGATGTAGAAGTAAGGTGCATAGAAACCTCACTAAGAATCTAAAATTATTTACTGAAAGGATCTATGCACGGGGAAAGAAGGAGATGATTTTAGCAGGTAAGATCAGGCACACCAGTAGCAGAGCTTAAACTGGAACCCGGGTCTCCCAAATCCCAGTGTGTTTTTTTAGCCACTATACATTGTAGCCTGTTGGAGTGGGTATGCAACAGCGGATCTAAAGGGTGCTGATTACAGTCCCAGTCTACTCTTCTTACATAGTTCCCATTGACTTCTGTGAGATTTTCTGCGGGACCAAGGAGAATAGAACTGGCCCCTAAAAGGTTTATTGTAGAACAAGTGCTCCCACCACTTATGCTTCTCTTGCTGACCTGAGCAGACCATGCATCCTGTCAGAGCACAAAAGGAATCAAACAAGCTATAGATGTTGAAACTTTAGGCTGTGTTCTATGACTAATAATAATACTGGCATAGGTAAATTGGTACAATGGATGGGCCAATCTGAACCTAAAGCAAAGAAAAGCAGACCATCTAACTAATGTTTACTATAGTCTAATTCAAGTAAGCTTTATAATTATGACAGTATTTTATGTTCTAATCCTATTGGTAAACTACACCTACACTCCTAATTCAATTTGGCATTTTTTGCTCAGGGATATGCCACTGGTTTTGACTTGGTATAAAATAAATGTACGATAACTTTCAGCCTTCGAGAGCCTTCTGGTCATTGTTCAAGATACTATGGAGAAAATACTGCCTGGAGATTTTTCTCTTACTGCTACACTGTAGGCTAAAGTTGGATCCCGGCCCTTTATAAATTAGCGGTACATTCCTACTGCCTTCAATGGAGTTAGAATAAGAAACCTAAAGTAAAATTCTACCTTCGTATAACTATTTTTTTCAAAGCTACAAAGAAAATAATGATTTTATTTCCCCTGCCAAAAATTAGGTACTGCACTGCCAGACTTTTATGGCTGCTTTCTCAAAGCATGCCTTTAATATGAACGGGCATAAGGAGACGGGCTGTACTATTTGCCAAAGCATCATGTTGAATGATTTATGGTAGACAATTAAAGATCCATGTGCTAGGTTTTCTAAATAAGTCTGACGTCAAATGAATATATTAAAAAAGCATAGATTGCAAGCTTCTAATTAATGTAGGTATTATTTATGCATATACATCTTGAAATATTAATAACCATAAATAAATAATGTTATACATATAGGTTTTCATTATCTTCTTAACACTGAGATCAGCTGAAGAGTCCTTTGGCAAAAGGCACTGGAGGCTAAACAAAACATCTGAAAGGAAATAACCTACGTCTAAAATGAGCTTAGTTACTACAAATAAGAACTGAAGTGAACAATGCTTCTGTGTTTTGTGAAAGAAATTTCCTTCTGTGAACCCTTGTGATTTCTAGCAGGAGGTTTGTGATATCTGGTGAGATTTTTGAAAACTCTGGGTTATGCAGTTCTTTGAATGTACCTCAGTGTTAGCTTTCATTGGAAACACCAGACAGTTTCTGGCTTCATTGTGCTGGAGATAACTTTAATCATAATGGTTCAAAACTAATGGCAATGAAAAGAAACATTTTACTTATACATTTTTAGGATATTTAAGGGCTGGATCATGACGTTCAAGTGTTTGTTGGCAATAAAAGAAAATACTTGCTTGTGTAGTAGCTGGGTGTATCTACACAGGGTGCTTAATGCACAGTAGACTAATTCTATTGCGCATTGGCATGTCACTGCAAAATACATGCTAATCCACTAATGCGTAGTAGAATTAGTCTACTGTACATTAGGCATCACAAAAAGATTGCACCACTGCTACTGCACATTAGCTCCAGCTACTGTGCATTTATGTAGTACCACATATTAGATGTACTAAACTTAATGCGCAGTAGCAACGGCTCATTAATGCATGTGTAGACGCACCCACAAGGCACGTCATCTACATGAGATGCCGTGTTTCATTGTAGCGATAAGCTATGGTGACATAGCTTATCATTACAGAGACGTAGCATCATCAGGCACTAACTGTGATGCCACCACTACTGTGCAGTAGCAACAAGCTACTGTATGGTAGTGCAGGGACAACTAGCAGAAGCACACTTTGCTGTTACTTGTCCCTGGGGAATGCCGGTGCCGGTGCCATGTGTCCTGCGGTGCGTGGCAGGTTACCCTGGGTAGGGTAAAGGAAGTTGGGGCCACCAGCAGCATTACCTGTGGGCCTCTGGGAACTGCAGCCATGGTGCTTCTGCAGTGGGCAGCTGGCATCTGGGTCTGGCTGGCCAGGCACTGGTTTTGGGCAGTGTGCCACCATGTGCACTGCCCTGCTTTTTTTTGACCTCCACACATCTTTACTCATCTGGATGCATCTAGTAAGTGCAGAGTTAGGTCCATGCCAATGCTTTGGGCACTACTATAACGCTCCATGAACCCACTCTGAACAAAGTAGGTGTTGCGTTACATGGCGAGCAGGGTAGACCTCTCCTCTGTAATAAGTTACAATAACTCTAAGAATAAAATGACTTCTGTTTCTGTATGCTGCATGACAATAAAATTAAAGACACAATGGAACACCTGGAAAACAAAAAAACATCAGAACCTAAGGGCTCCTATAGTCATGCGGGGAGCCTAGTTCAACACGCTGGAAATCCAGCACAGAAATTGGCATGCTCCACCAGCCTTCCATGTCATGTGTATCAACATCCGCATGTGTCCCCACACTGAAAAAATGGCAGTGGGGCACTTTGAAATAGAACAAGTCTGGTGAACTTTAGTACAAAGCACCCTGCCACCACTATTTCCTTGTGGGAACACTGATATAAGTGATGTGCAGGCACTTTTAATTACCATGACTAGCTAATCAAAGCACCCAACACTACATCCTGGAGCATGTGTGAAAATACTCTAAGCTATATAAATCACAATAATCCTGTATCACAACAAAAGGGCTGACTGTCCATTTTATCACAGACCACATTTTACATTAGGTAAAATGTATCTGATTTTTTCCCCATCTTTTTCCAAAGCCTCATGCATCTCTTGGTTCAAGCAGGCTTTTCTCAATGTTGGCAGAGCCATTCTGGCATATGTCAATCCATACAGCTAGTCTCCTTAGTTCAGATGACTCTACTGCTGGATACAATCCCAGTTTCTATCTTTGAAACTGGGAGAGGTAGAGCTTTTTATTTTTCCTTAAGGCTTCTGTCCATGTTGACCTTTTCAGTTGCTAGATATTCATTTCAGCCTATCCTCAAATCTCAACTATGAACAGTGGGGAGGAAATGCAACAAACTGAATAGCTCTGACACATTAATTTTAGACACCGACTGAAGTGTTAAGGCTGATTTGATATTAATTCTTAATTTCTATATATTTTTGTGATAATTTCTTTTTTAAAATTTACTCTGTGAATAATGATGTTTTAATGGAAAGGACACTAAATTGGTTGTAATTCCCAGTTTGGCCACTAATTTCCTTTGTGACCATGTCAAGTCAATTAATCTATCCTGTGACTCACTTCTGCCCATATCTCATTTCAATATTGAGCAAAATGATCCATGATTTAGGAGGATAAAATACATAATATTAAGTACTCAGATACTATAGAATGAAGACCCTATCTGTACACACCTGGACACAAGATAGTGTTGATTGTGTTATAATAATGAAATGCATTTCTAAAGTTGCAACATGTAAAACCCATGGTGTTGACTGTATACATAGTATTGGCAGGGTGAGGAAGCAGAGTGGTTAAGATGTCTTGCTGTAGATTTGGAGATGAGTTAGAGCTATGCCCTACACTTGAACCAGCTGTAAATAGGTTCTTGGTCTTTCAGGCAGGGGAATCAAAGGTGGCTGATCTGGAACTAGCTATAGCCAATGGCCATAGAAACTAACAATCTAGAAACAATGTGCTTGTAATCATGGTGGCACCTGGAAGTCACTGTGTCTGCTTTGCTCTGGGCACATGGCTGTGTCCCTGGACCACTAAGAATTGAATCAAATCTTGGAAGAAATGTCCATCATTAGGTATTGAATTTAGAATTATAAAAAATTAGGGTTCGAAGGGACCTCAGGAGGTCATCTAGTTCAACTCCCTGCTCATAGCAGGACCATCCCCAAATAGATTACCCAGCTAAGGACTGGCTAGTGGGTCTTAAAAACTGCCAAGGATGGAGATTCCACAGCCCTTCTGGATGGCCTGTTTCAGTGTTTTACTACCCTCCTAGTGAGAAAGTTTTTCCTAATCTCTAACCTAAACTTCATTTGCTGCAACTCGAGACCATTGTTCCTTGTGTTGGTGTCACTGGGCATAACCCCAGGTAACTCAGAGGGACGGAAGACCACGAGCGTCGAGGAAGTCCTTCTGCTCTGGGCTCAGACGAGCCAGGACACCCCCTTGCCCAACCTTTGTAACCCTTTCTATGGTGCCTGCAATCTCCTGTCCTTCTGGAAAGCAGGCGAGCTAAAACTGTTATCTGTGGAATGCATGGGCACCGCTCGGAGAGAGAAGGGAGGAGGGAAAGGGGAGGAAGAGGGAGGCCAGCTGGTGGAGAATCATTGGGAAACTGACCAGGGTATAAAAAAGTCCACTGTTGCAGGGTTAGGCGTGCAGGATTTGAGACCATACAGTCTCCCTGTGCCTTTTACTTGAGCTCAAATAAACTCTGTCTGCTTCTCCCCCCAGTGTGTTTATTTGGTGTGACGCACACTGGGCAACGAACCCAATTGTTGCCTCCTTCGGGCACCTTGTACTGGCGACACTTGTTCTGTTATCTGCCACCACTGAGAACAGTCTAGCTCCATCTTCTTTGGAACCACCTTTCAGATAGCTGAAAGCTGCTATTAAATCCCCCCTCAGACTTCTGTTTTCCAAACTAAATACACCTAGTTCTCTCAGCCTTTCCTCAGAAGTTATGAACCCCAGTCTCTAACCATTTTTTACTTTCTCCAATTTGCCTACATGTGCTTTGTAGTCGGGAGCCCAAAACTGGACATAGTACTCCAAGTGTGGGCTCAACAGTGTTGAATAGAGGGGAATAATCACTTCCCTCAATCTGCTGGCAGCACTCCTACTAATGAAGTCCAGTATGCTGTTAGCCTTCTGGGAAAGAAGAGAACACTATTGGCTCATATTCAGTTTCTTGTCCACTGTTACCCCAGGCCCTTATCTGCAGAGCTGCAGCTTAGCCAGTTAGTCCCCAGCTTGTGCATGGGATTCTTCTGTCCTAAGTGCAGGATTTTGTACTTGTTCTTATTGAGCCACATGAGATTTCTTTTGGTCCGATTCTCCAATTTATCTAGGTTTCTCTGAGTCCTAATCCTACCCTTCAGTATATCTACTACTCCCCCCAGACTGGTGTCACCTGCAAACTTGCTGAGGGTGCAGTCCATCCCATAATGAACAGAACTGGTGCCAGGACTGACCACTAGGGCACTCTAGTTGGTATGAGCTGCCAACTATAAATCAAGCCATTGATTACTACCCCTTCAGCCCAATGATCGAGCCTGTTTTCTATCCACCATTCAGTTCATTCATCCAACCCATACTTCCTTAGCTTGTTTGCAACAATGTTGTAAGATAGTGTATCAAAAGCCTTGCTGAAATCAAGGCATATCATATCCACTGCTTTTCCAGAATCCACCAAGCCAGTCATCTCATCATAGAAGGCAATCAGGTTGGCCAGGCCTGACTTGCCCTTGGTGAATCCAAGCTGACTGGTCCTAATCATCATGGGTGGTTGTAGTTGTGCCAGGAGGCCACTCTGACATGTTGTAATTACAGCATGTCAGAGCAGGCTCAGTTAATCAAGTCTGATGGACTGTGTTAATTAGCACAGTCCAGCCAGCCTCCATGTCTCATGTATCAGTAACCCTGTGCTTCAAAATGGTGGCAGGGACACTTTAATCTTGTCAAACTAGCTTTGTTCTTGTTCTTCTGGATTTGACTTGATAAAACAATATTAACTAATGAACTATTACTGAGAAGTTGAGGTTGGCTTAAATTGTTATAGCTGTCAAGTATACCCATGTATGTGATATGAAGCTGTCAAGTATACACACGTATGCTCATTTAGTGTAACCCAGTGGCCATTCTAGCATGTATTTATATAAGGTGCTAGAGATCTACAGCCACACATCCTCAGAACAACACCTGATGGGGGCAATTCTTCAAGCTTCTTGTCATATTCTTGTAATCTCTGCATTCGACATTTACATCCTTGGTTAAATATTTGGTTAAAGCATAAGATTTGAGGTCATGAAACCTCCCAGCTTCAGCTAAAAATATTCCTATAACTAATTGTCTACTGATGTTTGTGAACAAACAAAAGGTTTCCTTGCTTGTTTGAATACTTAAAGAAGAATAAAAGCATAGGGGCATGACAAAGTAATCAGAACTCTTGGTAGAGGTGATATATTTTATTAGACCAACTAGATAGTTGCAAAAAATATCTTTATTTGCAAACTTTCTGGCACATGCGCCCTTCCTCAGGCATAGGAGAGTGCAAAGATTGTAAATTTTCTTCCAAGTGGAAATGAAAATTCATATTTCACAGGATATGACTAAAGCTTGAACAGTAGTCTCAATGTGTAGGCATCTTCATGTTTGGTGGCTTAACTTTAAGTACCTTAAGCCTGATTTTCCTTCTATTTCAGTTGGAGCTGAGAATGCTCAGCATCTCTAAAAGCCAGGCCCTAAAAGTTTATAGAGTTCGGCTTCCAAAATATCAGACTTACAAAGCTTTAGACCACTCTTGAGCATGTGGGCTAAGGTAAGCTCTTCCTCTCTCTGGTATTGCAGTTTATCTAACATGGATTTTTAAATCTCATGTAAGTGGGTAGACAAGGGGCTATTTTAAAGCAGCTGAGAAGGCAAGGATGCCTGGGAGCCCTGCCTATTTTCCCTGTTAGTGGAGCCCTGCCTATTTTCTCTTCTCCACATATGCTACTGAGATCTCTGAGGGTTGGGGAACTGGGCCACAATCACAATGGTGACTGACCTTCCTTTCCATATGGGTAGGAGTACCAACTTGGTGTGGATCCCATGACCCCAGAAAGACTCCTTTCCATTTTGTCTCCCATGTCCAGAACATCTGGTTAGACTTCTAACATCACTTCTGTTGGACACATATATAAGCCTAGTGGTTTGCCTTTCATCTTATTTTTCATTTCATCTTATTTACTTGAGGAAAGGTTACCCAAACAATAAAACATATATCCAGCTCCTGTCCTAATCAAGCAAACACTTGGCAGCTCTGCTTAATTTGTATAGCCAAGTGTCACAGTGCAGGATCCCCAGGGGTGGCCGTGATGACCCTGGGGTTCCATGACTGTGGCAGCTCTGCCCCAAGGGTGCCTTCTAATTTGTTCTGCCATGCCTTGTTTTAAAAAAAAAAAAAAAGGAGGGAGGCTGTCCATGAGTTTCGCTGTGGCTACAGTCCCACAGACCCCTCCTCAACCCTTGGGCTTCTTGCCGGGTCCCTCTCCAAGTTGGTGCCTCACATAACACCTTAAGCCTCATAAGCTAGTTGCATGGCTCCAAGTTTCCCCTTTACTATGCCTGATGCCTTGTGGGTGATACATGGATGTTGTTGCCTCTGGGGTCTCAGCCTACTCGACCATGGCTCTGTTAGTCTGGCTAGGCCTTCTAGCATAGGCCCACTGCATTGGACCTGGCTCCAAGGCACTAGCTCAACTCACTCTCTTCCTGTCATTGGGCCCCTGGCCCCAGTCTGCTGCACCTCTCTGGTGCCGGGCTCTCCGGCCCCCATCTATCTGTGCCTCTCTGGCGCCAGGTCCTCTGACACTGTGCACCTGGGTGATTTGCACCCCCTGTGCCTGCTATGGGTTCTTTAGCTGCTTGAGCCTGAGCCTGCTGTGGGCAGTGCTCAAGGTGACTGTGTGCCCCCTTTGGGCACCAATGAGGCCTCTGTACCTCTCCTTACAGCCTCATTCCAAATGGCTGGTTTAAACAACAACCTAAGCATAAGACCCTGGGCTATAAAATAACAGTAAGATGGGGCCATGCTCTGCCCCTTTAAGAAGGCAAACGTCTCCCCTAGTATATCATACCCCTCAGCCTCGGGTACCTTATGAACTCCTGGAGCCTCAGGAGTCCTGCAGGCAGTAGTCAGGACAACCTAATGTTTCAGGGCAACTCTTTTGTGCAGGAGTTTCTCCCCCTGGCAGTTGTCAGAGAAGAAAGGCCCTGCTAGCCCCAGTCTTGGGGGTTATATGTGCCCAGGGCACCTGTCCTTCTAGTCAGCTGACTCTCTGCAGGTGCCAGCTAATTACTCCATTAGCCTGTTGCCCAGGAAACCTGCAGCCTCGTGTCCCGCCTAGCCTGCAGAGCTCCCTGGCTAGGCTGCTCCTGCCATTAAAGATACAGGCACATACCAGTGCCCTGTGACACCAAGGCAGGTCATTGTTTATTTTAGGGTAAGCCTTTTAAATAGATTTAAAAAAAAAAATAGATTTAGGCCTTTTAAAGAGATTTTTTAAAATGATTGTCAGATTGCTCATCAGTATTGAGCATCCAAAGGACATGGTTAAGGAAGAGAATTCTAATCCAGGTCAAATTACTTTCAAGGAGATTAACTTCTGTCTCTTGACATATTTTTAAGAAACAAAGAGTTTCATCATCCTCATAACTAGGAGTGGCCAGCAGTGTACCAGCCTCAGGGGCTGATTTAAAGGCAGCATCAAAATGGCAGCCTCCAGGAACCCTGTGACATTGTGGCAGCAACCTACATTATGGCAGCAGTGGCCCATGTTTTGGGAGCCTGTCCCATGGTTTCAGTAGCAGCAGCAGCAATGCCATATATGTGGAGAGCAAAGATGGTCTAACACTCAGCCCAGCCACCTCCTGCCCAAGATGCCAGTCATGCCTCTGAGTTTCATATATGACTCTTTTGTACATAAAGTGGAACAGGAATTCTTTCAGATTCAAAACTGTCACATCTGGGTTATGAAATGTAATGTTATTGCCAAATTACCCCTAACTCTGTTGTATTAACTTGAGTATTTACATTAACCATTTTAAAGCATGGCTGCTTTTATACAAAGAACTACTTCCTTAGCAGTTAAGAAGCCATGAGCTGACTTAGCTCTGCATTTGGTTTATCATTTTAAAAATCTGACAAGGAGCTCACAACCTGTGTACAGGTGCTTGAAGTACTCAGTATAAAAAACCTGACAGGTGAATTCCTGGTGAAGTCTTAGTAAAGTCAATGGAAGATTTGCTATTTACATCAATATGGCCAGGATTTTACTTTAGGGTTTTAAAGATGTTAAATTGTCTCCACCTGAGGTGCGAAGCCCATGTTTATAATTAGTTAGATGGCAGTTTTTTAAAGCAACATTTTCATAGACTAGACCAAACCTGAAAAGCTCTTCCAAATACCTGGGGGATTACAAACAGTCTTTGTGTTTGAACATTGTTTTAATAAACTAATCTTTTAAGTTTGTCATGTTATAAAACCCATGTATGTCCCCAAATTCCTGATTAAAGCAATATATCTTCATTAGCTCCTTCTCTCTGTCTCACTGTTTCCTCTTCCTTTTCCCTGTAGAAAAAGATTTTTTTAAATAGTGCCATTAAAGATTCAGTCCTTCCTTGGAGTAGTACTCTTGAATTCAAACTCTAATACATTTGATACACCACTTGTTTTCTTGAGAATAAAAGCTAAATGTCTTTTTTCGGAAAACACAATCTATATTTCAAAGAGCTCTTTACACTTCCAGTGTTATGTCAGCAGTAGTCACTGAGTGATTGATAGTGAATGCAGATTATTCAGAAGCTGCTGGAGGAGCCAAATAATTAATTGTCAGTAGTGCAAGAATGGCTTATACTGAGCAAGCAGGATATTCACTTGCCCATTCCTTTTACTACTGATGCTGGTTACAGACCAGACCTAAGGGTCCTGATCACTGATTTTATGTTTCCCTTGCCTTACTCAGCCAGTCAATAGCACTGTCAAAACATGCTCTGCTTTGCTGCTGCCACTGGCCTTTAAAAATCCTCAGCTCCTAGTGACCCTTAAATGCTCTAGTGATTACCAGCAGGAATTTCTTGACTGTATTTGTAGTGGGAGGCGAAGGGAGCTCTGCTATTTCCCTGGTAGTCACAGAACTGATATATTATTGAATTCCCCAGAGAAACAAAATGGGAAAGGAGGAATGAGACCACCATGTTCCTGACCCATCGTACTATTCTCTCTCATAATGCCTACATGTTAAAAGTTATAAGCCAATTTTTTCTCAGAGCCTAGAAACTATTTAACTGAGCAACTGTGATATTCAGCTTTGCTTTGGCTAGTTCTATCATCTGCTTTTCTTCTAATTATCATCACATCATTTATATTAGAACTGAACATGTGACTAAGATGATAGGCACATGGGGAATACACACAGAGAGTATCAAGAATGCCCATCTCACTGTTTCCTCAAGGCATTTTCAACACTACAGCCTATATTTTTATGGTCATTCCAAAACAAAGAAACTTGTGCAGACTTCTGTTTTACCAGTAGATTTGTGATGTCCTCATGCATGCATATTTCCATAACAGGGTAAATCTACTGTATCTCATTTAAAAATAAAAAAAAGAAAGGAAAATGTCATAGCGCTGCCTTTTAAGGTTGGGAGGAGCTTTTATGGATAGAGAGAATGCACCTGCCATAAAGACAACTTAGCAGGCACTGAAAAAATACGAGAAATGAAGATTAAAACAAAGGATATGTGACATAAAGAACAAAGATGTGCATGACTCACCTTTGACTTGCTGCTCATTTGGATCCTTTTCTCTGTGTTCTTCAGGATCATTTGCTCACTGCCTATTAGAACAAAAATATCTTTGCAGACTTTAAATGATAGGAATAAATCATGAGAAAGATAAGTTTGCTATTGAAAAATAAACTAAGCATAGTGCAAATGCTGCCTGTGATTTTCAACTAGTGGCTACTGTTGTACACATCTGTCAGTGCTCATCTAGCTGCAGCTTTTTCATCTCCATTCCAAAGTGTTGCCAAAAGATGGGGATACTTCTTCATTCTGTGATGTTCTTTTACCTGCAGATGTTTAGCCTCTTCTCATCCTTGATTATTCTCCTACACCCATTCATTCCTTAGCCTCAAGAAATGCATTCTGGATCATAACACAACAAAAAAAAGTAAAGAAACAAAAAAAATGAGTTCATTTTCCTATTTAAAGGATCAGTTTGCTACATCTGGATCACTTACATTGAGTAGAAGACATAATCCTATAAGACTGGTGTCACATTACCCCAAGGAAATAATACCCAAAGTATTTTGTTTGATATTTCAATTCTTATTTCACTTGCACCTTTGTGGTAGCTTTGAATAAATATTAAAATGTAAATTTTTCAATTAAGGCCTGTATTAACCTTGTGTAGCTCCAATGACTGCATAACCGAACTGAATTAAGCAAGGCAGGCAGGTGAAAAATGGCAGATGCACAGGAGTTAAGAGACTCAGATGTGGAAGAAGCATGGAACTACTTTAAGGCAAAAGTAGAAATTCTATCAGGAGCCAGTCAGGGGGAAAAAATGGAGACCTACATG
Organism: Crocodylus porosus; assembly: GCF_001723895.1. Taxonomy (NCBI): domain Eukaryota; kingdom Metazoa; phylum Chordata; order Crocodylia; family Crocodylidae; genus Crocodylus; species Crocodylus porosus. The sequence continues at coordinate 14,123,443 of NW_017728923.1, read as the reverse complement.
GATCAACAAGCACATCAAAGAGGCTATTAAGAATAAGCAGACTATCCATAAGCAATGGGAATGGGTCTTATCAGCAACGGTCAAAGAATGTAGGAAAAAAGTGAGAAGCCTTGGCAAAGACTTAGTTGAGTGTGATCTTACGAAGTATACTGAAACAAAGAGCTAGAGGTTCTTTAGTCACGCACCGAAGTACTTGCCCTTTGTTTGAATAGTCTTGACAAGGTCACACTTGTGTGTGTGTGTATGTGTGAGAATGAGTAGGAAAGAAGTGAGGCTAATGTATGCTGAAGCTGGCATGGAGATCAAAGACAATTTCTGAATGCTCCAATGAAAAACATTAGTTCAATCTTAATTATATCTTCATCCTTATTAGAGAACACTGGTTTAAAGATGATGCGAAGCTGGATTTACTGTCAATATTGGAGGGTCCATATTATACAAGAGGATTTGAAATAATCTTGTATAATTGAGCATTTGGAACGCTATAAAGTTTAATAGTACAAAGTGCAAGTCATGACATTAGGTAACAGTAGCAAGGACTTTGGCTATAAGAGACTGGTACATAGAAGGCATGTCCACACATGCGTTTATGCAGGCTTAAATTTACTGTGCTGTAAGTGGGAATAGGCCAACATCTATGTGTACATTAACGCTGTGTGGGGACTGACTTGGGACTAACTTTATGTGCCTACACATATGTTACTGTGCAGTAAATAATGAGGCATAAATTTGATACCTGCATGATATGCTCACATCAGCATGTCACCATATTTACTATGGAGTATGGGCATGCATGTGTAGACACGCACCTGTACTGCGCAGTAATTTCAGTTACTGCCCAGTAAATGCGCACATGTAGACACACCATCTATATCAAGTAAGGGGGACCTGGATGTAAGAATGGACTGTAAAGTACCATAAGTCCTTCAGTAATTGTGTGATGCAATTATGAAAAAAGCTAAAACAATCCCAGAATGTATTAGGCAGGACTGATTTGAAGAAATATTAGCACCATTGTACAAGGTACTGTCAAAAGCCTGTTTAGGATACTGTGTGCAATTCTGGTCACCAATATCAAAAAATTAACTTAATTTGGAACAGGCACAAAAAAAGGCCAATAAAATGAACAAATAATGGTGAATGTTTTTTGTGAAAGATTAGCAGATCTTGGCTTGTTTTGCTTAACAAAATGAATATTAAGAGGGTTTACTGTTATTCTTTACAAATATACTTGGAAAGAGAAGAGCTCTTTAGATTAAAATAAAACACCAGCACAGACTCAAAAAACCAAACTGTCTATGGACAAATTAGATGGGAAATTAGAGTAAATTTTCTATGCATCAACAATGAAGTTTTAGATTGTTTTTCTGAATCAAGTACAAGGCAAAGATAAATCAAGATAAAGGTCCCCCAGCACCAGCCCCACAGTTGCAGAGCCAGAGCTGAGAGATAAAGGTCTGCTAGCACCGGTGCCATGCTTGCAGAGCTGGTGCTGGAAGCTCCTTGCTGGCAGGGGCTGGGAAGTCTGTTCCCCACCCAACTCCAGAGGAGGGGAGTATATAAAATGTCCATTTGCCCCTAGCATAGGCTATCATTTAATCTAAATTGGTTTGGTCATCCCTAGCTCCACAGGAAACAGAAGGAAAAAAAGAGAGGGGAGGAACTTCATGAAACTATGGATACAAGGATTGTATGCTTTCTAAACATAATTTAGAATAGTGACTTGAAAATCTGGAAGAGATGGGGAAAAAAAACAATGGCAGAATAAGGAAAATGTTGAGACAACTGCCAAAGCACAGAGCAGAGGATCTTCTACTTTAACTGGTTCAGCTGTATTCAGCCTTGGAACCTTTGCTTTAAATGCTTTATTCTTACTATATAAGCAATGCTATAGTTGCTTTAAACTTGGGTCTGCAGACTAACAAAGACCTAAGGAACATTGTTCTTCAGGTACCTTGTTTTTGCAAACAGTGAGAGTTGCAAGTGATCAGCACCAACCAAATATCAGGCCCTGGAGGTCTTATCTTTAGTGTATTGAGCCAGGAAAGCTCTCAGGCCTGATTCTGCACCAATTTATACACAAGTATGACTGAACTGATTTCAGTGGAATTACTCTTACTTTAACCTGGTTTAACTGAGAAAATCAGGTAAATGAACTTTTGTTTTTTCCAGGAATAAATTTTCTTCCTAAATCACTTTCTTGTCTGACACACTTTGGCTTCAGTCTTCAATAACTATTAGTGTGAAAGGCATCCTGTTATTTCTTTTGCTTGCTGCTAAGTCCATCACCTGATGTTAATATTGGTCAGTGGGTGGTTGCTATTATAACACTGCCAACACATTTTTTTCAGTAATCAGTCTCCTGTACTTTAGCTAATCAATCTTAAGCCAGCTGGGGATAGGAGGCCTATTTCAGAAAAATCAAAGAATGTTTTGTCATTAACTTTGAACTAGTTAGAATGCTCAAATGCCAGAATGGAGCTAAGGGGCATAGGTTGTAACTGTGCTGGTCTAAGGACATGGGAAGACAAGGGTTTTTTTTGGTAAATCTGATATATATTATTAGATCAACTCAAATAGTTAGAAAAAATTTGCAAGCTTTTGAGTAAAAATACCCTTCATCAGGCTGAGGAAGTGTTTGCAGTTGGTCTGTGATCTTCCTGGATGGAATAATAAAGAAGCCAGAAGCCAGTATGCATGTCAAAAAGCCAGCCAGTGAAAACATAAATTGAGGTACTCAATGAGTGAAAGACCGGTGTGGTGGGGAGGGAAGGAGAATGAATATAGCTTGTGAAAGCCCTGGAATAGAAGAGGGCTTTCTGGTGGGACTCAGGAGGGAGCCCTCTCTGGAGTATGGGGGTCAGCAGCTTCTAGGCTGACTCTCTGATCCCTTGTACTGGTCAGTGCAAGAGGACTAGGGCCAAAGGGCAATTAAGCCCAATGCAATGGGCAGGCCAGGGCCACTGTGAGCTATCTTGCACCCTGAGTGGCCTGGAGGGGGGGCCAGAGCCTGTAAGGGATTAAGGTCCCTTTGATGGGGGTGGACATCACAGCCAAAGAGGGTAGGGGTCAGCCACCATGCAGGTTGATATAAGATTGGAATGGGGCTGTGGCAGAATGCCATCTCTCCCTTTTCACAAACTCTGCTATCAGGTTGGTGACCAATCTGACAATTTGGTTACCGTGGTCACTGTAACGGGAAGATACCTCTAGCCCCATCAGCTTCAGGTAACTTTGAGTTGTAACCAGAGCTGCATACATTCCTTAGGGAAGGGGAAACCTGCTCCCTCTACCTACATGATTGGCCTCATACACCTGGGTGGGGGCTTAAACTTCCTATTGTTCTAAGCAATGTCATCATGGCTAGGAGGGGGCTACAGACCCTGCCAGTCTACCTGGCAACTAGTTATGCATTTCAAATTGGTTGGCTGGTAGCCAACAGCTGCTGGCCTTCATTGGATCAGGTAAATAAGGTCATAAGGTCTATATGAGTTAAGGGCTGCCCAGGAGGCCCGGCAGCAGCCATGATGAGAACTCTCAGAGAAGCTGGACAATCTGAAACTCACTCTCTCTCTTTAAACTTATGGTCAATGAAGTGCTTACCTCCAGAGGAAATCTCCACCTGCCTCTGGATGATACTTGCGAGTAAGCTACTTAAGATCTAACTGGATATATAGCTTGCAGTAACACAGCTGAGTAATCAAAGGCTACCATGCTACTGTTTTCTCTAAGGGATTTCTCTGATATTGCTCTACCCTGTACCCTATTCCAAACCTACTCCTTGTAATCAATAAAGTTCTTCTTTGTACTTAGTATGGGAGACTTATTGGGAGAGGGTCTAGATTATACCTTGGGGTCCTCTTGGTTCGGCTGACTAGGGGAGACCACTATTTGTGCTTCAGACTGAAGGAAGCACCACAAGTTCTTGCAGTGGGTCAAGTACCCTCAAGGACTACTAGGCCTGTGTTTCCCAGGGGGCACAGGGCCAAGATCAATCCAGACTCTGGATAGTGGTGGTGTTACCCCCAAGCTTGCAGGTGTACTTCAGAAAGGGGGTCAGCTGAGCATGAGGTGCCAGCAGGGAGGCACCCAGAACCTGGAAGGCAATCAGGAGTAGTAAGGTGGGTGGTTCAAAGCAGGAGCATCACCTACTGGCCCACCACAGGGGCCAGAGTGAGATCTATGTCCAATGAAAGACAGCGAGCACAATGACAGCATCCAGGAGCCCTAATAAGGGAGCTAGATCAGGGCAGGTAGGCCTGCTTGGTCCTAAGTAAGACCTAAAACTGCAGTCTGCCAGGAAGGGTGGTGTGGTGGGGCTGTCCATGGCAGGGCAGTCCCCCAGAAATGCTAGGCCAGTTACCTCCCTGGTGAAAGGCAGGTAGGGGTGCCTGATAACCCCTTCCCCCATCATCTGGTGGGTCATGAAGACTGGGTAGAGGGGCCAGGCATGCCTAGGAAGAGGCACCTGAGCCCATAGGAGTGTAAGACTCTGGTAATAGTGGGGCCAGGTATGCCTATGGAGCTTGTGGGGGTGTAATACCCTGAGGCCCCGCCATAGAGGTGGAGTGTGGGCTCTAGTGAATGGGGCAGAATACTTACCTTAGTGAAGCCAGGAGCCAGGAGCAGGGAGGAGAGGAGGGATCCAGGCACATGTGTGTCCTGCATGCACGTGCGCCCCCTTACCTGACCTGAAGTGGAGATGGATGCAGCAGAAGCGGAGCCAGCAGTGGGAGCAGCAGCAACTGATCCCCCTAAGGTAAGCGGGCAGAGGGACCAGGCACAGCTCAGCCAGATCTGGAGGAGAAGCCCTCTTAGCTGAGCCAGTAGGGAGCCACGATCCTGAGCTGCGCTGTGCAAACAGAGTGTGCAAACAGGTGTTTGCATCAGTGTTTGCCCCGGTGAGTGAGCAGAAAGGGCCAGGAGGGAGACTCCTGCTAGGGCAGGGTGAAGGCACTGCACTAAGCCATAAACAAGCAGCAACTTCTACAATGGTGTTGACACGGAGTGCTGCCAGGGCTCCTGCCCAGTGGGCACAGCCTACCTGGGGCTTGTCTGAGGCCTCCACCCAGACAGAGCCCAATGGGGGGGCTGGCATCCCCCCACCCTCTGGCTTGTGGGAGTTTCCCAGCAAGGCCCAGGGCGGCAGGGATTGGGGACCCCCACACCTGTCCTACAGGCACCCGCCTTAGGGCCCTGGAGGTGCAGGTGAGGGAGCTCCAGGAGGAGGTTAGCAGGCTGAGGGAAATCAGGGAGGCAGAGGATGAAATTGACAGCTATTTCCTTTTCCAAAGAAGAAGCACCTTGGGAAATGCCCTCCACCGCAGAGTGGCAGACGGTCACCTCCAGAACCAGGGCTGCTCGTAACACAACAATACCAGTTCCTCCAGTCCAGCTGCAGAACAGGTACGAGGCCGTGGCAACTCCGGAGGAGAAGGAAGGAGAGGAGGCAACCGGAGAGGAGGTAACTCTACACTCTCCATGATCTGAGCAGGCCGAAGGAGCTAAGCAGTCCCAAAGGAAAAAGCGTCAAGTGATTCTCATAGGTGACTCCATCCTGAGAGGTACAGAGGGCCCCATCTGTCACTGGGACCTCTTGACATGCAAAGTCTACTGCCTACCCGGAGCAAAGATTCAGGACATGAAGGGGATGATCCAGGCTGTGATCCAGCCCACCGATTACTACCCCATGGTTCTAATCCATGTGGGTACTAATGATGCGGCCAGAAGAAGCCCTGATCACCTGATGGTGGACTACCATGTTCTGGGGGGGGCGTGCTGAAAGAGATAGGCGCACAGGTGGTTTTCTCTTCTGTCCTACCAGTGAGCGGACATGGAAGATGACATGTGATGTGCATCACAGAGACCAACTGGCGGCTTCGGGAATGGTGTCTTGAGGTGGGCTTTGGTTTCCTTGACAACGACCTGCACATCATGACAAGAGACATGCTCAGATGGGATAGGCTCCACCTTTCCCCTAAAGGTAAGCGTGTGTTTTCTTCTAGGTTGGTGGATCTCCTCAGGTGGGCTTTAAACTAGACTCATTGGGGGATGGGGAAGACAAAGGTGGAGGAAGCCTTGGACTCCCAAACCAAGCAACACCCACAAGTACAGCCCAGCCTAGACCTATGAGCGGAACATATATGCAGGTAAGCAACAGGGGCCAGGGCAATGCTGAAAGTAGGGGGCAAGTGCACACATCCTCAGGAGGCCTCAAATGCCTCTACACAAATGCTCATAGTATGGGAAACAATCAAGAGGAACTTACCCTCCTGCTAGCTGACACCAACCCAGACACAGTGGGGCTCACTGAAAAATGGTGGGACCCAACACATGACTGGGTGGCGAATATCAAGGGCTATAGGCTGTACAGGAGGGATAGGACAGGGAGGAAATGTGGGGGCGTGGGGTCTACATTAAGGAGGAATTCACATCCTTGTCAATTAGCAAAGAATCAGAGGAGGCACTCTGAAGTGCTCTGGGTTAGAATACAAGGGAGTTAAGGGGAAGGAGATTTAATGGTGGGGGTCTACTACAGACCACCCAACCAAAGGGAAGAGCTAGACCAGGAATTCTTAAGTCAGTTCATGGAGGTAGTTAGGTCAAAGGACCTGGTCATCATGGGTGGCCTGAACTTTCCAGGCTTCTGCTGGGAAGAGCAGTCAGCCAGGTCTGACCGCTCATGTAGGTTCCTAGCCAGAATGCAGGACCTTCATCTAACCCAGGAGGTGCACAGGGTGTGTGGCCGGGGAGATGCCTTGTTGGACCTGGTGCTGGCCACCGATGACGCCCTAGTGAGAGGGCTGCAGGTGCTCGACCACCTGGGTGACAGTGATCATCACCTGTGGGAGTTCACCATCCAGTCCAAGGTGGCAAATGCCTACAGCAAGGCAGAAGCCCTAGATTTCAGGAGGGTGGACTTCAATGAGCCAAGGAGAATAGTTGGGGAAGCACTGAGGTCCTGGAGGGGGGGGAAGGGGATAGGAGCCAGGTGTCCAAGAAGAGTGGTCACTCCTTAAGGAGATGATCCTGCAAGCCCAAAGGGAGGTAATCCCAACACAGATCAAAGGGACCAGGAGGGCACAAAAGCCCCATGGCTCACCAAAAGCATCCAGGAATGTCCACTAGCTAAAAGGGAGGTGTACACCCAATGGAAGGGAGGGGCCATCACCAGGGAGGATTATACTGCTCAGGGACGCAGGGGGGCGGTCAGGAAGGCCAAGGTGGAGATGGAACTGGGACTAGCTTCCCAGACCAAGGACAATAAGAAGTCCTTTTTAAAATACATAGGGGGCAAAAAGAAGGTTCCAGGTAATGTGGGGCCCCTGCAGAACACACTAGGAAATTTAGTCATCACACCAGACAACAAAGCTAACATATTTAATGATTGATTTGCCTCCACTTTCTTGAGCAGGGACCGGAACAGCCACCCCCCCCCTTTGGGCCCCCCTTAGACCCCAGGGGAGGTGCACCTAGGCCAAGGGTTAGTGAGGAACTAGTTAGGGAACTTCTGGAGGGACTGGATGTATTCAAATCAGCTGGTCCAGACAATCTTCACCCTCAAGTAGTGAGGGAATTGGCTGAGGTCATTGCGGGACCCCTGGCACGGCTTTACGAGCACTCGTGGTGCTCTGGTGTTGTGCCAGAGGACTGGAAGAGGGCGAATGTGGTTATGGTAACATTATGGTAACATTCACCACTACCCTGTGCTTGTGTGTACTGTCTGCTGTTGGTGAATACCAAAATTGTCTTGTAAAAGTGGTAGAAATGGGTCTGGAGGTCAGTACAGTTGAGGTCTTGGAACATATCACTATTTGTTACATTGTAAAGTGGGTTCCCTTTATGCGAATTTGAGTTATGCACCATTTTCCAGGAAATCACATACAGGACAAAGTGAGGAAAACCTGTACTTGGACCAGTACTCTTTAATATATTTATAAATTATCTGAATTTGGGTATCAGAAGAGGACTGGCTAGGTTTGCAGACAACAACAAATTAATGGGAAGCGCAGTCACCCTAGAGGATAGGCTGGCAATTCAGGCTGACTTGGACAGGCTTACAAGGTGAGCAAATCAAAACCTGATGACATTAAACGCAGAGAAATGCAAGATGCTCCACCTCTGGAGAAAAACCCACATCATACTTATAGGTTTGTCAGTGCTAATACTCACTAGCACCATGACAAAAAAAAAACTTGGGGCTCATGGTTGACCACAAGATGAACATGAGCCACCAATGCAAACCAAACCCTGGCTTGCATCTCCCAACGCATCTCAAGCAAGACCCAAAAAGTCATCTTCCCACTTTTGGTGGGGCCACAGCTGGAGTACTGCATCTAGTTCTAGGCTCCACACTTTAGAAAGGATTTGAAGAAGCTTGATAAAGTCCAGAGGAGAGCCACATGCATGATCAGAGTCAAGAGATCAGGCCTTATGAGAGGCTGAGAGGCATGGGATTCTTCAGCCTAGAGAAGTGAAGGTTCAGGGGTGACTTGGTGGCAGCCTATACATATATAAGGAGTGTGCAGCAGGAACTGGGAGAACATCTGCTCCAGTATAATTATTAGTGTTTTTGTATGTAAAAGATGTAGGATGAGTTAGTTACAGGCACAGAAAATGAATAACATTTTCTGCATGAAAACTAGCCCATCCTGGTTCAACCATAATAATGGTGCCACGGCAAGAAGCAACTCTTGCTACCCAGAACTTCCTTTTCAACCACTTATAGCCTGGCATTAATTGCCACATTAAATTCACGAAAAGAAAACTCTGAAACAAAATTTAAACAAAAAAAAGATTCTAGAGTAGTTCAGCCTGATCTCTAAACAAATATTGTCTTGAATTATACACTAAAATTAGCATATAATGAAAAAGATACTTGTCAAATAATGTATTATAAGTTTATTACAACATTCATCAAATACATTATGAGAAATAATATTCTACCAGTGAATTATTATGTGAATGCAATTCAGGTTGATGGTCCATATTATTTCACAGATATTTTTTAATTTATATGCCAGAAGAAGAGGCTTCCTTGCCAATTCTACAATGTAACTTCAGCAATCTACCTATTTCCCATGGCATCACTCTATCTAATCTATCACACAGCCACCATATAATGGCCTGATTATGTTAACCACAGCTCTGAGTGGTACAGTCAATGTGCTGTCACCACTGGACCTGTCTTGGAAAGTGCAATGCCTGAGACCTCCCCTACTTCATTGTAAATCTGTCAATTCCTGCCCTGCTTCCAGATTTGGTTGATGAAACACAAATTGTGAGAACTTCCACCTTCTGCAGCTGCAACAGCTGTTGCTTGATGGGTACAAACCCAAAGTCCAAGAAGCCTACAGGTGTAAGAGAGATTCTGACTACCATATGTGCATATCCAGTCCAAGCCATTTTTTCCATGTGACAGTGTGGGTATGTGCAGATGTTACACTTAGATTGACCTAACAAGTAAGTCACATGATCTTAGATTGGGTATGGCAAACATCTGCACGTACCATGTGTGTACACTCTGTAAGTATTGATAAAACTCTTTTAAGCAACTTCACTGCAGCTGCCCCACTATTCTCTTGTGCATGTAACCTAGGAATGTGGTGTGTTGATGGTCCTGTGAAAAAAATTACCTTGGAATGATCAAGTGAAAGGTTAGGACCGTTGAGTGCTTTCATCAATAATATATGAGTTAGATGAATAGTGTACTCTACTTTGCTGTGGAGAATCAATAATACATTTTCATGCTCAACTTTTTAATCCTCAAAACAACTACATCAAAAATTTCATGCTAGACTGCCCTTAAAAATCAATAGTAAAAAAAGCTTCCCTTTTCTCTTTGGGACACTTTAATGAAAGGAAGAATGAATTTGTTTACCAGATGATGGTACAGATCTATTTTACAGCTATTGGAAATATTAAATGTAAAGCCTATTCACATACAGTGGTAAGGGTGTGAATTTAAACACCTATTTGAAAATGGAAAAGTTAAGATTATCACTGTAACAATACACATCTGTTTGACCATCAGTCAGCTCATGACAGGTAGGTATTCCACTATTGCTGCACATCTTTTCGAGTTTGCTCATGATCTCTGTTGTCATAGAACCTAGAAGCCCCAATCAAGGACCCAGGACATACTGCTCAGAGCTGTGTAAAAACAGAGCAAGATAACTGTTTCCTGTTTCAGACAGTTTTTACAACCTAGGGCTGTAAATACAAGCAGGGGCCCACGGAGGGAGGGACCTAGTCAGCTGGGAGTGGGCTAAGTGGGCCGAAGAGGGTCAGGCCCCCCCCCGGCTCCTACTTGGTCCAGCCCCCCAGGGAGCTGCGTGACCCCCCCTGCAGGCACTTGTGCCAGGTTGGGGGGGCAGTCACCCACCTATTCCTTCCCTTGGTGGAGGGGAGGGACCCCCTTTAGCCTCCCAAAAAACTGTGAGGCACTGGCCGGCCCTTCTGTGCATGCATACAGTTTAAAAAGGGCCTGGCAAAGGCATGAGCCTCAGTTTGGTCCTGGCTCTGGTGCAAGATGTGCAGGTGTAAGCCTGCTGCACCACCAGGAGCCTAGGGATCCCAGTAGTGACCCCAGTACCCCCAACAAACCCTGGCCTGGCCGCAGGTAAGCGGGGCCCCATGGAGGGAGGGACCTAGTCAGCTGGGAGTGGGCTAAGTGAGCTGAGGAGCATCACGCCCCCTCCCCCCCCAGCTCCCACTTTGCCCGGCTCCCCAGGGAGCCATGTGACCAGAGCCTCGCGAACAAGCCACGCAAACAGGCGTGCTCTTAGGCCCGGCGTGCGAATTAGTGTGGGAGTTTCTGCAGGAGTGCATGTGAGAGGGCCCAAGGCCCTGCCTGTGAGCCCCCCAGGGTAGACAGTCCCAGCCACAGTTAGCCCATCAGCACCATGATGCAGATGCCGCACCCCAAGGGTCCCCTTGGGGGTCTGCGCCCCCTGCTCTGGCACCTCAGAGACCACAACCCAGATGGAGTCCATGGTTCTAAACTCCATGCAGACAGAGCCTTGGCTCTTGGCTGCAGGGGCTGCCTGTCACTTTTTCAGGCTCTGGGGTCCAGGAGCATGGCCACCTCCCCTTGTGGGGTCTGCTCCCTACGGGGGTCTTTGGCATGCCAGCTGGAGGAGCTCCAGGCCACAGTCCAGAGACTGCGTGCCATCAGGGACTGTGAATAGAAGATAGACTCCTACTGCCAGGCCCTGCTCCCCTGGGAGGCAAAGGGTAGACTACAGTGTCCCTTCAGGACAAAGGAGAACTCAGGGACCTCTCTTACTGTCCACCCCAGGGCTTGGACCAAGGTGGCAAAGGGCCCCAAGGCCCACCACACCAAAGCTGCTGCCCTGCTGGAGCTCTGCTACAGGTACAAACTTCTTGCAGCCCCAGCAGAACTTACTGAGTTTCCAGCTCCTGCAGGCAACACAGACAATACTGTAGCTACCACCCCCGCTCTCCCCAAGACCAAACGCAAAGTGTTTGTCATGGGAGACTCTATCCTAAGGAGAACTGAGGGGGTAATCTGCCATCTTGACTCCTTAGCCCAAGAAGTTTGCTGCTTCCCAGGAGCCAGAATCTGAAACATTGAGGAGAAGATTCCTAAACTCCTCCAGCCCACTGACCACTACCCAATGTGCCTCATCCATGTAGGCACTAATGACACGGCTTGGAGCACTCCCAGATGGGTCATGAGGTGCCACAGGGATTTGGGTGTGGGGCTTAAGGGTCTGGGGGTGCAGGTGGTGTTTTCTTTGATCCTCCCAGTCTCAGGCTAAGGGCTGAAGAGGGAGAGGAGGATCCAGGTAGTGAACCATAGACTGAAGTGCTGGTGTCATCAGGGAAGGCTTTGGCTTCCATGACCATAGTCTGCTCTTTGGAGACAGAGGCAGTGAGCTGCTGGGAAGGAATGGCCTCCACCTCTCTCTGCTGGGAAGGAGACTCTTCTCAGCCAGACTGGCTGACCTGCTCCACCGGGCTTTAAACTAAGCCTGCCGGGGGGTGGAGGGACTACTGCCACTGCTGGCCCACTGAGCAATCCTTGCAATGCCATCAGGTGAAGGCACTTAAGGACCGCCCCCCCCCCGCCCCAGTACAAACTGTAGGCAAGGCAAGGGCCCCTAAGGAGACACTTGCATGCCTATACACAAATGCCAGGAGCTTGGGGAATAAGCAGTAGGAACTTGTTCTCCTGATAAATGCAAATAACTATTATGTCACTGGGATAATGGAGACCTGGAAGGATTCCACCCATGGCTGGGCCACAGGTATAGATGGCTATACCCTATGCAGGAGGGATAGAGTGGACAAAAAGGGCAGGGGTGTAGCTCTCTATGTCAAGGAAAGCTACATGTCCCTGAAAGCTGACATTGGCTCCCAGGGTGGACAACTTGAGACCCTCTAGGTTAAAATCCATAGGGAACATGGCACAGGGGACACAATGGTGGGAGTCTACTACAGACCCGCTACCCAGGGTCAAGACCTTGACCAGAAGTTCACCAGGGAATTGGCTGAGGCCGCATGCTCCCAGTGTATGGTTGCCATGGGAGGCTTTAACTACTCAGACATTTCATGGGAGGAGCGCTCAGCCAAATCTGAGCGGTTGCAAAGCTTTTTCTTGTGTGTGGATGACCTCTTTCTGAAGCAGGAAGTCTATGGGCCGACAGGTAAAGCACTGCTTGACCTTGTACTAGCAACTGGGGACGACCTAATCAGTGACCTAACAATCAAAGGGAAGCTGGGTGACAATGACCATGAGCTGATCACCTTCACCATCTGCCATAAACCTGGCAAGTCAGTCAGTAATACAGAAATCATCGACTTCAGGAAAGCTGACTTTGACAAGCTAAGGAGGCTCATCAGAGAGACCTTAAAGGGCCACAACCCAAAGGAGAGGGGAGTTCATGATGAGTGGTTGCTCCTCAAGGGAGCAATCCTGGATGCACAAGAAAGGTCCATCCTGTCTCAGAGGAAAGGCAGCAAAAGGGCACAGCAGCCCCCTTGGCTCTCCAGGGAACTAGCAGACCTTCTACATCTTAAAAGGAAGACCTACAAAGGATAGACGACTGGAACCACCACCAAGGAGGAATACTCTGCTCTGGTCCAGACCTGCAGAGAGCAAACCAGGAAATCCAAGGCTGCAATGGAACTCCAGCTAGCTACAAATATCAAGGACAATAACAAGTCCTTTTTTAGATATGTGAGGAGCCAGAGGGAAAGCTAGGGCAACACTGGACCCCCGCTAAACCAGATGGGGCCCAGGAAAAAGTGAACTTGCTAAATGGGTACTTTGCATCAGTTTTTCACCAGTCCCATGCCCTTGCCCACTGTGGGTCAGGGAGGCCTGGGTGAGGGAGATTCTTGCCTTCCTTTGAAGCTGACCTCATGAAGGAACACCTTAACAGGCTGGATACCTTCAAGTCAGCTGGCCCTGATAGGTTACACCCAAGGGTACTCAAGGAGCTGGCAAGCATCATATCTCAGCCCTTGCATGGATCTTTGAGAGCTCTTGGCACTCTGGTGAAGTGCCTGAAGATTGGAAGAGAGCCAATGTCATCCCTATAGTCAAGAAAGGGAGGAAAGTAGATCTGGCTAAGTACAGGCCCATTAGCCTGACTTCTATCCTGGGGAAGGTCTTGAAAGAGATTATCGAATAGGCCATCCTTAACAGACTAGCTGAAGGCAATATCCTGAGAGATACCCACCATGGGTTTGTTGTGGATAGGTCTTGTTTGACCAATCTCATTTCCTTTTATGACCAGGTGACCTATCACCTGGACAAGTGGGAAGAGATTGATGTTGTATATCTTGACTTTAAAAAAGCCTTCACTCTGGTATCCCATGATCACCTCTTGGCTAAACTGGCTAACTGTGGCCTCGACCTCACCATAATCCACTGGTTGGGGAATTGGCTCCATGGTAGGATCCAGAGGGTGGTAGTTGATGGGAGCCAATCGTCTTGGTGCGTGGTGACCAGGACTCTCAGCTCCAGCTGCACCTGGCAACTGTGGACTCTGGGTCATCAGCATCCCCATGGTTGCTGGGACCCAGAGTTCCACAGCTGTGAACACTGGGTCTTGGTAGCCACAGACCGTGGCTGTGATCTCCCAGATTTGGGGATGTGTGGAGCACCTCAGTGCCTGGGAAATCACAGCTATTACAGGAGCCGTATTTTCCAGCTGCAGGGTACCTGGGGGAACATGTTCTCCCTGCTCCAGTAATAGGGCACAATGAATCCAATGCATGGTTCCATAATTATGCTTTCTGCCATGCCTCCTGCCTTCTGTATACCTTTGTCACCAATTACTTGTTTCATAGTTTCATAGTTTCATAGTAGCTAGAGTCAGAAGGGACCTAGGTAGATCATCTAGTCCGACCCCCTGCCTTGGCAGGAAAGAGCACCGGGGTCAGATGACCCTG
>NW_017728923.1:14074788-14109008 GCF_001723895.1 Crocodylus porosus | reverse complement strand
TGCGCCCATCTCCCTCACCACGCCTCCCAGAGCATGGTAGTCCTCCATCAGGCGATCAGGGGCTCTCCTGGCCGCATCGTTAGTACCCACATGGACAAGGACCATGGGGTAATAATCGGTGGGCTGGATGATGGACTGGAGCATCCCCTTCACATCCTGAATCTTCGCTCTTTTGATCTTTTATTACTGTATGGTTAGGATCAGATGTTGCATTTGTCCCTGAACAAGTTGTGCCTGTATTTGTCCCACAAGAGAAATGTGGGCATGTACACACATCACCCTTCTAATCAGTGTTTAGTGGCCATGTCTACACAAGTGGCAGACTGTGTAGTTGTTACTGAGCAGTCATTTAGTACTTGCATAATCAAATACTAAATGACTGAGCAGTAACTGGCATTACTGCACAGTAGCATTCCTGTACAGTATTTTTTTTCTGAGGCTACTGAGTAGTAGCTTGTTACTAGTGTACAGTAGCATTGCATCATGGTTAGTGCTCCCCAACACTACTGTGCAGTAGCTCATTGCTACTGTGCAGTAGCATCTCATGTAGATTCAGCCAGTGAGTGGCTAAATGCACTGCTGATATGCTGCCATTAATTCAACGATGCAATCCCAGGATAACTGTTCAAGCACATTTTGTGATGTCCTAGGATAAACTACTAGTACTTCTTATTCCATGAACCCTTTTTATTCCAGGACAATGGGCATGGATGTCTGAACAATTACACATTGTCCTGGGAAAAAATTCTAGTACAAATGTGATGTATGTTTATAACCTGTGATCTATAATTTCACCAGCTCTTTTCATTTCTTAGTAACTTGTTAAGAACCAAGAACATATGCAAGATGCTGGACATTGGTGATGCATAGGGGGTGAACGCAGGTGCATGTGCACCCCCTGAGATTGGTGGCATACCCTCTATGAAAAGCACCACTGACGCTGCCAGTAGTGCCTGTGGGCGATCCCTGCTTGCCACCCACCCCCCTCGTCGCCAACACCTCCGGCAGTGTCAGTGGGTAGTCCCCGATCATTGCTGGCCACCACTAATGCTGCTGCTGGTATCTGCAGGTGGTCCCTGACCACTGGTCAGCACTTGCCACACCCCCTTCTCAATGCCAACATAGCCACAACTGCCTGCAGGAGCTCTCTGACACTGACACTGCCATGGCTGCCTGCGGGTAGGGCTGTGCGAAATTTCACCACCAGTTTTGTTTTAATGCTGTTTCAACCTGTTTTGATGTGGCCAAAACAGCCTCAAAACAAAATGAGACAAGTCGAAACATTTTGCCGTTTCGACGCTGTTTTGACATTTTGCCCATAGGCTATAATGGGGAAGAATGAAACAGCCTATAACTTTGTCATTTCTGGCCAGATTTGGATGAAACCTGAACGGGTGGTAGGTCCTCTGGGGGCATAACACGTATTGAGTTTCAAGAAGATAGATATAGAGGGTTCAGAGAAACTGTACCCCAAATCTTGAGATCCAAACTTATGTCATGTGCATGTGTTACGTCACAGTGGGGAGAAAACTGCAGGCATTCTAGCCCCTGCTGAGGCCACAAAGCCTGCCAAGTTTCAAGAAGATGGGTGTAGGGGCTTCAGAGAAATTGTACCCCAAAATCTTGAAAGCAAAACTTATGTCACGTATGTGTGTTAAGCCACACTGGGCTCAAAACTGCAGGCATGCTAGCCCCTGCTGAGGTCACGAATCCTGCCAGCTGTCAAGGAGGTAGGTGCAGGGGGTTCTGGGGCCCGGCACCACCAGCTGCTGGCAGGCAAAACTCGTGACATGGGTGCTTGTGCAACCACTGCCTCTCATCAGGCAGCAGGACTGAAGATCCCCCATCACTTGCCACCACAGACCTGGGGGTAATAATTGTCCACAGTATAAACATGAGCTGGCAGTGTGCTGTTGTAGCCAGCAGAGCCAACTATACCCTGGCATGCATCAATTGATGCATCTCCAGTAAAACCACTGCAAAGAAGTGATTCTCCTGCTCTACTTGGCTCTACTCAGCACTGGTGAGACTGCAGCTGGAGTACTGTATCCAGTTCTGGGCTTCGCACCTTAACAAGGATGTGGTAAAGCTTGTCCAGAGAAGGGCTATCTATATGACCAGAGACTTGCATAGTATATGAGGAAAGGCTGAGGGACCTGGGATTCTTCATCCTGAAAAAGAGAAGGCTGAGAGGGGACTGGGTAGCAGCTTACTGCTACATCAGAAGTGTACATCTAGGGCTTGGCAAATAACTCTTCAGCAGGGCACCCTTGGGGAAAACTAGGAGTAATGGTCGCAGTCTGGACACCCTAGTTGTGAAGTAGTTTTTCCTAATGTTGAGCCTGAAATGAGCCTGAAACGATTTTCCAGGAGTTTGTGACCATTACTCCTAGTTTTCCCCAAGGGTGCCCTGGTGAACAGTTGTTCACCTAGCCCTAGATGTGCGCTTCTGATGTAGCAGTAAGCTGCTACCAAGTCCCCTCTCAGCCTTCCCTTTTTCAGGATGAAGAAATTTGGCTATTTGCCCAAAAACAGGCCAGAATCACCAACCTCAGCACTGTACCAGCAGCAAAAATGTGTTCTGAAGTGTCTCCCTCCATCGTCAGCTCAGGGTTATGTGCAACATATCTATAATAATAATAGATTTATTCTGTCTGTCCAGAGCACTCTGACTGGTTGTCTTGGCAGTCCCCTCATACCCCACAAAAAAACCTGCCTGCCTCTCACGTGGCCAGGGGATGAGCTGCCTGTGGGCCCTCATGCTTCCTTCTGCAGCTGTGACACCCCCTGGGATCTTCCAGGCATGATGCCAGTGGGTAGGTGTTGCCTGGGGGGCACTGCCACCACGGAGGGAATAAGAGAAGCACCAGGGTCCCCTGCAGCTCAGGACCCACGGGCAGCTCACTCCCCAGCTGCGGGAGATGGAGGTAGGCTCTGGGAGGAAAAAAAAAAGATCAGGCTCCTCACTGCTTTTTTTTCACCTTGGTGGAGCCTGCCCATGCAAGATGTCACACAGTTGCGCAGCCCCTGAGCTGTAGGGAGGCGGGAGGGGGACCAGTGCATCCTTCTGCAGTGGTGGTGCCCTCCGAGGTCGCCTGGGTGGGGTGCTAGCTGTAGAGGTGCAGCTCCAGTTCACAGGCAGCACCCCCCAAATCCAACAGTGCATGTGGTGCTGGAAGCCTGGACATGCTCAGGGAAGCTTGAGCTTGGCAGGCTTCCACCACCCTGTGCATCATCCCCACTGCCTTCCTGCCACCTGGGACCCCTGGGAATGGACTGGTTGCCCCAGGAAGGCAGCAGGAGGGTGGCAGGGATGGTGCCTTTCAAGGGTGAGAAGTTTTGATTCCATTACAGTATTCAGTCAAAGGATAACTAAAAAACCTGCGTTTAAAGAAATACCTTTGCAATAAAAATGTAATCACAAATATTTTGCTGGTTTCAGCTACTTTAAAGATATTGTAATATCATCTGCACTCTTAAACTTCAAAATTAATAAAGCAAATGGGTGGATTCAGTCTCTCTTAATCATGGATCCAGTTGTATATGAATTGTATTGACATTTGTCAGGGGAAAGGGAAGCTTGTGAGAAACCATGCTAGTTTGCAGAACACATCACAGGACCCTTTACCCTAACCTTTCATCTGCTTTCCATAGAACTCAGCTTCCTTAGTTTAATTGCCTTCTTCCTCTTCTTTCTTCTCTCCCCATCTCAGTTGTTTTGTTGACCTCCCAGGTTATTTGCATGCATTTTTACCTCCTCTAAAAGCATGAATATGCTGACAGAGGGACTATGCTTTGATTGATACATTTCTTGAGCTAATCCTCACAGTGATTACTGTGGAATTAATCATTCTCCTCCTTGAGTACAATGACCCTCATGTTGACTTTCAGAGGATGCCTGCCTCAATTATTACTCTGCACCAACTCATTTATCTCAGGTTGAATGACAACAGAGGGTATCATCCAAAAGAGAGAGTTTATACTGGAGTTGCCTTTGTGCACTCATTATAGCATTGGTTAAGATTCCTCCCAGCAGTACAATTGCTTGGTAGCTGGGTACTGAGACTTCCAAAGAATTAGAACTGTTTGAATGTGGTGGATCATCTGGTGATTCAGCAAATGCTCCTCATTTGTTCTTTGGAAGCACTCCCACAGTCTTCCTGTCCTGCCCATGGAGAGCAAACTTATTTTACTTCTTTTAACAAGCTCCAAATGATATCTCCTGAAACCTACTGGAAAAAAAAAAGACCTTTTGATAGCTGTAATCCACTCACTCTCAGATATAGTGTATAAAGCATGGGACAGATAACATCAGATGACTTTGCTTATTTGTGCCACACTTTTCTAATCTGTCTTCACTGTTACAAGGGAAAGATATTTAGACCGGAATTAATGCTGAAATACTTGGGAAGGTACAAAGTGTGGCATTAGTAGAACCTTTTTTACTGTATGTTAGAATCTCTGTACTGCGCAAAGCATATAGTTCTCAAACAAGATCAACGGCATTATATATTTTTGTATTCATACTTTGATGCCAGGGAACAAATTATTATTATTTTGCTAATTAAGAGATAGACTGAGTCCAGTATGTGGATATTAAGATCAACCATGGTATTGTTTCTAATATTAGAAATGGTTGTTTATAATGATTTGATTTTTTTTTCCTTTAGTGCATACTAATATGTTCACTTAGACCTTGATGCAGCAGCATATTTGAGCAGCTAAAGCAATGATCCTCAGGCAAGATGCTGTGGTACCTTGGGTACCAAGAGATCCTTTGAAGAGTGCTGCAATTTTGAGGCGAGAATCAGATAAGCACAGATTCCCCACTACCTGGTTCCCCTGCAAGGATATAAGCACTGTAATATATACATTCATTTTATATTTGCCACTCAATTCACAATAGAGGGATGCCTCAAGTCCAGTGAAGCATCATACAAGTCAAAGGCTGAGAACCACTGAACTAAAGTGTAGAACAAAACTATTTTAAAGTATCCTGTGTTGTATGTTCTCTTGCTTTTGTATAGGCAGAGTTGAATCTCTTTAAAGGTTTTTCATTTCTAGCTTTCAATCTGCCCTTTAAAGTTGTATAGAAAAGAAAGAAAGAGCCTCCCAAGACACATGCCTCTTGGAAACTGTCATTCCCTCTGGAGAATTAGAGGTGCTTCATCAGGATTTATGGTGCAGATATTAGAAGTGTATGCGTGCACAGCAGTTCCTGACTGCATAGACTGCTTCTCCAATTCCTGCACAAAAATGGTTAGAAACCCCCCTATCTTGTGGCCCTGATGACCCCTTTGTTCATCTCAGAGAAGACTGCACAAGTATGGGCTCCTTGTAATTCCACTGCCCTCCTTTACTTTTGAAGAAAGAGAGAGGAAGTCTTACTTCCTTCTCACTAGCACTTAATGATCACATCTACCCTGAGTAGTGGGTCAGCCTGCCAAAGGGCTGCTCTGACTGGGCTCCACATGCTGCAGAGGGGCTGTCTGAAGCAGGAGGCTGCTTCAATGCTGGGGTTGCAGCTTCAGGATCATACTACAACCCCAAAATGTTACTTTCCAAACTCATGCACTTTGGATTGGTACTGTCTCTATCAAATGATAAGAAGGTAGAAAAACTTCATTTCTACTGCTGCTTTGAGTCTATATTTTGGATCTATTGCTTGCACTTGATCAGAGAGAGGATGGCGTCATTTGATTGTCAGATATTCTTTTAAAAGATTTTAAGGCTTTATAATTTTTCAAGACCTCCTACTACTGAGTTGTCTGGTCCCAAAATGAATTAATAATCTGGGAGAAAGCATCATTTTCTTTTGTCACTGATGCTGTGAGTTCCTTCCATCAATACTAGTTCAGTGCCGCAGGGGGCAGAGAGTCCAGAAATCATGAATGGCAAGGGGCATTTATAACCGATTGGCAGTCCAGATCCAGATTACAGTACTCTATGGACATTGCAGCTAGATTAAAGTACTTGGAAGGATCAATGTGGCTCATAGGCTATATTTTTGTCATCCATGTCAGAGAAGAATTACTAGGGACTAATGTGAGCTTATATTTCTGGACATGGTATCATAATAGCTTTATTGGAGTCACTGGGATTCAAAAGAGTAATAATATTTTGAATCTGTTTATTTTTCCCCTTAAAGCAAGACTAACACAATTGTCATAGTTTCATAGTTGTTAGGATCGGAAGGGACCTGAGCAGATTATCAAGTCTGACCCTCTGCCATGGGCAGAACAGAGAGCAAGGTGTTCATCCAGCCTCCTTTTAAAGACCCCCAGGGCAGGAGCCAGCACCACTTCTCTTAGAAGTTGGTTCCAGATGCTACCCAGCCTGACCATGAAGTAGCGCCTCCTGATATCTAGCTTGAATTTACCCTCTGCCAGCTTGTGACAGTTATTTCTTGTTGCTCCTGGTAGTGCTCGGGGGAACAGGGACTCTCCCAAAGCCTGCTGATCCCCCCTGACTAGTTTGTAACAGGCCACTGGATCTCCTCTCAGCCTTCTCTTGTGGAGGCTGAACAGGTTCAGGTCCCTTAGCTTCTCCTTGTAGGGCCTGCCCTGCTGCCCCCGATCATGTGGGTGACCCTCCTCTGGACCCTCTCCATGTTGTCCACATCCCTCCTGAAGTGCCGGTGCCCAGAACTGGATGCAGTACTCCAGCTGTGGCCTGACCAGTGTCGCATAGAGGGGGAGGATCACCTCCTTACACTTGCTTGAGATGCATCTGTAGGTGCATGACAAGGTACGGTTGACCTTCCTGACCCCACACTGCTGGCCCATGTTCATCTTGGCATCAATAATGACTCCAAGATCCTTTTCTGCCTGTGCCCTGACGAGAAGGGAGTTCCCCAGCCTGTAGGTATGGTGCTGGTTCTTCCTCCCCAGGTGCATCACCTTGCACTTCTCAGTGTTGAAACCCATCCTGTTCTTATCCGCCCATCCCTATAACCTGTCCAGGTCTGATTGCAGCCTATTCCTCCCTTCTAACATGCCCACATCCCCCCACATCTTAGTGTCATCAGCAAATTTGAACCCCCTTGTCCAAGTCACTGATGAAGATGTTGAGCAGTGCGGGCCTGAGGACCGAGCTCTGGGGGGACCCCACTGCCCACAAATAAGACCCATCCACCACCACTCTCTGGGTGCAGCCCTCCAGCCAATTAGTGACCCATCTGACTGTAGGTACTGACGCCACAGTCTCCTAGTTTTTTAATGAGAATGGGGTGAGAGACAGTGTCGAAGGCCTTCCTGAAGTCCAGAAAGACTACGTCCACCACAACACCTGCATCCACGGATTTTGTGACCTGGTCGTAGAAGGCCACCAGGTTGGTCTGATAGGACCTGCCTCTAATGAACCCATGGTAGTTGTCCCTAAGCATAACCTCCCCCACTGGCCCCTTGCAAACATGCACCAGGATAATTCTCTCAAAAAGCTTACCCAGGACTGAAGTAAGAATAACAAGCCTATAGTTTCTTGGGTCCTTCTTCCTCCCTTTTTTGAAATGGGAACCATGTTGATCCTTTCCCAGTCTTCTGGCACACTGCCAGAGCACCATGAGTGCTCGTAAAACCGTGTCAGGGGTCCCGCAATTCCTCTGCTAATTCCTTCAGCACTCTGGGGTGGAGGTCATCAGGACCTGCTGATTTAAATATGTCCAGTCCCTGCAGAAGTTCCCTGCCTAGGTCCTCTCTGACCCTAGGCCCTGGTGCACCTCCCCTGGGGCCTACGGGGGTCCCAGTGGGGTGGGGGAGATGACCCAGTCCCTGCTCAGAAAAATTAAAATTTTGTTAAAAAATTGCTCAGAAAAATAAAAATTTTGTTAAGTCTGTTATGCCAGAAGGAAGGCTGTTTCCATACCCCGCAGTTAAACCATTCTAATGCCTTCTACTCCACCTCCATTTCTGAGTAACTTAACAAAATGAGATAAATTCTGCAAATTGTAGCTATATTGCAAGCATAGCCAATAAGTCCTGAGCAGGATGGAAAGCTAATGAGACAAGCTCAATTTAAAGAAAACCATTTAGCAAGCATGTGTTTTAGCATATAGATGAATGATGGCAAGCACAGGAATGTATGTGGGTAAATTTATAGTTAGTTTTTATGGAATGCTTTCCATTCATAGATCTCAAAATATGTCACGGAGAGTAAATGCTCTTCTCACTATTTTGTACATGGGGAAATTGAAATGGAAAGTACAGAGACTTGCCAATGGTCACACAGCAGATCAGTTGAAGAGTCACAGACCGTAAGCATATCCATGTGTCACGGATGCTTCCCTGCTTCCAGAGAAACTTTCATGCTCCTATACTCTCAACATCCCTTTGAGGTAACCAAGTGCTATTAGCCAGGGACTTAGCAGCCTACTATCATGTCCTGGCCAGATCAGAGCAGTTGGGGAGAATATTATGCCATTGCTGGAGAGCAGTGCATGGTATAGGGTAGGTATTATTTGCCACAGCTTGTACTCCCTGCACTCCAGCTGTTGCTGCTGTGGTGCCAGAACAGGCTCCAGATGCAACAGCCTCTATGGGATGCCCTCCCCAAGGAGTTGCTGGTCTGGTGCCCCCTCTAAATGAGTGCCCAGGGCTGGCACCCTACTGACCTCCTCCCTAGATAGGCTACTGCTATTTATTCCATTTTTAGAGGCAGAGCATTTCTGAGAGGTCTTATGTGCTAACTCCACAAAAGGACTTAAGAGCTGCAGCAGTCAGTACTGCAACACCTGGTTTTTAGTGCTTTGCATCTAGCAGGATCTTCAGTCATGACTTGCATGCCCAAGCACCATTTGCAGTGCACCAGCAGAACTGGGATCCTCAGAATTGGGTCAGCTGTGCAAAGCTTTGGTTCCTGATTCGATTTGGCGGAGATTTGTCAGAGATTCGGCCTGATGTGGTTGCCAAATCTCCAAATCTGAATTAAATCAGAGGACCTTTTAATCTCTCCAGATAGAATCAGAACCCTCTGAATCAATTTGGAGAGATTCAGAAAGATTCAAATGATTCGGACATAGACACAGCTTTAAATGATTTTTCTATGTACCTCTAGGTAGCGGGTGGGTCATGAATGCTGTGAGGCTGGGGCAAATGGAATATCCCACAGAAGCATGAGGAGCTCCCCAGAGTGCTTGGCAACAGACCCGGATGTGGCCCAGAAGCATTTCTGGTCGACCACTGAGCACATGGAGGGGCTCCCCAATGCTCCTGTGGGATGCTTCATCCACCCCACCACTGCAGCATTCACGAGCTGTGCTGGTACTTTGAGGTATGTAGAAAAAACATTTAAAGCTGTTTCTATGCCTGAATCACTGATTCTCCAAATCAGCATTGAATCTTTAGATTCAGATTCGACCAAATTGAATCAGGGACAGTGATGTGAATCAATTAATCAAATCACTGTCCCCAGTTTGGGCCAAATCTGAATCTGAATCAAATAGGACCTGCTTTGCACACCCCTATTGCCTAACCTGGCCAGTAGGAAATGTTGAGGGGTATGATTTAAGTCTTATCCCTTTTGATAATTTAGGTTTCCTACTTTGGCCTATGGTAGGTATTGATATGCACTCAGGATTGGTGGCCTCCAATCCTCTATTTTAGTTAGTTATTTCTAGTGCCTTTTCATCACATATGGCCAGAGGAGGAGGTGTTGCCCTTTATATGCATTAGATAGATATTCTTTGTGCTAGAAAGGATGTAAGCAGTAACTTGTAGCTGAATGGTTAAGGCATGCTGCTAGGAGAAGTGAGACCAGGTTTCCAGTTTCAAGTTTAAGTACTTTACATTATGTGTTCACTGGAAAAGGAAGTGGGACCCAGGTCTCTGGCCTCTGAGGTCACTACTATACTATAGAATCACATAAATTCTCCCTGTCTCTAGTCAATTAATATGTATTTGCTCTATGTGGATTACATAATGTGTTGAAAAACCCTCAGCCCATGCTGTTCTATAGGTTGGTGGTTAGATAGGGATAGGGAGGAGTGCAAGCTCCAATTCCCTTAGGCAGTGAAGAGAACTGAAACATGTTTCCTACATCCCGGGTGAGATGTGAGTTTCATTCCACTGAGCTTTGGGATAACAGATGGTGGCAGCAATTTCACTGCCACAGAAGAACATAAAAGTACCATACTGAGACAAACTGATGGTTCATACAGCCCAGTATTCTGTCTCTGATAGGTTTTTTTTGTCATCAGGCAAGGCCCACATTTCCCAAGTGCAACAAATAGCCCTGTCTGACAGTGGCAGAAGTGGTTACTGTAGAGGGAGAGCATTGAATTGGACATATCTAGAGTGATTTATGCCCAATCCAATACACTCCTTGGCATCCAGCATTATAGGTTTAGAAATGCCAGAAGAAACAACCGCAACTATTCTGTTCAATAGCTATTAATAGATCTATCATCAATTAATTTGTCTAGTTCCTTTTTTAAAATCTGGCTTCGTTATCTGCCTCCACCAACTCCTGTGGCAATGGATTTCACAAGTTAACTATGTGTTGTGTAAAAAAGTACTTTCTCTTGTTAGTCTTAAACCTATCACCTACTAATTTCTTAATTAGGTGCCCTTTAGTTCTACTATTAGGGAACCTAGTGAGTAACCCTTCCCTGTTCATTTGTTCTACACCTTTCAGGATTTTATAGACCTCTATCACACCCCCCCGCCAGTCTTTTCCTTTCTAAACTGATAAATCCTAGCCTTTTTAGTGTCTCCAAGTATAGCAAATGCTCCATGCCCCCAATCATTTTGGTTGTCCTTCTCTGTATCTTTTCTAATTCTACTACATCCTTTTTTTGAGATGTGGGGACCAGACCTACACAATATATGGGCACATAATGGATTTGCATAACGGCATAATAAGGGTTTGTTTTCAATTCCTTTCTTAATGTTCTCAATTCTTTTTCTACACGTTGCTGCTATGTGGGTTTACGCTGCAGCCTTTTAAGGCCAGGGACTGGGGTGGGCAAATAGCCACCCCAATCTTGGGACTGGAGAACCTCCAAGTGGTGGTGGGGGGGCTGACCAGGAGCAAATTTGCTCTAAGTTGTTTATATGTGCACTACTGTGCAGTAACTACTCAGCAGTTAATTTGCTACCTGCAAATGCAGGTACTAAATTAACTGTGGGGTAAAATAATTTACTGTGCAGTAAGCATCTGCACATGTAGACAGTGATGCTTACTGTGCAGTAAATTACTCTACTGCATAGTAAAGCATCTTGTGTAGATGTGCCCTATAATGCCCAACATTGTATAGGCATTTTTGGTTACCTCTGCACATTGAGCTGAATTTTTTAGAGAACTATCTACAATGACTCCAATGAAGCAGGTATTTTTTTACACTGGGATCTCCTGGTGCCAAAAAAAGCCTCCAACCTGCTAATTAGCAGTGTGGCAAATGGGTGAACATGCACACATACAGTTTGCGGCACCTCAAACCACATGTGTGCACTCATTGGGATGTGCCCTTTATGTCTATTTAGATGCTGAAAACTGTTGAGGTTCAAAGTATATTTTGTTATATGTTAAGATGTTGAAAATAGTGAGTGCGTCTACACAATATGACTTCATGCGTAGTGCACTATTCTACTATGCATTAGCACGTCGTGGCAGAAACCATGCTAATGTGCTAATATGCAGTAGAATTAGTCTACTGTGCATCAGGCATCACAAAAATGTTTGCCTTTGCTACTGTGCATTAGCATAGCTATTGAGGCTTCTTCTGGTACCTCATTTTAGAGGTACTAAACTTAGTGCACAGTAGCAAAGGTACATGCACTGACAGCGTAGCATTACAGAAGTACCTGTCCAGAAGATGCAGTTTGAAGTTGCCCCTTTTGATTCTTCTGCTGCATCAGCAAGGCTAGGCTTAGAGGTTGATGGAGATTAGTAGGAAACTCCTTGGCTCCCTTTTATAAATGTACTTTTATAAGTGTGTGTCTATATCTATATCTATATATAGTGTGTGTGTGTTTGTATTTGTGGGAGTATAAAGTCATAGCCATGAATTCAGTCTCATTCTCTGATTTTGGATGCAGGGGCCATATCTACATGAGACACTGACTGAGCAGTCCTTGCTTGTATAAACAAGTACTAAATGACTGCACAGTAACTCAAGTTACTGCACAGTAGCACCAACAAACGGGTTTTTTGTGATGCTGACTGTGCAGCGCCTTAGTCTCAAGCTACTGTGTACTCAGCGTCTCATGTAGCCATGGCCAGGGTATCTGGATTTTAAATTCCAGACCTGCCACAGATTTACAATGTGGCCATAAAAAATTGCTTGTAGCCAGGTATTCAAAGGAGCTCAGCTCCTATTCAAATGCTTAAAATTAGATTTTCAAAACTGTTCAGCAGCTTCCATTATGAAAGTCTTCACCAGCGGCTTTTTGGAAAATCTGGATATGTGTATTGGTGCTTAAATATAAGGAGATCTCTTCTGAAGACTCCAGACACATAAAGGACTCACCATGATTGCTGAACAGCTTGGGAAATATGGCCTTCAATTTCTCAGTTCCTCAAATTTCTCCTCTTCCCAAACTCCTTAACTTGTTGGATATTATTATGAATATGTACAGAGCCTACCACAACGGATTCTTGCTATTTGTGCCTTCAGCATAATAATCATGGTATCTTGATGAAAGAGTATTTTATTCCCTATATAGATTTAAAAACAAAATCAAAGACTCGGGTGCTGGTGCTCTTTTGTGTTTTTTTCCCTGATACTGTCTAATATTTTATTGAAATTCATCATATGCACTTGAGAGAGAATAGTAAACTAATGATTTATTAAATTGAAATTGCTCAAAGTGACAAATTAAGTATGTGGGAGACAAAATGATTCAAATAAGATTTGTCTATTTGTTTTGCATATCTGCTAATAGAAACAAGTAATATTAAACCATTCACACCTCTGCAATGGTTATCCACAGCAAAAAGACTGAACATAAGAGTTGTAAATAGTTATTTGGAATGCAGAAGCAGTTTATGCCTCTAAAGATCTTTTCATTCTGTTGTAAAATTTTCTCCTTTTATTATTCTACCCAAAGACTTCTTGTAATTAGAACAGCCCTTAAGGAATTCCAGAGTTCTTAGATCTTCTGGCATATTTATTAATCATTTGAAAAAATCCTATATTCAGCCTTTCTTAAATGAATACTGGAGTTTTATACTTTATATATTTTGTTTTTATTCCAGGTGAGCTGGATGCAGAGTGAGCAAAAAATGTTGCATCAGTAAGCCGTGGACACACATACACAGATTGGACCATATTCTATTTCACCTGCGAGGTGCCTGAGTGCACATAGGTGCCGAAATACAATCCCATTCCACCTAGCTTGAGTCCCAGAAAATCAATGAACGCACCTACTTTTATAACATATCATCATCTAAGCCTAAAGACTAAGTCACAACAAGAGCAAGGAGGAGGAGCACCCCATACAGCTTCATATCAACAGTTTTTTCAGGACTTCAAGCAGGATGGAATCAGGATCACATTTAGGTGCTTAAAACCACTTAGGTGCCTGATGGGAGGAAAACTGTTATGCCCCATTATTTCTATGCTGTTCTATACCACTAATGAGAGGGAGCACTCAGAATCATCCTCAACTAAACTGACCCACATAAGATGCCTGCTTCTGACTGTTTTACCTTGTGCTGGCTGCCTACAAAGCTCAAAAGGAGAGATGAGTATTAGGAGCAATTCCTAGAAGAGCGTGTGATCCCATATGTGAAATTTACCTCTTTCAAAATTAAAATAATTTAATTCTGAGCCAGTATCATTTACCAAAGCAGAAACACGTCAGAGAAGCAGGATAGAGATGCACTTGGGAGTCTATGGACCTTAAGCAAAACCTCTAGAATCAATGGAGAGTCATCCATTGATTTTCAGCAGGTCTGCATCAGGTCTTAGAGGAGAAGGTCAGTTTGCCTGTTTGCCAACTATCAGCGTACTTTGAGCCAAACACTTTTCTGCCTGAATGAAAATGGGACTTTTTGCAAATAAATGAGAAAATGGTACAGAAGAAATGTGTTTGTTTACTGCACGTAATCTATGGCGTCTATCATTTTAGCTGACTTTTAAAGTATTTGTTTTAAAATGTTTCCATTTCAAAAAGGTGCAATTTAAACAAAAATGTAAACAAGGATCAGGATCTTTAATTTATTTCCTTTTCAGTGATAATCTTTATTGGTGTGCTGTTTATTCCAGCATGAAGTCTTTGCACTCAGTAGACCCCTGTGCAAGAGGGACCAGAGATACTTTTCTCTGTCTTACAATTCAGTACTAAAAATTTGTTAGGCTCATAATCTCCTTGTGCCAAAAATATCTTTGATCTCTGCAGCATAAAATTGATGCAGAAGTGCAGTTGATATTAATATCTTTCTTCTGCGCGTGTCAGTCTTGCCTTGAATTTCCTAAAACAGGGTTTTTCAGGCAGTTTTCTGTTAGGTTTACAGAGCATATAAGAGGCAGCAGGGAAGACCAAACTTTTTTATGGATTAAATGAAACACTTTCTCAAAAAAATCTTAATTCTTTAAGGGTTTAATATTCAATCATAATTTCTTACAGTTTCAAGAACTGCACAAATGTCAACTACTAGTTTATGTCCACAAACCCCATGCCACTTACTGAGGCATTGAAAGTTTATGGCTCAAATGGGGCATATCATTTATCACTCTGGTACCACAAACTGGTTGTTATCATTTGAGGGAATAACCCTCAGTAAGGCTTATAGTTAGGACCTGATTTAAATCATAGGTCCAGCTTGCAGCATGGTGGCTCTTTTAATCTTGAACTTCCCCGTGTTCCCCCACCACTGATTGGTAGAGGGGCCCACCAGCCCCGCTGCTCACGGCTTGCTTCTGGTGGCCAGGAGGGGAAGACCATGGTCTTAAATATACTGCAGTTTTCGTGTCTTGTCTGGTCGGAAGCAAGTGGCAGGACAAAATCTGCAGCATATTTAAAACCACAGTTTTCACTTCCCAGCCTTCATGAGCAAGCAACGAGGCCAGAGGGCCCCTCAGCCAAGCAGCAGGGTGGAGGGGAATACAGGGGGAACTCCAATATTAAAGGAGCCACCATGCCTCAAGTTGGGCCTTTGATTTAAACCAGCCCCTAACTATAAGCCTTACTGAGGGTTATTCCCTCAAATGATAACAACCAGTTTATGTTATCAGAGTGATAAATGATATGCCCCATCGTAAGCAAAGAGATTAACAATACATGACATTGAATGCAAGATCTAAAAAAGGAACAGAATGTTCAGTAACTCCTCTGAGCTTCATTTTAGTTCAAAACATAAATTTTGTTGCCAATAAAACACTATATACGAATTAATTAGAGAACTTCACAAGCAGTCAAAACTCTTGTACACCATTATAAATTTATTACTGCTGAAAGGACCTCTCTTTACTGTCAGACATCCTGCTTATTCAGCAGACTGCACAAAGAATATAGACTGAATAACCTTTTTATATGAAATACCCTGGGAAAATGTTTAGGAAATGTGATTAAAAGCAAACAAACAAAATTTCAATTACTATTTATAAAGCATTTCTGAATGAACAACTATTTAATGTTCAGCCAATAGGAGCATTCCATTCACTGCAACTGATCACTAGACTCAGCAGGTCAGACTACCACTTCTCAGAAAAATGTCATCTTGTTCAGTGTAATGTGCCATGAATTACCCGCTTCATAAAACACTTCAGTATGTGTTTGTGCATGCATGTGCATGCTGTCCCAGTTTAAGGTTGTATACACACAATGTGATTTCTCTGTGGTAATTTATGCTGCAGGAAGAAGTGGGGATACAGCCAGCTCTTCCAATGGGTAGTGAAACCTGTT
Organism: Crocodylus porosus; assembly: GCF_001723895.1. NCBI lineage: Eukaryota > Metazoa > Chordata > Crocodylia > Crocodylidae > Crocodylus > Crocodylus porosus. The sequence goes on along the minus strand of NW_017728923.1, from coordinate 14,093,166 downwards.
TACACTGGGTGCTGCATAAAGTACCATGAGTTAGCATGACCCCAACTAACCCAACAGAGGTTTGCCTGTTGGGTCCAGGGGAGGGTGGGGAGAAAGCCTGCATGCCTGTTCCGCAATCAGGGCTGAACCCCTGCCCCCACCTCCCAGCTCTGGTGCTGTCTGCAAGAAGGCAGGGGGAGGGTTGGCTGCAGTCTTGGATTTGCCTGCCCTGAACTGAAGGAAGGAAGGGAAAGGGGGTGGGATGAGGTGGCAGGGGCTCCAATCCACCTCCTCCCCAGCCCTCCAGCTCAGGCCAGGCAAACCCCAGCCCGGTGCTCCCCGTCTACCTCTTCCCTTCCCTCTCCCTTCCTGAAGACAGCACTGGAGATGGGGCTGGGCTATATCAGCCCAGGCCCAATCACACTTATAGACTGATTTTAAGGAACACAAGTTCCTTAAGGCACTCTGCTTTGAAGCACATTCATCTGATCCCTCACTAGATAAGGGTTAATTTGTCAGATGATCAGCCAATTTTAAAGAACTCTGTAGCCATGCACGTGTCACATGTAACAAGGTTCACTTCCAGGGGGTTCCATAGTGCTCCCAGAATTCCCTCAGCCTTTATCTACTTTGCTCTTTTTGGGCAGTCAACCCTTGATTCTCCTGTCATGCCTTGATGTATCTAGCTTTTAGAGAAGGGAGGCTGTCCCAGGGCTTCCCAACTTGATCTTCTTCTCATGACCAGAGATGTCTGTGGTCATTGCCTTAAGGGCTAATCACGTGGTCTCCATTCTCCCAAATACTCACTCCCATGCCTTGCACATGATCTGCTTATACATGCCCTTCATTGGTTATAGACTCCCAGCCCCAGTCCTTACCCCTTCTGGGCTATGGGCTTCTTGGCCCTCTTGCTCTCCATCTGTGACCCCCTTCTCTTTGACCTATCCATTCCAAGGCCCTGGCCCCATTCCTAGGTCAGGTGAGACTCCTGGGCTCCCCCAGCCCCATCAGTCTCCAGCTGTGGCCCTCTACTTGGCCTTCAGCCCATTTCATGGACTCTGGCCCTGATCCTAGGCCAATGAGACCTTTGGGCTCCCTTGGCCCTGCTGATATCAACCCTTCTGGGCTGCAGACCTCAGAGCTCCCCAGTCCTGCTAACAGTGCCCTGTCTCTGGACTCAAGCCCTTTGGCCACATACTCAACCGTCTAGGCCATCTGACCCCTGGCTCTGTCCCTCTCTGGGATCTGCGCCCTCTGGTCCTACTCCCTATCCCCCATGAGCTTTGGGTCCTGTGGCCCCACTCTCTTCACTTTGCTGGGGCTCTGGCCTTACTCCCATGCCTTGTGCACACTCTTTCACTCATGCTGGGTTTCCAGGCTCAAGCCCTTTCTAGTCAGCCCCTCCTGGGCTCAAATTCACTCCTTCTGGGCCCCAGGCCTATCTCTTCCATGGTCTGCTTTTGGCTCCACACTCTGTTCTCAGTGTACTCAGGCTTTCACCCTCCAGGAACCAGTCCCTCTATTCTTCTGGCTCCTTTCTCTTTTACTAGGACAGTTGGGATCTCCGTACCTCCCCTTCAGTCCCTTCTACAACTAGCGGAGCTTACCCCCTCAGCTCAGATGTTAAGGCAGGAGCCTGGCTGTAGCCCTGTTAGTCAGGAGATCCTCTACCTAGTTGGACTGACCAGCTCTGGCCCTGGACTTATATGCCTCAAACCCAGTCCCCTTCTGGCCAAGCCAGCCCCTAATCAGCCCCTGCCACACATGCAGGCTGCTTCTCAGGCAGTCATTTCCTTTTAAAATGACAGGCTTGCCAAGCATCCTGTCATACACAGCATAGCTGTAGAGCACTTATAGGGGGCCAGTCATGCAACAAATACAATGTCTGTCTGTGCCCACTGAGCAAACAGGGCTGAAACTGACTGGGGGAGTGGACACAGGACACAATCTACATAGTAACTTTCCCATATAGTAAAGTTACTACATGATTTCTAATGAGTAGCTTTACCCTGCAATGGAGTGATTTATAAGACAGGCTAATATCATCTCTGCTCCATTTTTATTATGAAGTTAAGCCAATTTACTATGTACTGTCCACACCCTGATAGCTGGAACAAAGGATTTTGTCAAACTGAAACAAACTATTTTGGTGGAAGAGTTTAGATAAGTTCCCATAGCTTGTGTATGGGTGATCCAGCTTCCCAATACTTCTACTAAGTTTTTGTTTTGCTTGTAATAATTGCAAATAGAGCTAGGCCACATCTATATTGTATAAAGTTATTTGTCTGTGGCATATATTAAAGCATGCCAAAACACTCTATGTTAAAAAGTCCAATGCAATCAGAGCCCCAGAGGGATTCAATTATTTGTATTTAATTTTGTTAACCATACTATATGGAATCATTATTTTGTTTCTTTATTTTCTACTTTGAAGTACTAGAAGTATTAAGTACTACGGGCTAGATGGTTTCCACAGATACTCATCCTGTAGTAAGGAGTATTCAGGAAATGGTCATCATCATCTTGATGATGATGATAATAATGAATCTTAGAAATGCTTTCTTCAGTAAATTTTTTATTACTAATGCCACTTTAAAATAACTAACACTCTTTTTTCTCCATTTCCTATTTATTGTTATTAGATACTCTGTGTAACTCAAACACAGTCAGAGATGACAAGACAATGATTTTATTTCAGATTACATGGCACTACTGACACAGGCGCCCAGAAAGTGCATTAGATAATCTTGACTGCTGTCAACAATTATACATAATAAAGAGCAAAAATAGGGGTGTATACTACAGCTGTCTTCCAGAAATGCTCACACTGATGTCACATTAGCATTTTTTAATTCTTTTATTTCTAGCATTGTTACTTGCCTGTAAACAAAAATCACACTGGATAGAAACTGATTTCTTCTTTTTCTCTCAGATTTTGAAAACAAAGTCTTATCAAGCTTTTTCAAGTTAAAAGAAAAGAAAAGAAATATGGGAACTTTTTGCTGTCATTGCTTTTCAAATTTGTAAAACTTTAAAAATGTCTTTAATGTTGAGCCTGAATCAGTCTTCCAGGAGTTTGTGGCTATTACTCCTGGTTTTCCCCAAGGATGTCCTGGTGAAGAGTTGCTCATCGAGTCCTAAAAGTATGCCCCTGATGTAGCGGTAAGCTGCTACCAGGACCCCTCTCAGCCTTCTCTTCCTCAGGCTGAAGAGTCCCAGATCCCTCAGCTTTTCCTCATGTGGCTTGCCTTTTAAGACTACGATCATACAGGTGGCTCCTCTTTGGACTCTCTCAAACTTCTCCACATCCTTGTTAAAGTGGGATGCCCAGAACTGGACACAGCACTCCAGCTGCGGTCTCACCCATGCTGAGCAGAGTGAAAGAATCACCTCCTTGGCTTTGCATCGATACATACATGCATAAAGTTAAATACATCAGTAGTGCAAGTTATTGAGACTACTAAGGTGTTTAAAGTTAAACATGTGCTTAACTTGGATCAGGGTCTTAGAGCTTTAGGGTTCTACCACCTGCAAAAGCCATTTCTGGGACACTTCAGCAGCTTGGGACTGTTGGAGCATAGCAGCATCCCTATCCTGTACGAATTCTAAGGGAAAGGCAAGTGAGAGGAGGGTCAGATCTGCAGATGCCACTTTGTGATTCTCTTATTCCAGAGGTATTCTTAGGTAACTACATCTACTGGATTTCTACCTTTTCTCTGGTGCCACTGTGGAAATTATTAAATGATTTCTGAGAGCTAAGAACAGCTGTAGAGAGCAGGCCAGGCAGTGGCAAAATAAGGCGAATTTGGGCTGTGTGGAGTCAGGAGAGCATATGACTTTGCTAGTTAGGAAAATCTTTATGGAGAAAGAATATATAAGACCTGACGATGGCCTGGTTACATGTGGTAAGATGGAAAGGAGATGAATTTGATCCTACGCCTGAAAAGAAGGTGGGATGCAGAAGAGACGGCTTGGGAGGACAAATGATGTGCTCATTTTTAACCATGCTGATACTGAGCTGCTGCTAAATTCTCAGAAATAATGTGTCAGTAGCTACTCAGCTATGCAACTCTGAATGGAAGTGGAGAGGATGTGGGTAGATAGACAAATCTATGAGTCACCGATAGCTGAAGCTCTGTGTATGACTGTGGTGACAAAAGATTGAGGGTAAGGGGGGCAAAGCCCTCAATGTTATTGACAGAGACTGGAAGAAAGGAAGACGATCCATCTGGGAGACACTTAATGAGCAACTTGTGGCATATGAGGAAGACCAAAGAAACACAGGGTCATAAAAAGGATACTTAACAGATTTCTAATCAAGGAGAGGGAACTAGGTAATTTCATAAATGCTTACAAAGAAGATAATAAAAACTACCCAATTAAAGGAAAGAGTGGTCTAGTTGTATAAGTACATTGCCTCTATGCTTCTAAATTATGTGGTGCCTTTTCATTAGGATTGATGCCTAGCCTTCCTTCCGTGAGCACTAACAGCAATTGGATTTGTTTTACATCTGCAACCATCATTTAACTGAGAGTACAGTATTTGCAAGAGTCTGTGTAGGGGTGGCCATGATTCTGAACATTTTTCCCTGGATCTTGGCATGAATGTCATCTTTGGATTATCCTATGGGTGCTCAGCCCTTAGCCTGTTAATCATATCTGGCCCCGCCCCCTGGGTCACTGGGTCTTGGTCACTGGGTCATTCAGCCTGCAGAGCTCCTGATAACCATGTGGGGAGCCCCACAGGCTATGGTCCTGGATGCTCAATTGGGCATGTAAGCCAGGGTGCAGCCATAATCTAATGTATGGGGCTGGGTGGGAGCAGCATGTGTGGGGCCAATCCAGACACACAGGGGCAGCATAGGCCTAATCCAGGCATGTGGGATTCAATCCGGCCCATGGACCAGTCTCATGTTATTCATCTGGCCAGCAGGCCCAAAATGGTGAGCACCACTGGATTATCCAATTGTCTAGGCCAGCAGTGTCAAACTTGCAGCCTGCAGGTCTAGTCTAGTCCATGAAGCCATGTTGTGTAGCCCATGGACCTCACAGGGTGTGTGTGTGTGTGTGTGTGTGTGTGTGTGTGTGCGTGAGAGAGAGAAAGAGAGAGAGAGAGAGAGAATTTCGGGGTGGGGCAAGCTGAGTCAAATCGAATTAAATTTCCACTGATAAAATCTGGAGGTCAGAGTCCCATTTGAGCTATGTGTCAGCAGTGGGAGGGTGAGCGACACTGCATTAAACCCTGCCACTGCAGCCACATCTGGATCTGGTGCATGAAGAAAGAGATTAATTATTGAAAAGCCTCTGAATGGGACAGGACCCAGCCAGCATTTGGATGGGTCTGATCTACTAGATGCTAAATCAGCTATGAATCTGGAGGTCATTTTGGATCCACTGGACCGTTTGTCTTTTCACAGAATATTAGCACCAGTTTACCAGAAAATTATTGCCAGAAAAAATCATTTTTCTTTCAATGAATGGGAATTTATCTACATCTGTCTTTTCAATGAATGGGAATTTATCTACAACTCTCCAGATGCTTGTGTGTTTCAGGGGGTAAGTCATATGTCCCAGCTCTATCCCTGATGCCGAATACTTGCCTGGGAGGCTGTCTCAGGTGTTATGCCACGTGTTTTTGTAGAGGAGCTGGAGAAAAGGCAGAGACCTTTTATTCCTTCCTGATCATAAGTGTGATGGGGAACGGTGCTTCCCCCATTTTCCCCTGACACTGTACCCCCACATGTACACAGCCTACACAACGGAGTGAGGACCTGGAACCTGGCAGACCCCATAAGACAGCTCACAATGGGACCCTTGGACAAGAAAATAATTGTCTCTTAATATTCTCTTCTGTCAATAAAAGACCTCTCCTGATTTCTGGAAAGATTTTCTCTTTCCCTGCATAATTCCCTTCTCCTTTTTAACTTGATTTTTTTTTTATTTTTTATTATGGCTCCTGGTGCAGTCTCCCCTATGCCCTTTCCTATAATCATTCTTAATATTTCTACTCTAGCCCATTGTTATCTCTTTTTCCGTGTCTCTCGTTCATTATGTCTCCCTTCCGTCCTGAATTTTCTTCCTCATCCGGTCTATTTTTAAGATTGTATGTGTTATTACTTAGTGGCATTTACATTCTTTGGCAGACGTGCACTCATTTTGTAATTGTTCTGGCTTTCCTCTCTGTCTTTCTCCCCTAACTTTCTGCCAGTCATTTTCTTCTGACAGTTCTACAAAATGTATTCAGAGGAATTTGAACACTTTAATCTCTCCCATTTTTGGTGTCTTGTTATTACTACTGACATGTCTCATTAATCTCTAACATGAACACAGGGGGTGCTTGTGATGAAAAAAAAATTGGCCATTTTTGCAATTTAATTGCATCATGCTGTACACATGGTGGAGGTTATGATTTAAATGAGTTTGCTATGTTGCAAACTAAATCACATCTGCATGCAGTTTAATTTGCATTGTAGCTATTTGTAACATTGCAGCTTTTGACAGCTCCCCGCCCCCACTCCCCTGCAGGAGAGGCAGGCTGAAGGCAAAAGTGGGTGAGGGGCCTGATCCTTTTCTTTCCCCATGGTGCCTGCCCAACTTTCCTGCAGCTGGGGGCAAGCTGCTGCTGGACCTTCCCTCCATGGTGGCAGCACCTCATGGCTGGCACCCACCTGCTAGCAGCTCACCCAGGTGGCCCCAGGGGGCTCTGCCACCATGGAGGGGATTGGTTGCCTGCAGCGCAGGGGCCACTTGGACCACTGGCAGCTCACCCCCTGGCTGTGGGAGAAGTGGGCAGTCTCTGTTAAAAAAAAAAAAAAGGATCAGGCCCCTTATTGTAACAGTGATGGAAGCCCCTAAATTGAAACGGTGGGTTTTAATTGTCTCAGTTAAAAACCCAAGATTTTAATTTAGGGGAATAAACTGCCATCACATCTGCTTTTTCATCTGCTACCCCAGGACTTGAAAGACCAGGGGCCAAGGCCCAACTGTGCCCGAGACTTTCTGTGTAACTGTGGGTAAGTTGTTTCAGATCCCGTTTCCCTTCATGTACCTAAAGGGTATGTTAGGAGCCATGGAACCAGCATTTTTTATTTAAGCACAGTTTGAGATCTATTATGGTCACATCAATCCATGCTTTCTATCTTTGAGTACTCGAGGGCTTCACTTTGGCCACATTGATGCTTGGGGGAATAAAGTCACCCAGGTCAGTGTGTATCTGGGAAGTCAAAACTTTAATCACAGAAAAACCACCATTGGATAGTGCGGGGGTGGCAGTGAAAGGGCTCCTCACACATGTTTTCTAATATCTCACTGCTTTGCTCACTTGCCCAGGGAGTGGGTGACGTGGCTTCTAGGCCACTGTTACTCAGGAGTTTGAACCTGTGTCTTCTGCCTCCCAGCAAACTGCTCTAACCACCAGGAAACAGGCTAAACGGCACCTTCCTGCTCTCTAACTAAAGTTGCTCTACTGAGCAGCCAGGAGGGGAATGTGTGTGAGAACAAGAGGGACACAAGTCAGAGGGAGGTGGCTTTGCGAGGTGGATGACCTGCCAGGATGGGAGCTAGTTCTAGCTTGACCACCTGTTCCTAACGGGGCAGGAACTATCCTAGTGCTGTTTATTCATTTTTATCCAGTGGATATAAATGCAAGGTGCATTGAACAAGCTTCAAGAGGAGGGCTAAAGAGCACTCTTGGCAATGTCAGTGGTCTCCTCCCTGGGTAAGTGCCTTAATCACTAGGAGCATCTCTACATGTACTCTGGAGATGTGGGGGGCACTTTAATTAGAACATCTCTGAGAGCCACTCTAATTAAAGTGCCCATAGTGTCTCATGTACTCAGCATCCCACTCTTCAAAATGGCTATGGGAGCTCTTTACTTAAAGCTTGTACAATTAGTTTTGGTTAATGTGCCCCCACTACCACTTTGAAGTGCAGGGATGCTGACCACACGAGATGCTAAAGCTGCTGGAGTGTACTAATACGCTCCAGCAGGTTCGATTAATTGAGTCTGCTGCAACACATCGTAATTACACTGTGTCAGAGCAACCTCCCTGCACATCTACAGGCACCCTAGAATATTAGGCTAAAACAAGGTAGGAGGGCCCTGGTCTTCCTCCTCTTTCATTTTGTATTCTGCAGGTCTGTGTATGAGGCTAGCATGTTTCACAGTGGGTGGAAATAAAATTCCAGATTGTGTGTAAATGCCAAAAATCACAGTTCCAGAGTTCTTAGGAGACCTTTCAAGAAGGGATTGTTTCAAAAGGGCACGAGTGATTAGGAACTAACTATTATATGTGAACAAGCAAAGAACAATTCAAATGTGGCCAATTGCTCTAACTTAACCTGGACCAAGCAGTGTTAAAATCGGAGCAGTTTTGCTACATTTGAATCAGTCTCAGCTCACATATAACAATTAGAATGTCCACCCCCTTAGCCACATACAAGGAAAATAGGTTTTAGTTCTTAGCTTGTGTGCATTTCACTTGACCCTGTTTGTAGAATGTGATATTCCCACCTCCCAGGTATGTTATGAAGATAATTACTGGAGAAAATGTGGAAATTCACACATTGCAGTCATGGAAGCAATATAAACGCCTGAGAGAAATATCAGCGTAATACGGAGATAGATATCCATGTTGTGTAAAACAGATTTAAAAAAAAAAGAAAAATCAGGGTATCACTTACTTCAAAGGGTTATGATGAAGTCTGATTCATTAGTAACTGTAAAAGTCTTTGATATCCTCTTATGAAATGCACTCAAACTACAAAGCAGCAAAGCACTTAGGCAGGAAGGATGCTTGTGCTTACTTAAGCATGTGCTCAGAGATTTTAGTGAATCAGAAATTTGGGTACAATGTGATCTTAGGGTGAAATTACATATTACACTTAGACCATACTAAGGGCACTTAAAATGCTAGCATCCACACATTAAAACCCGTGCTAAAGTGTTCTTTGAGCATCTCAAAGTTATGCCACTTCAGATGAGAGTTAACTCTGGGCTGTGCTTCCTAGCTCATATTAAGGTAACTGCAGTCTGTTCAATGGAGACATACAAGCCATTTGAAGTGTTTCAGCATACCACGATGCATCACTCACTGCTCCCCCTGCCCACCCAGAACAGGAATAGACACTAGGGCTGCATCCAGGTGAGAGTGGCCATGTGGTATGTAGCGCTGCAGACACATTTACGGCATCACATACCACACATTCAGCTGTTCTCCGCACTGCAAGGGAGCAGCACAAGGCGGGGAGGTTGACCCCTAGATATCCAGGAGTCAAGAACACCTGTGCAAAAAAAAAAAGCAGAGCAGCTCATATAGAGGCAGCATGTGCTGCTCAAAACTGGAGCCTGGTTGCTCAGACCCAAGCTCCGGCTACTGACCAGGTTCTGAGTGGCAAGATCACCACTGCTGCAACCCCAGGAGGCCCTCTGGACCCTCGGTAAGGCTAATGGGACCAGCCTCCCCTCCCCTACCTGGTGTAACCTGCCGCATGCCAGAAGGTGTGTGGCACAGATGTTCCCTGGAGGCAACTAGTGGTGGCAAGTGCTGCTACTAGTTGTCTCCAGGGAAACAAACATCCACATTCTTGTGGATGCAGCCCAGATGTCCTGGCTCCTAGCCACACTCCTGCTTGCCAGCCCTGTAGTGGCAAGGAAGAGTTGTTCAGGCAAGAAATGGTAATAATCCTTATCCTGCAATTGTTCACAGCATGTTCTAAATTTAACACCGCTTCAAATTCCACAGATCTAATATGGTCTAAGTGTAACGTGTAACTTCAGTCTTATAAAGACTGCTGCTCTTCAGTTCCCTTTACAATATGCATTAGCTATTCACTGAGTTTGTCTACGTAAACAGGATTTAACTATAGGAACTAGAAAGATCAATTTAGGAAAAAAAACAAACAGATCAGGACGGTGGTTGCTTAACTTCTGAGCGAGTCCATTGAAGTCAGTGGGTCTCAAGGACGTTTAAAATTCAGCAGATGCTTCAGTGATGCCCTGAATAAGGGTTGGCTTAAGTCCTTTCTTGGATCACCGCCTTAGTTCTGTGTCTAATCAATTCCTATGCACTTTTCCAGTACATTTATAGTAAAGATTAAGATTTTGTTGAAGAGAAATTTTTGAGTGTTCACATTCAAAGAGAGATTAGTACCAATGGGGTTATAATTGTTCATTTGTCCTATAAAAGAAAGAAAGACAAATCCCCCCATGTTGGAGAGATCATGAATTTAAATGGCACTTTCCAGTATTTCTTCTATAACTTTTCCACCTAAATGTTAGCATTTGTGTGAATGTTTGAGTGACACAGTATAGAAGCTATTAATTTATTTCGCCTTTTCATTGAGGGTTTGCCACATATTTTGTAGCCCACTGCTATGGAAAGTCTACTGAAACATTAATCCCACTTCACATAGAATCTCCTGAATACTGTTAAAATAAAAATCTGACAGTTCTTTTGAGTCCATGCCAGACAGCAGGACTCCAAAGAGAAAAAAAAAGCCTTTAAAGATTTTCATTAATTATATAGATCGATAGTCCACTCACCAATATGGAACAAAAGCCTAAAAATGTGTAGTATCAAGTCTGGTTTTAGGGATCTGAATGAAAATCTAAACATAATGGACTTTAAACATACTGGAACATATTGATGGTATGCTGAAATACCTTGAAGCAGAAAAGTCAAGCAGATTGGGAAATTAATTTGTTATACAGTGAAACTTTTTTGCTATTTCTGAAGATTTTCTTGTTCCAAATAAACACAGAAAGTCAAAATTGCAAAACTTGGTGGACAAAAACTCCAAAATATTTTGGTATAGGTCAACTCAAATATGTTGTTTCAACAACTTCAAAATATTTCCCCTGTATTTTAATTCTTTTGATCTTTTAAAAAATATAATATGATAAACTGATATTTTGAAAAAGAAAAGAGATTTTGATTCAGAAATCTAGATATTTATCACATTGGAAATATCAAAATGAGATGTTTAGATAATTTTAAACTTAAAAAAATATGTTTCACATTGACAATGTGATAGGCCCCCACCTGATTCACCTTGGCGCTGCAGTCCAGGTGGCTGGGCCATGTTCAAGCCATCCAGCACTTTGCCAAAGGAGGGAGCACTAATGTCTGGCCTGGGGCCCAGAGGCCATATGTCAAAAGTGGGCCTGGAGATGGAGGCAGGGGGAGAGCATGCCAGAGCACCAGAAATAGAGCTGGACACTCTTCCTGCTGCTGGAAGGGACCCAGCACCTTCCCCAAGGGCCAGCATGCCTAGGGAAGCTGTGCATACATGTCCTATAGCCAAGGGATCCAGGAAAAACCTGGACACACACCCTAAAGCCAGCTGAAGGCCAGTTGCTTTCCCCGGGGTAGGAATACCTGGGAAAGCCCAGGAACCCTCGGTTGCCAACATAGCACCGGAAACCCATCTGGATGCCATCTCGCCTGACATGGCCAGTGAGCAGTGCAGCCCAGACATGATGCAATGCCCCACTGCATGCAGACGACCCCACAGAAGCACCCAGGTCAGGTGGTACTGGGAGAGGGCAGCTGGAGGGAAGAGGTGGCGACCACCCACAGAAGCCACCAGTAGTGGCAGCAGTGGGGCCACAATGGGGCCTGTATAGCACTGTCCATGGGGCCCCCCAAAGTGCGGGACCTGGGGCGGTTGCCCCTATTCACCCCCTCTCCTCCCAGGGATGGCCCTGAGTGTAGGGGAAGAAGAAACGCACAGAAGACATGCCAGTAGAGTCACACCTGGACCCTCAGGGAACCATTGATCACCACCTCAGGATAAACAGAGGTATACCCTGAATGAACCACAAGTTGTGGTGGGTGACTAGGCCCAGGTGCAATGCAACCCAATGGGATGGGGCAAGCCCATTGGCAAGTAAAGTGAGTGTGAGTCTGTCCCTGACAAATTTCTCAAAAATTATCTTTTCTATCAAAGAAATCAGTTTTAACTAATCAAGTGCACCATATACCTTCTTAGTCTCCTAATACGTACACTAGACAGCTTAACACATGTATGTACTTATGCAGAACCAGACTGAGTCTCACAGTATAAAAAAAATGGTATAAAAAGACATTACACCATGCTGCAGAGAACAAGTAAGCAGCATCAATCAAATAAGTTAACCAATAAGGCCATAAATTGTATTAAAGAGAATAATCCGGGAAATAACTAATATTAATACCTGAATAATAGTATTCAGGTGTTTCTGACTTATGTTTACAAGAACAATTAAGCATTCACATGCATAATACAACACATTTAAATGAATAAAAGGGCATACTTATTTTGTCCAAGACATTGTTACTCCAAAGAAGTCACTGCCACATAGTATTGAAGCAAATACTGTAGTGAGATTATAATAAGGATTAACCTTTTATGCAAACAAGAATAAAAGTTCCAGATGACTTGAAAAATGCAAGGACTAGCCATCTTAATATTTTAGATAGGGCTCTCAATCACAATTAATGAACGTGATTAATGCATTAATTGTTCACATTATTTTTTTTAACACGACAATTGCACATGTCACAGACATCATCAACACTTCTAGGCTGCCCCATGAGGCAGTGACAACTGTGCAGAGGACCACAGGGCAGCCTGGGTGCTAGCTCTGGGCAGGTGCAGCTGGCAGGGAGGGGTGAGCACAGGCAGAGACACAGAGTTACATCCTGCAGGCAGCCAGGAATGCAACCTGGCAGCATGTGGAGCAGCACCTAGCAGATAAGTCTGTGGAGGGGAAGGGACATGGGGGAGGCAAGTGGCAGGGAGCAGCCCCTGTGGTGAGGAAGACAATGGAGCAGAGACAGCGGCAGGGGCTGGGGTGACTGGGGCCCTGAGATGGGTTGTGGGATGAAGCCTCAGCTCATCCAGGTGTGCAGGGGACCACTCCTGCTTCTGTGTGCATCCCTGGGTGAGGAATGGGGGTACATGCCTGCCTGTATTTGTATGTGGGACAGAGGCAGGCTGCCACTGTGGCCTATGCTGTGTGCCCCACTGCCTTTGCCCTGGGAGCTGTGCAATACCATGCTGTGCCTTCTGCTGCCAGGTGGGCAGGGGATGCAGCACAGCCAGCACGCAGCTCCCAGGGCAAGGCAGCAGGGCACAGAACCCATCCCACAGTGGCAGTCTATCTCTGCCCCACCCAGAAATCTGTGGGGGAACATGCCCCCCATGCCTCCCCTGGGGGTGCGCACAGCAGCAGGAGCACCCCCCCCCCACACCCTGCACCCCTAGATGAGCTGTGGCTCCATCCTATGACCCAGCCCAGGAACCTATTCACCCCAGTCCTTGCCTGTGCCTCTACCCCATCCCTCCCTCCCGCAGTGTGGGGGTCTTGATCTGCCCAGCCCGCCCCTTCCCTCCCCCATGTCCCTTCCCTTCCACAGACTTACTTGCTGGGTGAGGTCTGTGTGTGTGTCTGTATGTGTCTGTGTGTGCCTGTCTGCCCCTCACTCCCAAGCCACAGACCCCTTGGCCCTGCTACTCCTTCTCACTCCTGACCCACAGTACCCCACATCTCGCCAGGGTATTCAGGAACCCCCATCTCAGGGCTCCAACCTCACTGCACAAACCCACAGCCCCCCATGCCATCACAAATTCCCTCCACATTCACAAACACCCCAAACCCACCCCCAACCAAAGAAAGTACCTGCATAATATTGTATAACTGAGTTTTTTATGCACATAATTTTGAGTTTTTAGCTGCATGATTAAAATTATGATTGTAACTATTTTTTTAATTGCTCACCTAATCACAATCAAATTTTCGACCCATTTGGCAGCCATACTTTTAGAACATAAACAACTTGCCAGTTGGAGTCAATGGGTTTATACAGCTTTCCATGGAGAGTTGGGTTCCTTTCATTGATCTAAATGGGGTTATTTCCTTTTTATATGTTATAGAGTGTTATCTCAGAGCAGAATTTAGATGATTTATTAATTATTGAAAGGAATATTGATATTTTTTAGTTCCCTGTGGCTCAGTGGTAGAATCTTTGTGCACCTAATAGGAGACCTGGGTTTGAGTCCCAGACACTTATACAACTACAGTCATGTAGGCACCAAATATCTGGACTAAGCCTAGTCTATGGATTCTGTCTCAGTGGCCTAATGGGAGGATGGAAGGTCTGGCCAGCCTCCACTCCTCTGAAAATTCCTGTCCAGGCATATGCATCAAAAGTCTGGGTGGACCTCATGCATATACCATGATCCAGGATGCTTGATGGTTGCCATCAGTGATATCTTTTAGTATAGTAACTATTGATATATTCAAACTACAAAGGAAGGCTGGCTTCACACACATACACATACACACACACACACACACACATCTATCGATTGATCGATTGGCCGAGCAAACGATAGATTGATAGATAGATTTCAGGACGTGTTTCATACTTTTCTTTTACTGCTCAGTGTATTATTCATGGCATGAATGGGGACTTGACAATGTGAAAAAATAAAATTTCTACAGGAAAATTTGTTGCCTGTACAAAGTAGGCGTTTATCACCTGGCTGCTAATATTATAAACAATAATATTTGGGTGGGTGGTGAAGCACTGGAACAAGTTACCTAGAAAGGTGGTGGTATCTCCATCTTTGGAGGTTTTTAAGGCCCAACTAGACAAGGCCCTGGCTGGAATTGTCTGATTTGGTCCTGCTTTGAGAAGCAGGTTGAACTAGATGGTCCCTTCTAACCCTAATTTTTTATGATTCAATGATTATCCTAGGTTTCTTTCGCCTTAAGTGTATAAATTTGCAGCAATCTGCTTTTTTTCTTCTGGAATTAAAAAAAAAATAGTCCTTGTGAAGAAAAGTGATGGACACTGCTTCAGTAGTCAACAGCATTGGGCAGACTTGTTTGCATGTATCTCTTTACATGTAGGAGCAGGTGGTCAAGCTAGAAACCCTGGCTCCCACCTTTTCAGACCATCCACCACTTTAAGCCACATCCCTCTGGCTTATGTTCCTCTTGGTCTCACAATTCATCCCCTCTTTGTTGCCCAGTAGGTCAACTTTACTTAGAAAACTGGAAGGTGCTGTGTGCCATGTTCATCCTGTTTCCTGGTGGATATAGCAGTTTGCTGGGAGGCAGAAGACACAGGTTCAAACTCCTTGTGGGTTACTTGGCCTAGAAGCCAGGTCACCCACTCCCTGGGCAAGTGAGCAAACCAGTGAGCAAAACATTAGGGATTCCAAAGCAACTTTAACAGGGATGTATTGCATACGATTGCCCAGCATGTAGCAGCAAAGTATGCATTTGATTCCCACATGCTACACAAGCTGCAAGTTCAACTTGAATAGCTGCTGTTTACTAGAGCTATAGATTACCCCTAAGTTTGGTGACAGTCACTTGTTCCTAACAATCAATTCATCCTTGCAGAGGGACTAATACTGTAGCTAAACTTACTGCATTAATTATGCCAGCCCAAAGCTTACAAGCTTTTAGAGCTATTTTAAACATTTGCAAGCTTGCAAGCCAGGCAGCCATTTTTTTAAAGTCAAGATTCACAACTTGTAATTACTGTGGAAGCACCAGACCTGCATCTCATTGAAGTAATTTTCAAAACTTCTACTGACTTCCCTGGGCCCAGAATCTGCTTTAAAGAAATGAGAGTTGTTTCCTGAATAAACATCAGCTATTGCTTGCATTTCCTGTGGAAGGGAGAGGAGATGTTCAAAATGTCCTCTTCAGATGTGGTTTTATTCAATAATAATTTATGGATTATGGATATGAAACATTAAGCAGTTAGGTTCTTAAGGCCTTCACTTCACAGGTAAGTGCACAGGACTCACTTAATCCTTTCTCTTCTTTTGCATACCTAAGTGAGATGTAAGGATTTTTGTGGGTGATATCTTTTATTGGACCAACTGTATTGCCATCCCAACTATCCAGTTGGTATAATAGATAATAACACCCAGAAAAAGCCTTGCATCTTAAGTATTTCCTGGACCATCATGGCTATGATACCACTTCAATGTTAATAGAAAGCCTTTTTTTTAATATGTTTCTGTTGTATAATCTTAGTATCAAATCATAGGCTCTTGGAAATCAAGGAATTTAAATTCAACACCTCTGTAGAGCAATTTCTTGGTGACCTTCCTCAAAGGGCAGGGCAGAAATATGCTTCTCCTACATGTTTCAATATGTCATCCTGCCTGAATAACTCTAATAATGCTATGTGGGGCTTTATGTATCTACTCCATCTCTGCCATAAATTAGAACCCATTCCTTGGCCAAATATTCAGTCTTGTGATGTGACTAAGCTATGATTGGATGAATAGGATTATCTTTTGCTATAACAGATCTGCATAGTAGAAGTGTCTAAGCTCCTTAATAATGAGTCTTAAAGCACCTGAAATACCCTTAACATCTCTGCCATGTGTCTTATCTGAAGTTGATATTTATAAAATAAAATGAAAATTTCTATAGTCTAATTTGGACTCTGGAGACTTTGAAGAAAAAAAACAGAATTAAACTAAATTGATTAAATTATTATTATAGAGGAGTAAACATTCCCTATTAAAGATATACTGTAGAAAACACTATAGTATCATCGTGAAACTTCTTTATCTATATATACATATTTAGATCTAAGACTCATAGATTGGAAGATTGGAAAGGGCTGGAAGGGACCTTTCAAGATCATTGGGTCCAGCCCCCCTGCACTAGGCAGGAAAGAAAACTGGGGCCAGGTGACTCCAGTGAGGTGACCGTCCAGTCCTCTCTTGAAGATTTCCAGGGTAGGTGATTGCACCACCTCTGGAGGAAGTTTATTCCACAGTCTGGACACCCTGACTGTGAAGAAGTTTTTGCTAGTGTTAAGTCTGAAATGGTCTTCCAGGAGTTTGTGCTCATTACTCCTGGTTTTCTCCAAGGGTGCCCTGGTGAACAGTTGTTCATCAAGCCCTTGATGCATTCCCCTGATAGAGTGGTAAACTGCTACCAATTCCTCTCTCAGCCTTCTCTTTTTTATGTTGAAGAGGCCCAAGTCCCTCAGGCTTTCCTCATATGGCTTGCCTGGCAAGTCTCTGATCATATGAATGGCTCGTCTTTGGACTCTCTCAAGCTTTTCCACATCCTTGTTGGAGTGCAGTGTCCAGAACTGGATGCAGCACTCCAGCTGTGGTCTCACCAATGCTGAGTAAAGTGGCAGAATCACTTCTTCGATTTTGCTTGAGATGCATTGGTTGATGCATGCCAGAGTATTGTTTGCCCTGCTGGCTACAGCATCACACTGATGGCTCATGTTCATACTACGGCATATTATTACCCCTAGGTTCCTTTCAGTCATGGTGCTAGTCAGTTTGCCACCACTGCGCATGTAAGTATGTTGGGGATTGTTCATCCCCAGATGGAGCTTTTATACTTCTCAGTGTCGAACTTCATCTGGTTCCAATCTGCCCAATTTTCCAGCCTGTCTAGGTCTGCTTGTATTTGCAGGCTATATTCAAGCATGACCGTGCTTCTCCATAACTTGTCCATGAACTTGTTCAGTGAGCTCTTCAGCCCCACATCCAAATTACTGGTAAACATGTTGAAAAGCACCAGACCAAGTACAGGCCCTTAAGGGACATCACTGGCCACTTCTTGCCAGGATGGTACAGATCCATTCATTAAAACTCTCTGGGTCCTACCCCACAGGCAGCTTCCTACCCACCTAACTGTCAAGCAGTTAAGCCTGCAATCCTTCAATTTTATCATGAGACCGTCATGGGATACCAGATCAAAAGCATTTTGGAAATCTAGGTACAATGTCAACCTCCTCTGTCTTATCCAGGTGGTGAGTTACCTGGTTGTAAAAGAAGATAAGATTGGTAAGACAAGACCTGCCCACAATGAAGTCATGCTGGCTGTCACTCAGAATCCTACCTTCTACAAGCCTATCGCACATAGAATTCCTTGGTGAATTTTTCCAGGATTTTCTCTGGAAAATTGGTAGGGGTGTGCAAAACGGGCCATATTTGATTTGGATTCAGCCCAAATCAGGGACAGTGAGTCAATTTGTTGATTCAGATCACTGTCCTGGATTTGATTTGGTCAAATCCGAATCTGAAGATCTGATGCTGATTTGGAGAAATAGTGATTTGGCCATAGACACAGCTTTAAATGTTTCTTCTACATACCTCGAGGTACCAGGTGTAGCTTGTGAACACTGCAATACTGGGGTAGATGGAGCGTCCCACAGGAGAACAGGAGGGTTCCTTGCATGCTCAGCAGTGAATCCGGAAGTGCTTCCAGTCCACTTCTAAGTCCACTGGGCAGTGTGCTGGGGGGGCCCCAAGACTCATGGACCAGCTGCAGGGGGACCCTGGGTGTTCCCTCCTTGACCAAGGAGGCACCAGTTGCCAAGCTGGGGGGGAGTGTGTGTGTGTGTGTGTGT
>NW_017728923.1:14071021-14074033 GCF_001723895.1 Crocodylus porosus | reverse complement strand
CACACTTCCATTTGTTTTCCTCCTGTTCCCTACATACCTAAAGAAGGACTTCTTATTGTCCTTGATTTCTGTTGCTAGTTTAAATTCAGTCTTTGCCTTAGCCTTTCTAATCTGTTCACTGGAAGTGTGGGCTGTTGTTGTATTGACCTCCATGGGGACTGTCCCAATTTTCCATTATTTATTTGCCTCTTTGTTCTTTTTCAAGAGTATCATGCTATCCCTTTTAAGCCAAGAGGGCTTACTAGCCCTTCTGCTCCCTTTTCTCTGCATGGGAATGGACTTCTTTTGTGCCTCAAGGATCGTGTCCTTGAGGAACGACCACTTCATGCACTCTTTTCACCTTTGGTCCCTGGTCCTGCCACACTTCCCCTGCTATCGCCCCTACTGAGCCTGTTGAAATTCATGTTTTTGAAGTTCAGAACTTCAGCCCTGCCAGCTGATTTGCCTGCCTTGTGACAGACAGTGAACATGATGGTTTCATGGTTGCTGTCACCCAGCATACCCTCTATATTCAAGTTGCTCACCAGATCATCTCCTTTGGCCAAGACAAAGTCTAGGAGAGTGTTACCTCTGGTCAGCCTGTGCACTTCCTGAGTCAGGTAGAGCTCTTTGATACAGGTCAGAAAGCAACGTGACCAATTTGACTTAGCAGAGTGTTCCTCCCAAGAGATGTCTGAGTAATTGAAGTTGCCTATGATGACCATGTCCTGTGCACACACGGCCATTGCCAGTTCTTGAGAGAACTCCAGATTCAACTCCTCTCCCTGGTTTGGTGGTCTGTAGTATACACCTACAATTAGGTCTCTCTCACTGCACTCTCCCTCCACCCCGTAGTTTGACCCAGAGGGTTTCAAGCTGGACTTCTTTGGAGCCAATGTTGCTTCCTCACATAGATAGCTACACCTCCACCTTTCTTCCCTACTGGGTCCCTTCTGTGCAGGGTGTAGCCCTTTATGGCTATGTTATGATCATGTGAGGCATCCCAGCAGGTCTCCATAATCCCTACTAGATCATAATGCCCACTGGAAGGTAGGAAGGCTAGCTCCTCCTGTTTGTTTCCCATGCTCCTGGCATTAGTGTACAGGCACCTGAGGCCTCCAGTTGAGACCCTCAATTTCCTGTCACACTGAGGGAGAATCATTCCTTCAGCTCTTGTTAGAGTGGCTCTTCTAGTGTCCCCAACTTTGAAGCTTTCTTGTGTGCCGGTTCCCAGGCATGTTCCAGTCAGTGTTTTCCCATCCCCCAGAGATCTTAGTCTAAAGCCCTATCTACAAGATTGGCCATCCTGGCCTAGAACAGGGACTTACCCCTCCATGTGAGGTGGATGCCATCCCTTCCCAGGAGTCCTCTCTCCCTGAAGTGTGTGTTGTGGTCAAAGAAACTGAAGCCTTCTCAGTAGCAGCACGGCCAGAGTTGTCAGTTCACTTCTTTGATGCATCCTTCCCTCCTAGGTCCATAGCCTGTACTTGGGAGCACAGAGAAAAAGACTACCTATGCCCCCAACCACTTGAGCCCAGCTCCCAGAGCTCTACATTCACTCATGACCTGGTCCAGATTACTCCTGGCCATGTCATTTGTGCCCACATGGACGAGAAGCATGGGGTAGTGGTTGGAGGGCTGGACAAGTCTGGGATACTCTCCACAACATCCCAGATGTGGGCCCCAGGTAGGCAGCAGGTCTCATAGGCTAGGTGGTCCATATGATAGATGGGTCCCTCAGTGCCTGACAGAAGGGAGTCCCCCACCACCACCACCCTGTGTCTCCTCTTGGGGGTGGCAGTTTGCTAACTATCCACCTCTTCCTTCAGTGTCCTCCTGCATGTCCTGGAGCCTGAGATGACCTACTTCCAGGCAGCTCCGGGTGGGTCTTCTGGGCCAGCCTTCTTGTTGGCCACCTTCTCCTCTATCTTCTTCTCTTCTTCATTCTTCAGGAGAAAAGCCTGACTGTAGTAGTAATAAATCTGCTCATAGTCTGTGATGGCACAAAGTCTGCCTATATGGACCTGGAGCTCAGTCATCTGGGACTCCAGGGACCTCACTAAGGAGCATACCTCCCAGGTGGGGGTGACTTGCTGGCAGCTGTGCTCCATATGGGTAGAGGCTGGAACCATGGGTTCCATCTAGGTGGAGGCCTTGGAGGTGCAAGGGAAGGGAGCACCAGTTGGGCCCAAGGTGGGAAGCCGAGGGGTACAATGTGTCCCCACCATTGTATGGTAATAGACTATGCTACTACCCATGAACTGCCCGCAAACTGCAGTCCCTGTTCATTGGCTCCTTGGTCATAGGTTCCCTGGTCACCTGGAGAGTCTCTTTTTACATGCTTCTGGGCCTAGGCTGACTCACCCCTTTGTTGGGGCTACCATCAAGCCCAGGCAGCAATCACACAGCAGTCAGCAATCCCACCATAATCAAAAATCACTCAGCAGTCAGCAATCACTCCCAGCTTCTCAGAGCACGTGACCCAAACACACACAGCCCACCAAACAAACACTCAGCAAAACCAAAGGCACAGGCAGCTGGATCAGTTACCTTTCCTGGGCAGGATGTAGTGTCTGGTTTCTCTTCTCATTCCTGCTCTTGCCTCCAACAGTTGCCTACAAACTGCTTGCTCTGTCTGCAGTCCTGTTCAATGGCTCCCTGGTTACATCTTGATTCTCCACAGAATTATACACATGCTCAACTCCAGGTTTGTGAGTAGTTTCATTATAGACAGAAAGGCAAGAACATGTCTTTACAGAGTTGCAATTTTTAATCAGTCTGGCCTCTCTGTTTGTGATTCTATTCTAACTAATAACTGTGAAAATATATTTTTGTCAGCAAATGATTAAGGGCACAAATAGTTAGACATTAGGCCTGTGCAAAGCAGCTAGCATCCACTTCGGATTCAGATTCAGCTGATTCAGGGGACAGTGATTCGATTCAGTGATTTGAATCAGGGTCCTGAATCAATTCAGCCAAATCTGATATAGAGATTCGGCTGCTGCCAAATCTCCCAATCAGCCAGGCCCATCC
>NW_017728923.1:14069355-14070546 GCF_001723895.1 Crocodylus porosus | reverse complement strand
TGCAGTCACTGGGGACTCTCCAAATCATCAAAGCTGTCTGAATTTTTTCCAAAGATTCAGAGATCTTCAAATTGATTTGGACTTTTTAATTGGCCCCCTGATTTGATTTGGAGTTGGAGATTTGGCCACCAAATTGGGCCAAATCTCCTCTGAATTGAATCACCACCCGAAGCTTCCCCTAGCCCTATTAGATATCTACTTGAGAGTATGGACACATGGATGGGAAAACCAGTTGTGATGTAAGGCACAATCCCTTGAATCATGGTAAATCTGACCTAAATTCAGAAATGTTACTCCAACTTCAATGTAGGGCATTTTCCCCCCACAAAGACAAAGTAGTTTCCTCCCAGAGCAGCTGTTCTTTTGTGCACGCTTGCCACAGGTGCCTGCCTCCAGGTGTTTAATTCTTGTCTTGGAACAACTCTGCTCAAGTAGTTGTGGCCCAATTTACAAGTACAGCATGGTAAAGGTTTAATTCTTAATCCACTTATTTGCAATTTATTCAAGTCATTAATTTGTACTCACAGAACAGGTTAGCATGAATTAGCTCATGAGACTGTCCATTCAGTTAGAATTCCATTTAGCAGTAGAGCAACTAGTTTCTGTACATATGAACTGACCCATATCATCACCACAAATCAAGAAGATTAAAATGTAGTTACGCTTTCTAAATTACAAAGTTCATAGATTTCATAGACATTAAGGCTGGAAGGGACCTCAGAAGATCATTGAGTCCAGACCCCTGCCCAAAGGGCAGGAAGTCAGCTGAGGTCATAGGATCCCAGCAAGATAAGCATCCAATTTTCTCATGAAGGTGTTCAATGTAGGTGCTTGAACCACCACCGATGGGAGGTTATTCCAGACCTTGGGGGGTTAGACAATAAAGAAATTCTTCCTTATGTCCAGCCTGAAATGGTTTTGCAGTAGTTTATAACTGTTCGACCTCATCATCCCTTGGGGTGCTCTGGTGAACAAACGTTCCCCCAGATATTGGTGAGCACCCCTGATAAACTTATAGGTGGCCATTGGATCACCCCCGAGCCTGCACTTTTCCAGACTAAAGAGCCCCCATGGCTCTCAGCCTGTCATCGTAAGCTCTGTTTTCCTGACCTCTGATCATGTGTGTGGCTCTTCTCTGGACTCTCTCAAGCTTCTCCACATCCTTTTTGAATTGTGGAGCCCAAAACTGGA
>NW_017728923.1:14043922-14068699 GCF_001723895.1 Crocodylus porosus | reverse complement strand
AAGGCCACAATTGGCCTGTTTTGCCAAGAGGTGATCATGGGATACCAGATTGAAGGCTTTTTTGAAGTCAAGATATATGACATCGATCTCTTCTCCCTTGTCCAGGTGATAGGTCACCTGGTTGTAAAAGGAAATAAGATTGGTCAAGTAAGACCTATCTGCAACAAACCCATGTTGGCTATCCTCCAGGATGTTGGTGTTGGTCAGTCCATTAAGGATGGCCTCTTTACTACACTTTTCTAAGACCTTCCCCAGGATAAAGGTCAGGCTGATGGGCCTATAGTTTTCCCTATCCACTTTCCTCCCTTTCTTGAAGATAGGCACCACATAGGCCTTGGGCACTACACCAGAGTGCCAGGAGTTATCAAAGATCCATGCCAGAGGCTTGGCTATGATGCAAGCCAGCTGCTTGAGTACCCTGGGGGGTAGATTGTCAGGGCCAGCTGACTTGAAGGTATCCATCCTCTCAAAGTGTTCCTTCATGAGGTCAGCACTGATGGAGGGCAGGGAATCTCCATCACCCAGACCTCCCTGTCACAGTACCCATTTAATAAAAAAGTTGGCTTTTTCCTGGGCATCAGTTGTCAGTTGTCCCATCTGGTTTAGCAGTGGTCCAATGTTGCCTTAGCTTTTCCTGCAGCTCCCCACAAATCTGACTTTTTATTGTCCTTCATACTTGAAGTTAGTTGGAGTTCAGTTGCAGCCCTGGCTTTCCTGGTTTGCTCCCTACAGGACCAGACCAGTACAGAATATTCCTCCTTGGAGGTAAATCCCAACCTCCATCCTTTGTAGGCCTTTCTTTTTAGCCTCAGGTGGTCTGCTAGATCCCTGGAGAGCCAGTGGGGCTGATGTGCCCTCTTGCTGCCTTTCCTCTGAGATGGAGTAGAATTATAGTTTCATAGTTTCAAAGTTGGTAGGGTTGGAGGGACCTGAGCAGATCATCAAGTCTGACCCCCTGCCATGGCAGAAAAAAGTACTGAGGTCAAACGACCCCAGCAAGGTGTTCATCTATCCTCCTCTTAAAGGCTCCCAGGGTAGGAGCCAGCACCATATCCCTTGGAAGTTGGTTCCAGATCCTAGCCACCCTGACAGTGAAGTAGCGCCTCCTGATGTCTAATCTGAATCTACCCTCTGCCAGCTTGTGACCATTATTTCTAATCACTCCTGGTAGTGCTCAGGGGAACAGGGACTCCCCCCAGTGCCTGCTGGTCCCCTCTGGCTAGTTTATAAACAGCCACTAGATCCCCCTCAGGCTTCTCTTGTGGAGAATGAACAGGTTCAGGTCCCTTAGCCTCTCCTTGTAGAAGCTACCCTACTGCCCCCTGATCATGTGAGTGGCCCTCCTCTGGACCCTCTCTATGTTGTCCACATCCCTCCTGAAGTGCAGCGCCCAGAACTGAATGCAGTACTCCAACTGCAGCCTGACCAGTGCCGCATAGAGAGGGAGGATCACCTCCTTGGACCTGCTTGAGATGCATCTGTGGATGCATGACAAGGTATGGTTGGCCTTGTTCATTTTGGTGTCAATAATGATTCCAAGATCCTTTTCTGCCTCTGCAATGATGAGTTTGTGCAGAGGTTCACTTAGCTTGTGCATTGAGGATCGCTCCCTTGAGGAGCAACCACTCTTCCTGAACTCCCCATCCCCTGGGGTCGTGGTTCCTTAGGGCCTCACTGACTAGCCTCCTGGACGTGTCAAAGTCAGCTTTCCTGAAGTCAAGTACTTCAGTGTTGCTGACTGACTTGCCAGCTTTACAGCACATGGTGAAGGTGATCAGCTTGTGGTCGCTGTCACCCAGCTTCTCATTGATCACTAAGTCGCTGATTAGGTTATCCCCAGTAGCCAGTACCAGGCTGAGCAGTGCTTTACCTCTCATTAGCCCATAGACTTCGTGAGTCAGGTAGAGGTCATCCACGCATGATAGGAAGCTTTGTGATTGCTCAGATTTTGCTGAGTGATCCTCCCATGAGATGTCTGGGTAGCTGAAGTCAAAGTTCTCATCCCAACCATGACAGGAATCATCTGTAGTGAAATACAGTTGTAATAATCAGCTCATCATGGTGCATAAAATGCTGAAGTTATTAATATTATCTGAAACTCAACAAAGGCTCAGTTTTTATTTGGCTTAGATTTCAAGGAAAAACTGGATTATGCTTTATTTAAACTGTTCCATTTGCTCAGATAATCTCTGAGTGACATACAAAGCACATTGTGTTCCTCCTTAATTAAAACAAACATAAATATTTGAATATTTTAGCATTCTGTCAAAATCTGCCATAAGGATTTGTTTTATAAATTGGTGATCGTAAATCAAGCAGCAGCTGATGTATTTGTGGTCTTAACAAAATTAATTGAAATGAATCTTAAAACAGAAACAAAAAGTTACTTTAATAGAAAACTCCTGTCTCAAATGTTCTTTACTGCAGTCCGGAGACCAATTATGTGGAAGAGCTGGAAGAAGGAGCAATGCTGGAACTGCATTAGAAAGCATGTACAGGTGCCCTGAGACTGAGGAATGTTGCTATGCGTTGAAAACAGTGTGACTATGAGAGACAGAATTCTAGGATAACACCCATGTATGCACTTTACTTTAAGGATATGTCCCACTGCACTGCATAGAGAACTTTCCTGAGTAGGATCTATGCATTTCTCTGTTTTCTAGTGTCTTTAGTTGATACTATGCATTGTGCTTTTAGATGCCTGTTTTCATTTTAAGACTGGGGTTTCTAAATAGAGATGCTAGTACTAGCTTCTCATGAGGTACACTTCAGAGGCAAAAGTAGGACTGGAGCACCAGTTCTTTTTGCATTTGAGAATCCTCCCCACCTCATTCCTGCCTTTTTAGAAAGCCAATTTACTAAATATTACTAGAAATAGAATTTATCCTGGCCCAAATTTTTCCTATGTTTGCCCCAGAACAGAAACTTCCTAACTTCCTAACATAGGTGACGCATAGGGCGGATATGGGGGGGCACATGCCCCCCTGAGACTGGCTGCTGCCAAAGCTGCTGCTGACTTCTGTGGGCAGTCGTCACTAGCCACTCACCCCCCCCGCCCCACTGCCGACACAGCCAGCAGCTTCTGTGGGCAGCCCTCACTTGCTGCTCACCATCCCTCCTCCTCCCTGCCACCAACATGGCTGTTGGCAGCTGCGGGCAGTCCCCACTTGCTGCTTGCCATTGCCAACACTGACACCAGCGGTTGCAGGCAATTCCTACTTGCCACTTGCCACTTGCTGCCATGGTGCCCCCCAATCTCGGGAGGCACCAGTCATTTATGTGTCCTAGGATCGCCATGTACAGACATTGCCCTTCCACATTACAGATCAATGAATAATTGAAAGAACTGCTGCTTTTCTGCCATTGATTCAGTGATGCAATTCTAGGATGGCCATTCAGATGCACTTTGAGACATCCTGGGACAAACTGTTAGCACTACAGGCATACCTCGTTTTATTGTGCTTCGCTTTATTGCGCTTCGCAGATATTGCGTTTTTTACAAATTGAAGGTTTGTGGCAACCCTGCGTTGAGCAAGTCTATTGGCGCCATTTTTCCAACAGCATTCGCTCACTTCACATTTTTTAAGCAATAAAGTATTTTTTAATTAAGGTATGTACATTTTTTTTTAGACATAATGCTATTGCACACTTAATAGACTACAATATAGTGTAAACATAACTTTTATATGCACTGGGAAACCAAAAAATTTGTGTGACTTGCTTTATTGCGATATTCGCTTTATTGCAGTGGTCTGGAACCAAACCCGCAATATCTCCGAGGTATGCCTGTATTTAGGGTTTGTTACAGCATAATGAATATGGATGTCTGAATGATTGCACTTGGTCCTGGAATAAAATGGTTTATCCCAGGACAAATGAGACATCTGTTTGTAGCTTAAGTGGCATGACTTTCCAAGGTGGTAGGAACTCATACTCCCATCAAAACAGGGACCTGGGTACAGTGCAGTCAGTGGAGTTCACCTCAGCACAGTCCATCAGAACATATGGGCTATGCAAGCAAACAGACTCACAAAGGATTCATTTTTCCATCCTATCTCTTTCTTTGCTCCTCTGTGATGCTGCACTTAGTTAAAAGGACTGGAAAAGATATTTAATGGCTGACTGAGAGGGGAAGTTTCCTGAACACCATCTTTATAGGGCTGTCATTGGTAGAACATTTCAGTGAAGTATGCCAGAGCAGAGTCACTGCTGGAAGTTGTAAGGGAGATGGAGGGGAAAGGAGTCTCTGCATTTTATGCTACTCCGTAGATTCTGCGCAGCTGAAGGTTGGGAAGACTGCCAATATCCTAAGTAAGGCTTCCCAAATTTAGAGTTCTGATTTACTGCCTTTCTGGCTGCTTGTTCAAATTAAGTGGCTAAGGAAAACAGGATGAGACTGAGTCTTCCCTTACTCGCAGTAATCCCAAGGTGCCACAGTAATGTGAACGCTACTTAGTGTTTTACCAGAGAATAGGTGGGACAGTATCCAAAAAGCCCCATGAATCAGGCTGGTACAAATGGGCTTTTGAAGCTGCTGTTTCTGAGTTGGCCTAATGCAACAGTAAAAAGCTTTATCAACAGGTGCTTGTGAATCCAGAAAAGGTCGGTGAGGTGAATGTCAGCATGAGGGAAGGCTTTAATGTGCCTGGAAGTTTGTAAGTTAACTTTGTGCTGCAATCAAATGACTGATACTATAAATGAGAGCATCACTGAAGATGAGACAGTGTTAAACTAAAACTCAGTCCCAAACTTTGGGAAAGTTCCAGTCTAAATCAGAACGTTATGACTTCCACTTTCCCTGTTAACAAGTGAATTATAAAAAAACATTTTAATATCCTTCTCATTCAACCCTATTACTTTCATCCTGTTTCTAAATTTGCTTCTGCACTACCCGTATATTAAAAACTGAAAAGAATGATGGGGGTGTTGGAATATTTTCTGGATCAGTTCCCTCATCACTAACTTTTATAATGTCTCTAAATAGAAATGTACTTTACATTAAAGATGCACATGAAATGTCAATCCAAATAGTGCTGTCATTCACAAGAAACTCAGTGATATTATGGGAGTCATGTTTCTAAAATGATACTAATTATATGTTTTTATCCTTTATCTATTTTTTCCATCATTGTGAAGGCACAGCCAATCTTTTAGAATCGCCCAGAACAGTTTGTAAGAGTGAAACCCATCCGAAAATGGTAATTGTTGAAATACCTTTTTGGCAAAAGTAAAGATGCTTGAAGATATTGAGGTGCCTTACTCCAATTGACTTAATTCCCAAATAAGGATTTAATTTCACAGAATCATAGAAAATCAGAGCAAAATAGGGCTGGAGTCAACCTTTAGGAGGTCATCTAGTCAAACCCCTTGCTCAAGGCAGGCATTTCCCTGTCTAAACTATCGCAGGCAAATGCTTGTCCAACCTGCATGTAAATACCTTCAGTGATATTTTACAACCTCTTCAGTAATCTGTATGAGTCCTTAACCACTCTCATAGTTAGAAAGTTCTTCCTATTTTGTAGCGTAGAGGGAAGTTGTTTAAATAAAACTTTCAAAGAAAGTAGTAATGGCCTTTTCAACTACAAATCAAAATATGAAAGAGCAACCCTGATTTACACCAGCTGAGATCTGGTCAATACCAATCAAATGTAACAAGTACTAAATGCTTCTAACAGAAAGCAACATGGGAATTTAGGAACAGAGAAGATGGACTTTTTTTTAAAGAAATCTATTCATAAAATTGGGTGGAATTTGCAAATGGTTTTGGTTTGAAAAAAATGCTGAAGCTTTTATTTTGAAATCATCAAAAACCCTTCTTGAGTTTTCATTCTAAAGGCACCATTTTTTAAAGTACTGACTAACGTATTTTTTTTAAAAGCAAGTTGATGAAAGGCCCTTACACAGAAAAAGAAAAATTCCTTCTACGTCAAGCAAGACATTTAAAATGAATTCAGAATAAAGTTTTTTAGTTCATCAAAAAACATTTTTTAAGTAAAATGTGCTGTTTCAGTTGTTCCCCTCCCCGCCCCCAACAATAGTTTGGTTCTGATCTGAACTGAACTGATAAACTATTAACTCAGCTTTACTTTACAAAATTACTTCTGTTTGAGCCTGTGTAATCTATCCTTTATTAGTCTATTAATAAAGAAGAAAGTGTCCAGATGCAAAAGAGCTTGTGTCTATGTGTCTTGTATTATGACTGCGAGTGTGTGTGTGTGTGATAACATCACGAGTCATTTGGAGTAGAAGCAATAGCTACTGTTGTGCTGTAATATTGAAATGTCAGTGTTTCTTTTGCACATTTAAGCCGTGTGGTGAATGGGCTTCTCACTTTATTTTATGTTAACTGCTTTGATTGGATTTTCACTATTGTGGTTCCTGAAGCATCAAGTTTTATTTGTTTGAAAAATGAAAATGAAAAATGAAAATATGTTTAAAATGTAGCAGGTTGCAATGACATTTATGTTGTAGGTGTCACAGCTACTCTAAAAATGATGCCAAGTTAATTTATAAGTACACTCAATATAGTTACCAAAATACTGGAACAAAAATGATTTGCAGAAAGGTTTAGGTCAGGCTTTTGAAACAAGCTCTCAGAGGGGAAGAATTAATAAACCTGTTGCAAAATAATACATGTGATTTCTATGACTGGTGTGTTCACAGGAATGTTAGTGGCTTGTGTAACACAGTAGCAAGAAGCCTTGAACAGTCAGGAGTTAGCAAATTTGTCAGTGGATCTGCAACTGGCAAAGATGAATTCTCAAGATAATTGAAGTAGGAAAGTCTGTAGGCCTACATTTTTGGTCTTGCAGCACCCTTCTATAACTCTGGGGAATTGAGTAGCACCAAATTTCCAAAACTAATTTATGTATTAGAGTGTTTACCTCCTTGTTGAGGGGCCAGGCAGTGTGGGTAGGGGACAGACTAGGCAGGGACAAGCCTGAGCAGTCATCTAATTATGAAACTCATCCACCTGCTTATCACCTCACTACTTGCTTATCTCCTCACACCACACAGCACCCTTCAAAGAATCTGGTAGGACCCCAGTGTCACACCATTCTGGTTCAGAATAACTGTATTGCACCTACAACGTACAGTGATTTATTTAAAATGTAACTGGAAATGCAAGGTAGATAAGGTTCTTTGGCTAGATGTGATATCTTGTATTAGACCAACTAAATGGTTGGAAAAATTGTTCCTTGCAAGTTTTGGGGCACAAACACCCTTCTTCAGGCAGACAGAGAATCTTGAAAAGTGCCTAAAGAAGGGTGGTTGTGCCCGAAAGCTTGCAAAGAACAATTTTTCCATCTGTTTAGTTGGTTTAATAAAAGATATCACATCTACCCAAAGAACATTGTCTGCCTATGTCTTTAGAACAACATGGCAACGAAATGCAAGGATCACTATTATTTCCTAAGTCTGCTAATATTCATCACTATTCATCTGTGAAATCAGTGTAGCTCTATTGGCTTCAATAAAACTGGGTGCATACTTAAATTTAAGCATGTACTCGGCCCCTTGCTGGACTGACCGTTGTATGCACTGACTGTTCTGTATATTTCCCATAGGCTACGTTACCAGCCATTTCACCCAAATCCATGCCCTTCCAAAGTCCCCATCAGCATAGGTGCTGGCTTAGCTGACTACCTTCCTGCCTGTCCTGTGCTGTGCCCCTGTGCTGTGTGCTATAGGCATCTGCCCAGGCCTGGCAGACTCAGACTCTCACCTGCAGTCCCTGAGGATCAATGAAGGAGCCATGCTGGCATTGTCCCCAACACCACACACCTCCACTCTGGAGCATAACTGGTTTCAGGATGAGACTGCAGACCTTGTAGCACTGTGGGGCAAGGCTGAGGTCCAGAGCCAGTTCTCCTGTGGTGGGCACTCCAACACTTGCATCTATGAAGGCCTGGTGGGTTACTGGTGGGAGCATGGGCACAACCGGTCAGTGCACCACTGTCACATAAAGATCAAGGCCCTGTGGGCACAATTGCTCAGCATCACCAACCGCAACTGTGGCCAGGGGCAGCCCACAG
Organism: Crocodylus porosus; assembly: GCF_001723895.1. NCBI lineage: Eukaryota > Metazoa > Chordata > Crocodylia > Crocodylidae > Crocodylus > Crocodylus porosus. The sequence continues at coordinate 14,060,663 of NW_017728923.1, read as the reverse complement.
TATCATGCCCTTTGCGCAGCAGCTAAATCACATTCTCATGCCCCAGGTGCCTGGCCAGAGCCACACCATATATCCCAAGACAGGTGGCCTGCCAAAGCTTCTGCTGCAGCCTGGAAGCGATAATGAGCCAGGAAGAAGGGAAGACCCCTCAGGGCACCAGGAGCCTGTCCCACCATGGCCCTTTGCTCTGGTATCATCCAGCAGATGGGCTAGTGCCTGCCCCACCAGCTCTGGGTGCACAGCCTCACCAAGAAGGCCAGGCAGGGGATAGCACCACCTGCCCTCAGAAGCCCCAGCTCCTTCCTAGAGGGGCCCCTACCTGGCCAGGCAGGCGCTGTGCCCCTGCATCCTAGGATGTTGCCAGGAGATACACATTTTCACTGCCAGTTGGGACAGACTTGGGCCACTGGGCATGCCTACCACACCCACATGGTAAGCCCCACACTGGTGGGGAGAGCCCTCCTTTCCTCTCCCTTGTATAGCCAGAGGCTGGGTGCTGGAACCCTTTTCCTGGGCTCCGCTCTGTGGATATCCCCACCCCACTGCCCCCAACTCTTGGAGGGCACACAGTGCACTGTACATAGTCTTCACAAGGGAGAAGGTGCTTTATTGGTGATGAGTGGGGTGGTTGGTATGGCAGGGGGTCAGACTCGATGATCTGCTCAGGTCCCTTCCGACCCTACAAACTATGAAACTATGGTAGCGGGGTTCTGTGGTTCAGGATAGGAAGGAGTTTGTTGTTGGGGGGGAGGGAAGAAAATGCCTTCCAGAAAACTGTCTGCAGTGACCATGTTGCTGGGGGTGCATGGTGGGGTTGGGGTCCATGGACAGCCATTCAGGTGGCCTATGGGCAGTGCAGAAGCAGGTAGTCTTCCCATGCCTCTCATTCCTGGCTACAGGCAGCTGCAGCTGAAGCCTCCAGATCCCACTGGCTGCTGCAGGGAAGTGGCACGTGGCCAAAGGAGGCCAGGAGCAACCTAGTACCATGAGGAGCAAATCTGCTCCCAAATGGCAGCATGTGTAGATGCCTGCCCAGGTCAGGTTTAGTTTACAGTAAATTACTGTGCAGTAAATCAATATAGCACTAGTTGCACATGTAGATGCACCCACTATATTACAAACAGGGATGTAAAGATCATGGGCCCCCATGTTGTCAAAGGTATTTAGATGCCTAACTACCATTGAGTTCAGTGTAGTTTTGCATCTTAATGCCTTTGAGAATCTGGACAAGAGAGAAAAATATGACAAAGTTACATCTGAAACTTGGATGGAGGAGAAACATGAACCCAGAACCTCCAGGACACAGACTGATGCTAATTAATTATTCTTCATTCCCAGGCTGTGCTGACATTTTTAACTTTTTTAATTCATCACTTTTGAAGATGACTTTCTCTTTTCTTCTTGCTCTGTAATGGACAAGTGAGTTCTTCATAAGAGAGGCACACAAAGAAATATTGAAGGTATAGAAGCCCAAAGGAAAGAAATTGAACAACTATTAGGGAAAAGAAGCAAAGATTCAAAACTTAGCTGTACTGAAAGAGCACCTCGTTTCTGTTACCAGACACAGGTCTGCCAGACCTACCAGCAGATACAGGAATAGGCATGATCAAAAGTAGCCCTGTCTTTGAGAGTCAGCCTTACCAATTTTTGTGAGTTAAGTCTTTTTCACATTAACTTCTTGGTTCTGCATTAACCTCCCTTTTTCTGATTTTATCCAGGACAGTTACATTTTTTTCAATGATTCTTAAGGAAAGTGACGTGAACATACCCTCTTGCCTGTAAGAGAAGAAGTCATTGAGATCCAGGAGAGATAAATCCAGGAGAGATAAAATTAGGGGGGAAAGAATGTTAGTATTTCTACCTTCCCTGGGTAGTTATTATGTTTAATCTTGCTAGCTAGTTCATCAAAATTAGACTTTGTCCTTCAAGGTGTTGAGCACTCTAGCTCTGATCCAGAAGAGCTCCTTACTTTAAGTACCTAGTAATGTGGGACCAAAAGTAGGATCTGGCATGGGTCATGAGTCCTGCTAACCTTCTGTCCTGCTTAATTATCTTTCCTGGCTCATATTTTCAACACATTGCTGCTTATGTTATCTTCTTTGACCACTGCTCTGATCACATTTTGTAACATGCGACCATGTGGGGTTTTTTTCTTGTTGGCTTTGTTCCAACTGGAATTGTTGTCTGCCAGTGTACTGAGCAACCACATTATTTTTGGTTGGCATTCTTTTAATAGCTGTCTGTCCCTGAAACCTTATTTACCCTCATTCTCACAGGTTGCATTTACGCCCGATGCTACATCACCATAGTGACAAGCTACAAACACATAGTTCATCACTACAGTAATATAGCATCACTGGGCATGTACAACGATGCCACCATTACTGCACACAACCCTTTGACCCTGATGATGCAGCCAGTTTTCTATCCACCTTACGGTCCATTCATCCAACATGTAGTTCTGTAACTTGCTTGCAAGAATATTGTGGGAGACAATATCAAAAATCTTGCTAAAGTCAAGGTATATCAGGTCCACTGCTCTTCCCTCGGCCACAGAGCCAGTCATCTCATCAGAGCATGAAACCAGATTCATCAGGTACAACTTGCCCTTGGTGAATCCATGTTGACTATTCCTAATCATCGCCTTCTCCTCTGAGTGCTTAGAAATGGATTCCTTGAGGACCCGCTCCATGATTTTCTGGGGACTGAAGTGAGGCTGACTGGCCTATAGTTCCCTGAATTCTCCTTCTTTCTTTTCTTAAAGATAGGGACTATATTTGCCCTTTCCCTTGTCAATAACTTCTGCTGATCGCCATGCATTTTTAAAGATAAACTAAATTAATAATACCTCTCTCTCTTTGGGAAGACTGTATTTTCTTCAGTATTTATACAGTGCCTGACGTAATGGGGCTTTGCTGACTGAGTAGGACTCTGAGGTGCTATGATAATACAAACAATAAATAATAATAATAATAACAATATGCTCTTCACTTGTAGATCTTAAAGCATTTCATAATGGAGATAACTATTATTATATCCAGTTTTACAGGAAGGTAAAGTGACCTACTTGAATTAATTTAGTTTAACAATGGCAGAGTCAGGTAGAACTCAGGGCTTCTAAATTACAATCTGCTTTCTTATGCTTTCTACTATAGAGATAAATATTATACCCAGCATGTGTTCTGTTTTATAGCTGAGCCTGATTGAATGTGGACAGAAGACTGAGATAATGAATGTAAATTAGTTTTGCAAACATTAAATGCCAGATTTTCAATTTTGAAGTGCTGACTTTGTACAGTTAAAATGCATCTCGTGTTCTATTGCTTTCCATAAAGAGTCACAAGTGTTCTCTTGCACTGTATTTTCCAAGACATTTCACATGTCATTTTGCATAGAGACCACCTTGGAATGGGACACCAAGATCACCTAAAAACTAGGTTTCAGTCAGATAAATGTAACTGCTCTATATTTTGAACACCCACAAATACCCCTATGAAAAAATCATTATTTAGAACAACTACTTAACTTGGATATATTACGATCAAAATTTAGCTCATTGTGAGAAAACAAAAACATTTAGGTTTACTGTGAAAATTTACATGTTTATAAATATATGTTTGCACATACTACATGTTATCTATTTACATGTCTGTCTGTTCTGTGGTCAGAACATATTAAACCCTGCATTGAGAGGTCTTTTGAAGCTCTTGCCATGTAAAACAGAAAAGGAAGAATACATTTACTTCATACTTATAGGATTGGGTTTCTCACTTGGGGGCTTGATCTAGAACCCACTGAAGTTGGGAAGATATCCAGTGACTTCAAAAGTCTGGGCAAGCATCTGTCTGGAGTTTTGTCTTGCTTAAATTGCAGGAAAATGTTTCCCCGTATGAGCAGTGTCACTACAGAATATGCAAGCAACACTCACTACCTCTGAAAATGGACTTAACTAAATTGAGCAAAGAATGCATTTAATTCCAGTTCAAACAACAGCTTTCACAGCAAATTGTAACCCACTCAATTATGGCTAAGTACAGGTGTTTAAGAAGCCCACATCATGCATGCTGTACCCAGCGTGACCTGTGCCCACCAAGTTTTGTGTGTGTGTGTGTGTGCATGTGTGCACGCGCATGTGCACCCCTGCTCCCACACACACACACACACACACACAGACCCCAGGCATCTGAGGAATGACTGGGACATTAACTTTCATGCGGTTGATGAGGATGATGCCCACCTCTTGCACAACTGCCTGTTCCCATGAGTGATAGAAAGCAGGAGCTATGCTCTCAGGGTCCCCAATTTTGTCATCAGTGATGTCATCACCCTCCCAATCCTTGCTGGGGGCACAGTGTACCCACTCCTGCCTTAGCTCACGAGGCCCTATGGGGGCAGTTGGAGAGCTGGAAAGAAGGCACACTTCAACTATGGACTGGGTTTAGCGCTGCAAGCACATGAAGTGCAGAGATGAGAGGGAGGACAAGACCCAGTCGATGTGTGTGGCCCCAGCCCTGCACCAAGATAGGCTGTTCAGATCTGCAAAGCCATGGCTGACTGCATCCTCACCTGCATAGACTAGGAGTCCTACCTGGATCAGTAGAGCCAAAGAGTTTATGCCCTGGTACAAGGCTTTAGTCACCTGCCACAGACTTCTCTGGCCCTGCGTCATGGGCATCTCTGTAAAAAAACTCATGCTGCTTGTGCATTGTCCACCTTCCCCTCTCACTGCGCCCATCCTCAGGGCACATACTGGAGTATGTGAAAATGCAACACAAGGAAAAGATGTGCATTAGTTTAAAATGTTATGGTTGTAAAACTTTCCCTGTGTTTAATTAAAAAAACTTGTTGAACATTGTCTGTGTCTCAGCTTGGTCCTTCTTTCCAATTAACTCAAAACAGTAAAACGTTGGTGGCAGAGGTGGAATGGGGGTGCGATGAGAATGGGGTAACAGAATCTGGAAGGAAATTTGGGTGCAGGAGAAACATCGCATGGCCTAAATTCAACAAACATGAAAACTTGGAGGGGAGGCATGGGGTAGGGAGCTCTTCAACTGGCATCATACTTTCAGGGGTCCCGAGTCAAGACTGGAGACTTCTACATATAGAATCTGGACAACTACATGATTCCAGACCCAATGTCTGTCCGAGAAAGCTGTGGTCTAGGAGGCATCACTGCAGTGAGCACCAAAGACTGCCAACCCACTCATACTGGATCCCTGGCTCCTCAGCCCCCAAGGCCATGTCTTCCCCTCCAAGGAGCACAGAGCCAAGGCCCTCACTGACACCTGGGGCTCACATCAGGCAACCAGCCTGAGCTGGGAGGCTGCCTATCTCCACCAAGGTTGCTCCACTCCCCAACAGTGGGACCTGGGCCAGGGCTGGGGCCGCAGGGAGTGGAAGAGCTTCCCTCCAGGCCTCCTGGTGGGAGTTTGGATGAGCTAGGGCTGCTCCAGTGACCACCTGGCTCAATGGCCTGATGGGCTGTGCTCCCCATCCATTCTGGGCATTCCTGAGCTCCTTTGGTACTGGTCTGGGTCTGTCTGGGGAAGGCTGCATCTATGGGGTGACAAACAGTGATCCATGTGCATTAAATCCCTATCTTGAAGCTGTGATTCTCTCAGCTCTGTTATGCACAGGGTGTCTCCTCCAAACAGTGTTGGACCATCTGCAGCTCCCAGCCGTGTGGGTCAGAAGCCCAGCTGTATGTATGCTCCAGCCTGTTGTCCATTTCCCCTGTACATGGCCTGATTAGTTCCCTCTGGCGATCTCACAACCCCTGGTGACAGGAGTCCAAAGTTCATGGCCTGAGTTCAGAGCCTATGACCACAGCTTGTAACATCTCCTCTTCATTTTGCTGGTGCCTTGTGCACAAATCTTTCATTCATGCAGCAGGTGTTTAGCTACTTGTCCCAGACTCACCATGCTGGCCACTGTAAGTTAGGCTTCCATTCACCAGTGTGGAACCTGCAGAAAAGGGGAGGCATTGCTTAGCTTGCAGGAGTGGGGAGGGTTGGTGGGTCAGTTCTGGGCCTGGGATGAGCCTGTGATCATGGGAGGGTGTTTGGGGTTGCTCCAAGGGGTCAATGCAGTGAGTCCCTGGCCATGAGAATTGGAATCAACAAACACCCACTGGACCTCATCCATGGAAGGGAGGAAGGGAGGTCAGGGGTGGGGTGGGGTGGGGTTGGAAAGTGAGTATTTTTGCCTTGTTCCTGCTGCACTGAGACTGAAGTGGTTGTCAGACATAGCTGCATCATATCTCCTGTCCCTGATGTGGGGGTGCTCTCTGCAGAAACTGCTGTTTACTCGTTTGCGAGCTAAACTCAATAAATGCTAAAAATGTCTTACCGTGAGTGCTTTGAATAGGGGGCGGTGGAGGTGGGGCAGAGAAGCTGTTTATGCGTAAGTGCTTGAGGTATCTGTGCTTAGGCTTGCATCTCCCATGGAGCACAGCATGGGCCTGACAGAAATGGCAAGTATGTGTCAATTATGCAGATTTATGATTCCATTGAATGGGAAATGCTCTCTTAAGTGCCTAAGAGTGGGGTGGCGGGGGTGGGGAAGGGGGGGGCACGTGGTACCTTGGCTGGGCTCCATGCTTCAGCTAGGGAGGGCAGGGGTGCAGGAAAAAGCAGGCAATTTTCTTTCACCCTATGCCCCTGCATTCCCAACCCACCCCCGCTCTGGCTCCAATCCCTTTGTGAGCTTCTTGGCCATAATGTCCTGAGGGCTATGGCTACAAGGGGAGGTCTGTGGTGGCTTCAGCTCACTCTGCTGCTCCTCTCTCCCCAGGGGCTCCACATTTCCCCCAGGACTTGAGTCCCCACCATGGTCATGTGGAGCTGGGGCAAACTTTACCACAATGGGTTACCTTGCATCCCCATTTGTGGCCTCGCTCATCAGGAGAAGCACTGGGGGACCAGGCCCTGGGTTCCGTGGGTTGTGCCGGCACAGCAGCTGCTATGCTGGTACTGGGAGGGCGGAGGGGGCTGGTATGAGCTATGCACCGCTGGGAGGGATACAGAAATCTCTGATAAGTCTTGGTCCAGAAAAGCTAAGGCCCCTCTGTGAGGAACAATGGCATGGGCCTCCTTCCATCTCCTCCTCCAGCAAGGTCCCTGTTGGCGACTCCTCTGGGACACACTAGTCCCATAAGCACAGGGGAGTTGTCTGCTCTGTTCTTGTAGAATGGCATGCTCTGCCCTTGGCCCACAGGCCACTTTTTAGTATTAAGAATGAAGTAATATTGCCTCCTCATCAATGTGGTCTTGGTGAGATACTGCTCACAGTCTCTGTTGTGACACTTTCCCTGCATCTCCTGAGTGCTGAACTTGAAGACATCTCTGATTTAATGCCCTATCTGAAGATGATGACGAGATCCTTTATTTCCCCAAACTGCCACTTGCATTCCTGGGCTTGGCTAGTGGTGGTGGATGAGTGTCTCTGTGGGTAAGTGATGGTCAAGGGGGTGGGTGGAAGGCTGGAAGGGTGGATGGATGGAAGCAGTGGCCTATGCCTGAGGGTGCAGTTCCCAGTGTGTGGTTCTGAACCTCACTTCAGAGGCTTGGGGCCCCTGTTCCTGTGTCACCTCTGCTGCTCAGGTCACCTCCAGAATCTCCAAATGTCCAGGGGCTTTCAGCTGATGCCCTGTAATTCTGGCAATGACACCCCCCCGGGCTGTAACATTCAGGGGAATGCAGCCCATGTGGTGCCTTAAGATCATGGGGTGTCTCTCTGTTTGCCCCAGCTTGGAGGTTCAGTGCCCCCCAACAATATCCCCCCACACAGTGTACTACCTAGTTGGTCATCTACTAACTATCTTATCAGTGATCAAGAAGAGGGGGAGTCAATCTGCATTAAATGAGAACGAGCCATTCTTTAGAAAGTGAAAAAAAAAGGGAGGGCAAATATTTAGGGCCCAATTCAGCCACCCATATTTTATACCCTTATAAAATGGTGGACTTCAGTGTAGTGGATTCTATTAGTGGCATGTTATGAATTTCAACCCCAAATAGTACGTGCCAAATTTTATTAGAGTTCACTTTTTCACTTTCAGCTTTTCTTTACCCATCACATAACTGGCGTGGTATAAACTCCCTGTTTTGAGGAGATTTCTATCTAAATATACATGTCACAAATGAGCTGGCACACTGCCAAGTGGCTGTTTTGTATTATTACAAACTTAGTTTGATATTTAAAAAGAAATAAATACATCTACAAAAGTGTGCCTGTTTTGTATTATTACAAACTTAGTTTGATATTTAAAAAGAAATAAATACATCTACAAATGTAATTTTAAACCTGAGCACGGTAGAAAGTTGGGATGACTCACAGTGGCAGACACAGTATCAAAAGGCATATGATTTAAACAGAAGAAGATTATGAAGGAGGTCTAAAACAGATATAAGGAGAAATCATCTCCCTTCCATCATCCAGAGCTGTAACCCTTCAAGAAGAGACATAAGCAGAACTATTTTAGTGTTGGAACCAAAACCATATGCCAAGTTAAGAGCTAAGACTAGTCCAAATGCTCCCCTATGCACTTAAATAGAAATTCCATATTTCATAATTAAGGGTTTATCCCTTCTGTAAGTGATTTTTGAATGAATTAGGTAAGTCAAGAGAGTTTTTTGTTCAGAGCTGAGAATTAAGTCTCAGGCAAACACAGGCTTGGTTTGAACAAGACACTGGTTGCATCTGGACATTACAAAAGACTTCTAAGTGTAAGCAACCACTTACTGCATCAGGTATACCTGAAATCACTTTGGAGAATGGACAATGGCAAGAGTAGATATTATGGATTGTGGGTACCAAAACCAAGAAATACAGTTTACTTTTTATTTTTTCCCCCACAAAAGCCTTCAGATAAAGAAAGTTGCTTCCTAATTTACATGCACATACATACCTAGCTATTATTTTTATTTTCTTTACAGGTGTATAGAGTTCAGCAGCTTCACTTGATAAACTTTAGTTGGCTTCATTCACCAAATAAGCTGTCTTCTTTGTCCCCCTTCTCCCACACTGTAAAATGTTTGCATACTTGTACTTGCTCTTAATGATTTCCCCCAGCTCAGGCAATTTCTCTAATTCACTGCAAGGAGACAAAAAAGGGGCAGGATAGAGATGTACTTTATAGAGTAAACACTAGAGCAGGGGTCGGCAACCACCAGCACACGTGCCAAGTGTGGCACGGGAGGTCATTTTGCTCGGCATGCCACGGACAGCCCTGGCTCTGGGTAGCTGCTGCCCAGGCTGCTCCCATCAGGGCTTGCAGTGTCCCAGCTACCTGCTGGGAGCAGCCCAGGCTCCTGGGCTGCAGATAGCTGTGCTGGGTTCTGGATCCCCAACATCAGCTCTGTACCGGGGCGTGCACCCACGCCTTGGAGCAGATGGTTGGGGATGGGCCTGAGGCAACACAACCCCAGTCTCTCCCCTACTCCTGGCACAAAACTGTTGACTGACCTGGGCTCTGGGCAGCTGCAGCAAACAGTGGGCAGGCTGCAAACAGCTGTGCCAGGCTCCACAGCTCCATGCTGGTGGCGACTGCTCTGCTGTTTGCCCTGAGATACGTGCGCAGTTTCCGCCAGCATGGAGATGATACCAGAGCTGTGGAGCCTGGTGCAGCTGTTTACAGCCTGCCCGCTGCTTGCTGCAGTTGCTCAGAGCCCAGGCTGGCAACAAGCAGCTGCGCTGAGCTCCGGAGCCCAGTCACCAGCTCTGTGCCAGGAGCGGGGGAGAGACCGGGGTTGCGCTGCCTCCTGCCCCTCCCCCACTGCCGCTCTGAGGAGCATGTGCACACGCCGGTACAGAGCTGATGCTAAGGCTCCGGAGCCTGGCGCATCTGTTTGCAGCCTCCCGGCTGCAGCTGGCCCCAGTTCTGGGATGCTGCAAGCTGGGGTCGCTGCTGACAGCCACAGAGCCTGGGCTGGAGAGAAGGGGCTTTGGGTGGGGGGCAAGGGGCAGCAGGGCTGGGGGCAGGGGGTTTGGCTGGGGGCAAGGGATACAAGCAGGGCATCCTGCCATGTACCCCCTGCCCTCATATTGTTTTTTCTGGCATGTTGGCACCTTCCAAGGTAGGCATTGTGGTGTTTTTCAGCACTCCGGCCAAAAAAGTTGCCTACCCATCAGTAGAGTATAAAAACCCAATACTGTTCCACTTGAAATCAAGGGGAAATGACCTCAATTTCAGATTTGTGTTACTACATTTCAAAAACTTACATGTGACTAAAGGACTATGTGATAGAATAAAAAAAATAAACCAACAACCGTTACCTCCCAAAGTTTACTGCAGTATCCATTAGACCACTTCAAAAAACAAACACTTAGAAGTGTAACTGGCCTGAGTCCAAACATTCAATGCCTTTTAAAACCTTCAAACAATTTCTTGGTAAACAGTGGGAATGTCTACATGTTGCTGTATAGTGACATTGTTACAGCACTGTACTTTGGTACTTCCTTTTAGAAGTACTAAAGCATGGTGCAGTATAGGCAGTTACTGCGCCATGCACATGGCACATGCCTAAATTTCACCTCTATGGCGAGGTAGCTGTTGATCACGTGTATACATACGTGATCGCTACATCACCATAGTGCACTGTAGGGCGATATATGCCCATTGTATTGTCCTGGGCCAGGGCAATGTGGCGCCATTGTCTGTTTTACAAGCACACATTGCTTCTGATTTGCTGGCAATGTTAGGGCTCCAGCTAATTAGGCAATTTAAAAAGAACTGGTGGAATACTGACATAGTACTAAGTACCTGGTGGTCTTAAGTCATCTTTTCTGGGGCATGAGCCAGCAAATGGGACAACCTGACTGCCTTTACGTACTATGCTTTCAGGAGAGTGACCCTGTTTGGTGGATTGCAAAATTCTGTACAGATTTTAGGGAATCTACTGAGTTCAGAAGGGAAAATCAAATAATTTGTTTTGCAGGCAGCAGAATGGGAAATGTAGAAAGAGTTTGCTCTCCTTCCATTGAAGAATGTCAGGTATTTCCTAAGGGGAGCATCCTAGACACTGGACGCGTCTACATGTGCACCCAAATGCATAGTCATTACTGCGATGAGCACAGTAGTGATAGTGTTACAGTTCATGCCTGCTGACGCTACATAATGGGAGCAGTGAGCTACCTCATCATAGCTTGTCACTATGGTGACATAGTGTCTTATGTAGACAAGCCCACTGGGTCCTGGACTGTTTGGGGGGTTTTTTTGATTGCTGAGTAGGTCTAGGAAAGGAACACTAAATTAAAGCTAGCACGACCACGGGATATTGTTATTCATATGATCATGAAAAGTGACAACTGAAAAACGATAACTAATAAAACAATGTGGGAGCTTTTAAAAAAAAATGCTAATTGCCCAACATATGTATTCGTGGGACTCCCATCAGCATACCTGAAACTGTGCAACAAACTGTCTGAACCAGCTTTCTATCAAGTGTACATGGTTCCAAACCATTACTCAAGTGACCAGAATGATTAGGAATTGGCTTTAAGACATGAGAACATCGAAACAGTCTCTGCTTCTTTATGGGCCATTGAATGCATCCAAGACGTCTGGGACATCAGGTCTGTAAGCTGGACCTACAGGTTTCACTGACATGTCAGAGACAGTCGGGGAGCAAGGCCAATCAGGTGCTCAGGAAGAAGAGTTGAGCTGTGGCTGAGGCTAGAGCACTGCCCTGTGAGGAGGAGGAGGAGTGAGAAGTGTGCTGCAAAGTCCCCTAGGTGGCTGGCAGAATTTAACCTAACGTGAGTCGCAATGGGAGTTGTTACAGATGTTTATTATGGTGCTCTAACCTATGGCGCTGAAGTCTGATACCACATCCATTCAGGGTTATCTTAGCGTGGGAGCTGCCATTTTTCCAGGGCTCTGTGTGCCCTAACCATCTGTTTGGTTATGGCTGCAGAGCACTCTATGCGTGCCTACCACACAATAAGTGTAACTTCTATACCTGGCCTCTGTTTTGGAAGAAAACTGCTGATTGAATTCCAGTTTCCAGAAATTATAAATCAAGATGGTGTTTGTTTTTTTCTCAGTACAGGCATCCAAGGCTCAGCTGTTCAGCTTTTTTTACAGGAGTAAAAGCTTAACACTATGTGAGATATTCAGAATTGCTGCTTGCATCAATCCTAACAGTAAGGTCCAGTAATAAATACAACTGAGGGGTGGGATATCTTAAAATTAGAACTTGCTGTTTTCAAATATCAGCAAACAGTGTAACTGAGCTCATATAAATGGGCGTAGATCCTTTGGAGTCGATGAAGATACATGGCCCTATACTGATGATCTGCTCCCATAGCAAGCTCTCAGTAACCTTAACTACTGTGAGGATGCTTCTCCTAAAATTTTTAAAGTCCTGTAATTTCAAGAAATGAGCTGCTTTGTTTTTTGTTTGTTTGTTTGTTTTTTGGTGAAGGTTATGTTTTATTAGACATTTTATTTTTTTTAAAGAAAGATCAGCCAAATCCCTAATATCTGTCCAAATATATTGAATGATCAAGCTAATGGCAGCATAATACTGAAATAGACCATTGACAAATTGTGGATAACAGCTGCTTCTTAACTGGTCATGCTCATTTGAAATAATATTGAAATTCATCATGTTTTTGCAGGATTATAGTAACCAGCACGATTTGTATTTTGCCCTGGTCTACTTTAAAAATTCAGAATATACCTCATAATAGTTTTGGTGATTTGCATAATATTAACATTTCCAGTGAATTACACAGAGGATTATTTTTTCTATCCAGGGTTTAACATATTGTTAATGAGTCATTTGCATGTGTGTGTACCTACTTTTTATTATACCTCCTTCATACTGCTTACCTTATACCCTCACAAATTTATCTTTAACTGAAGACTTGTGTGTTTATTATACGTGACAGCAACTATCTATAAGTAATTTTGACAGGTGATGAGGAAAAATAAAGAGTTCACTTGAACAAGCAAAAAAAGGTTCAATATTTGCTTTAAAACAGGTAGTGTTACATACTCAAGTGGGAGCTGAATGCATTCAACATCTCACAGGTGCAACCCCAGAGGCAACGCTAAGAATGTTTCTAGGAACATAATATGGAAATATGTTGTACCTCGTAGCCACGTACAGGCCCAGTAGATGCTTTCCCAGTAGAAACTAAAAATGTGTAACATTAATTCATTTCTCACAAAGGAAACATGACTCCTGCGGGAGAAAGAGCTTAAAGGTTGACAGCTGGAAGATCTCCCCTGCAAGAGAAGCTCTTTTGCATTAATGAATGCCTGTACACCACTTGACTGTTCCATGATCAGGAAGAGTCGAGCAGCAGCTTCCCCTGTGCTTTCTCCAGACTGGGGAAATTTCTCAGAAACTTTCACTGCTCGAAATGAATGCCTGTTCATATCCACTGATGTTAAATCTGAAGTGCTACCAAATGTCAAGAACCAAAATGACGTTAGAAGAAAGATAAACCCTCAAAGCATTCCTCATCTGGTGGTGCATAAGGATGAACATAATATACATGCTTCAGCTCAAGAACTGACATTATGATTGTCATCATCTCTCAACCTAGCATTAGGGGTAAAACATAGATCATTGGCTTAAAAAACCCAAAAGGGACGATTCTTAGTGGGAATCCTTGAGGCAAAGAGCTTGAGGCTTTTCTGCTGATCTCACCATTGTAGAGGTGAGACACTCTTTTCTCACTTGTGATTTTTCAGTAGCTGTTGTTGGGATGTAGTGCTGGGCATCCAGTTCCCTGTTATATGCCTGCCCCCAGAATGCAGAATATAGATGCATATCATCCCCTGTCACAGTTCATTTACGCAGCAGATGTTTCTGCTGACAGAATATTCATTCTAAAGATCGTCCTTCAAAGGGAAACAGTCATTGTCATTTGTTCACGTTTTTTAAAAAATGCACTCAATAAATACTCTTCCTCAAGGGAACATGCAGTGTGAGGGATATGATTCATTTGAAATAGTTCCAGCCAATATTCTCAAGTGAAAAAACACAGGCAGCCTGGCACATGATCATGTGGCAATGCCTTCTGAGTTTACCACAATTTATTTAAGGACCTCCAACTCCTTTGCAGAAATAACTGCCCCTCAGAGATGTGTAAAAAGTGTCTGGGGAATCTTTGAATCAACCAGTGAAGATTGTCTCTCTCTTCATATTGTAAATTGGAATACTTCAAGAGTAGCCAATGAAGTCTGATCTTGCTCTAGGACAGAGGTTTTGAAACTGTGGCCTGCAGACCACCACTAGTCCGCAAGCTCCACTCAGGTGGTTGGAAGAAAGGTTGCAGAGCAATTGAGAATATCTTTACATGTAAGGTAAGACTACTGATATTAAAATATGAGTTGTGTGCTTTGATTTGTAGAACAAAAAAAAAGTGTAAGTGGTCCACTGAGACCCTCAGCAATTTTCAAGTGGTCTGAAAAAACAAAACAAAACATTGAGACCCACTGATCTAGGAAATATCCTCTTCCCAGAAGATTGGATTATCCTGTTCAATGACTGACCATGCAGTTAGGAAGAGGCTGCTGGTGGCCCATTCCACACATGATGACTACTTCTTGGTCTCCATCTCTTACAACAAGAACACCCCACAAAGCTGATGGGAAGCATCCACTTCAAGGATGAGATTAATGATGAAATGACATTTTTTTAAATTAAATAATGGAACTCAATTGCCTCTTACATTTCATCTTTTCAAAGAGTTCTTCATTTGGCTTCTCTGTCAGCATACCAAGTTTAGACAACTAAGTAAAATCAAATTAAACTGTATCTAAATAAATCATAAAACTCATTCCCACTAGTTTATACAGACAAAGAAATATGTTGTAGCTGAGTCCAAAATTAGAATCCTAGAAAATTAGGGTTGGAAGGGATCTATGCAGGTCATCTAGTCCAACACACTGCTCAAAGCAAGACCATCCCCAGCTCAACCATCCCAGTCAGGGCTTTGCCTCACTGAGTCTTAAAAACCTCCGAGGATGGAGATTCCATCACCTTGTTGGGTAACCTGTTCCTAATATTTAACTAAACTTCCTTTGCTGCACTTTGAGACTGTCACTCCTTTTTCTGTCATCTGCCACCACTGGCAACAGTCTAGCTCCATCTTCTTTGAAACCAGTCTTCTCCAGACTAAATGAGCCCAGTTCCCTCAGCCTCTCCTTGGAAGTCATGTGCCCCAGCCCTCTAACTATTTACGTTGTCCTCTGATGGACTGTATCCAATTTGTCCACATCTTTTCTGTAGTGGCGAACCAAAAACTGGACACAGTACTCCAAATGTGGCTTCACCAGTGTCAAATAGAGGGGATTATTACTTCCCTTAGTCTGCTGGAAGCACTCCTGCTAATGCAGCCTAGTATGATGTTAGCTTTCTTTGCAACAAGGACACAGTGTTAGGTCATATTCAGCTTCTTCTCAACTGTAAGCGTCAGGGCTTTTTCTGCACAGCTGCTGTTTAACCAGTCAGTCCCCAACCTGTACCACTGCATGGGACTTTTCCTTCATAAGTGCAGAACTTTGGACTTATCCTTGTTGAATTTCAGGAGATTTCTTTTGGTCCAATCCTTCAATTTGTCAAGGTCTCTATGAATCCTAGCCCTACCATCCAGTGTCCCCCCGCTCCTTGCAGCTTGGTACCATCTGCAAATGTGCTGAGGGTACACACCATTCCATCTTCCAGAAAACTGTTGAAGATATTGAGAAAATCCACCCCCAGGACTGATCCCTGGGGCACTCTACTAGATACCGTCTGAGAACTACACACTGAGCCATTGATTTTTACCCTTTGAGCCTGATGATGCATCCAGTTTTCAATCTACCTTATAATCCATTCATCCAACCTGTATTTCCTTAGCTTGCTTGTAACAATATTGTGAGAGACCATGTCAAAAGCCTTGCTAAAGCCAAGGGATACAGGTTGTAGCCGTGTTGGTCCACAGGCAAAAGGAATCAGAACTCTTGGTAGAGGTGGCATCTTTTATTAGACCAGCTAGATATTTCCCCCCCAAAAATCTTTCTTTGTAAGCTTTCAGGCACATGCACCATTCTTTTGGCATAGGAGAGTGCAAAGATTGTAAAATTTCTCCTAGGTGAAAATGAAAATTCGTATTTCACAGGAGAGCTGGAAGGTGTCATAAGATCCCCTGGTTGGAAAAGTTCATTTTGTGCAAGTTAGGCTCAGATAAAAGTTGGAGCAGTCTACTTACCTCTGAGTTGTCTGCTGGCAAGCAGGATGTTGAATTATGCTTCCTTCTGGTTATGATGTTTTGTAATTCACAGGAGGATGGGTTGATGGAAGGCTCTCCTGGGCAAAGAATTTCTCCTGTGTTGAGGCAGCTCTGTGAACATGCAAATTTGGCTTGAAATAAAAGGCTGGAGCCTTCCAACAACCCATCCTCTTATGAAATATGAAACATAACCTACAAGGAAGGAAGGGAACTGCAAACCACAGTCTCCGCAGAGCTAAACAAGGACCTGGGTGGAAGCCTCAAAAATGAGCAGTCATAATTTCATAGTTTCGTAGTTAGCAGGGTTGGAAGGGACCTGAGCAGATCATCGAGTCTGACCCCCTGCCATGGCAGGAAAAAGTACTGGGGTCAAACGACCCCAGCAAGGTGTTCATCCAGCCTCCTCTTAAAGACCCCCAGGGTAGGAGCCAGCACCACTTCGCTTGGAAGTTGGTTCCAGATCCTAGCCGCCCTGACCGTGAAGTAGCGCCTCCTGATGTCTAGCCTAAATCTA
>NW_017728923.1:14026808-14043632 GCF_001723895.1 Crocodylus porosus | reverse complement strand
CATGTTCATCTTGGCATCAATGATGACTCCAAGATCCTTTTCTGCCTCTGCACTGACGAGAAGAGAGTTCGCCAGCTTGTAGGTATGCTGCTGGTTCTTCCTTCCCAGGTGCATCACCGTGCACTTGTTGGTGTTGAATCCCATCCTATTCTTATCCACCCTCCCCTGTAACCTGTCTAGGTCTGATTGCAGCCTATTCCTTCCTTCTAGCATGCCCACATCCCCCCACATCTTAGTATCGTCAGAAAATTTGAACAGGGTGCTTTTTACCCCCTTGTCCAAGTCACTGATGAAGATGTTGAACGGTGCGGGCCCGAGGACCTAGCCTGGGGGACCCCACTGCCCACATCCTTCCAGGTCGAAAATGGCCCATCCACCACCACTCTCTGAGTGCAGCCAGTTAGTGACCCATTTGACTGTGTAGGTGTCGACACCACAGTCCTTCCTGGACAGACACCTCACAGGTACAAGCAAAGTAAGAGCTGGCAGTGGCAGTGGCTCTGGCATTGCAACATCCTCCAGCCACTTCTCTTGGTCTCTTAATCTGCTGCCTCTCTCTTCCTGCCCCTCTTTTCAAGCAGAACTTCCCTAGCAAATTCTCCTGTAAGCTGGCCTGTTTGCTGCACCTTGGTCGTGAAAGGTTCTTTTTTTCCCTGCTAACCTACTTTCTCTCATCAAGCTTACAGTGAAGGAAGGTGAGAGAGTTTCCAGGCAAACTCCTGAGTGAACTCCCTCTTCCTCTGGACTCTGGTTAAACAAGGGGTTTAAATAACCTACTTATGTAATATATATATAGGTTAGTTACTCTTAATTAAAGAAAGAACTTACCTTAAAGCAGAGGCAGGCAATTATTTTGGGCAGAGGGCCACTTATTGACTTTTGGCAAGTCATCAAGGGGCAGATAAATGACAGGCAGCCGAGGCAGATAAATATTAATTTTCCAAATATTTTAGGGCCTCTACAGGCCAGATAGAATGGCCTGGTAGGCCACATCCAGCCCGCAGGCCACATTTTCCCCACCCCTGCCTTAAAGTCTCCCCTTCAAAGAGGGAGTTGGCAAACTGACTTGATAACTGACTGGTGAACTGCCTGAAAACTGCCCTGCTTGCTGTTCACATTGTTTCCAAATTTTTGGAATAACACACATGAAATTAAGAACAGGAGAAGGTGAGAAAGTGGAAGCTACTGGAATGACTCTGGATAGTCACAGAAATAGCTGCAGGTATTATTTTAAGTAACGTAACAAATTGTGGCACCTAATTCAGTGAATTCAGCAAGCAGCACCTCATTGTACCTAGATAATAAGTATGCCATCTAGAATCTGTCAGTACTCAGACATCAGTTTTCCAGAATGCTTTCACACCAGACTTTGTTCTATTATTAAATACTTTCTAACCATTTCAAATACTGGTACAACGCTTAATATGGTTTGAAGGCTGTAACTTGACACTTGTTCCCAGCTTAGCTGTGGTACTATTATTACTTGTAATGGTCACTAGACTTGGATAGATGGAGAACATTGCCCTTGTGTGATAGGTTTTGGACAGTACAGTAATATAGATGGCCGCTGCAAAAAGGAGCTAGTAATTTAAGAGAGAGGACAGATACCAGGTGGAGGAAAGGAAAGAACACATGCAATAGCAGCAGAAAATGGGGTTTCTTGAAAGGAAGGAAGGTGAAAAGGATGAGAGTAAGATGGCAAGTGCTGAATGAAGAAAAAGGGAAAGGACTGAGAGAGAGGAGGAGGAAAGAGAAGTTTGAGGTGAACTGCCAGTTGGCAAAGAACAAAGAAAGTCCAGGCATGAGCTGATGGTAACTAGAATTTGTGTGGCAGCATAAAAAATGGGCAATATAAAGGAATAATATTTTAAATGTGGTGCCATCAGATTTTATTGCAGAAACACCATTGATTGTAATAACTAGAGCTGTATCCCTGCATACAACACCTTAGCGATTTTTTTAAAACTTGGTTCAAAATTGTTTTGTGAATTTGTCACATGGCAGCTAGTTCACAGGCCTGCAGCCCAGATAGGGCTGAAATAAACCAGGCTTGTCTATAGTTCAACATGATGAAAAGCCATAGTCAAGAAATGTTTTTGGCACATTTCAGGTGTAAATCTTCCCATAGATACAGGCTAAGTGCTTAATTGATGCAGCTTGAGTCACTGAATGTATGCTAATTAGATGTTAAATGTTAATATCGTTTTTTACTAGAGTAAGACTGGAATCCACCCTTTTGGAAAACTGCATGCAACATGGGAAAAATAGGGTTTTCAAAGTCACGTAAGAGAGCAGACCTATGAAGAATGCTTTGACTGAGCTATGCTGTCCTAGTAGCTGAGCCTTGCACATGGGTTAGAGAAGCAAAAGCATCTCCTCCCATTAAGGAAAAGGAAGTCCTGGGTCCCAGAGATTCCTTCATCCCAACTTTAGGATCAGCTACACAGATAATGGAAGCCTGGGGTCCACATCCCTGAGACAGTTTGTCTGGAGGTTCTGCCCAGGGTATGTGGATCTTGGAAGCACTGAGTCCCCAGCCAGGAACGGTCCTCACCAGTCCTGCAAGGAGTCTATCAAAACTTAACTAACCAACTATTTCCCTGTTATTGCATTGGCAGCAAGCAAGTTGGTAGTGCCCTCAGCCCCTTGCTTTTAGCTGTGTCATTGCATGTTGTTGGTGTTATACATATTGTGCTTTGTAGCTACATGTGAGGGTTTGAAGTAGCGTTTTGAGTAAATGATGGCCTGTGAACACAGGGAACTGGACTCAATGGTCCATGAGGCCCATTCTACTCCTATATTACTAAAACATTTCCAGGGATTTGGTGACAACTTCCCTTATGTCTTCCTGAGACATTTTAGGTGACACATTCTGGGCTCAACCAACTACCATTTTCTGATGATGTTTTGCTTAGGAAAATTTTCAACAAGCTCAAGTGGTCAGCTTCTGATGTGTCAGAAACGAGAAATACCCATATTGCCTCTACGTTAGCCAAATGGAGATTGTTATATGGGGATGGATGGAGAAATTACTTCTTGAATCCACCAGGTAATACAGATTATACTATAAAGCATGAGATTTGAATGCACATATTATGATTTTGGCTAAAACTTATCTCCTTCTCATCCTAACTGAACTCTAAAGTATTCTTAATAAGGGAACGAAAGTGAGTTATTTTTCACGGTTAAATTTACTGAAAATTCTTAAGCTCATTAGTCAATTATGCTTTATTTCTCTTACCCAAAACTTAAAAAACCCATGAGAGTATTCTGGAGTGAGGCTTCATCAATCCTTATCATCATCAGTTCAGAGACTTGAAGCCAAAGCTAGTTCAATTACCATTGTGAACCTTGAAAGAAGTCGTTTAATGTTATTGCTTGCATTATTAAATTGTGATAAATAGGCTCAACCTGTATGTATATCCCAGAGCTGTTGCTATTTCAGTTTTACAAGCTTAAGTAAACACGTAGCCCATCAGATTTTTCAGACAGATAAAGAAGAACAGATATTATCTTAACTCCACGTATCTGGATTGTTAAAGCAGACAATTCATCTGTGTCAATTTTATTGCTCAACTCCAAGATGCAAAATTTGGATGTATGTGGCATACTGTTTGCTAATTTTAATGTTGTCTTTAACAGAATGTTGCTCAATTTCTTGCTGATTCTAAGGACTCTAATCCATACTATACCTACGAATATTATTAATGTTGTTACATGATCGCTTATGGTAGTGCCTAGTCACTCTTGTCAAGGATCATAGCCTCATTTGCTGGGTATATATGGACAAGTGACATAAGAGAGAGTGCTTCCCCTTTGCAATCCAGGTATCAGACCCTACTCTGGTGTAGATGAGTGAGTCTCCATTGATTTAAAAGAAGCAACAGCAATTTATAACAATTGAAGTTTCATAGATTTCATAGACATTTGGGCTGGAAGGGACCTCGAAAGATCATTGAGTCCAGGCCCCTGCCCAAAGGGCAGGAAGTCAGCTGGGGTCATAGGATCCCAGCAAGATAAACATCCAATTTGCTCTTGAAGGTGTTTAGAGTAGGTGCTTGAACCACCTCCGATGGCAGGCTGTTCCAGACCTTGGGGGCTTGGACAGTAAAGAAATTCTTCCTTATGTCCAGCCTGAAATGGTCTTGTAGTAGTTTATGACTGTTTGACCTCGTCATCCCCTGGGGCGCTCTGGTGAACAAACGTTCCCCCAGATCCTGGTGGTCACCCCTGATAAACTTATAGGTGGCCATCAGATCACCCCTGAGCCTGCGCTTTTCCAGGCTAAAGAGCCCCATGGCTCTCAGCCTGTCTTCATAAGATCTGTTTTCCTGACCTCTGATCATGCGCGTGGCTCTCCTCTGGACTCTCTCAAGCTTCTCCACATCCTTTTTGAATTGTGGAGCCCAAAACTGGATGCAGTCCTCTGGACGCAAGTTCTGATTCTAGGAATCACTTATGATGCCACAGTTGTCTGAAGCTTTCAGATATTTGGGGTGGGGGAACTAAAGTAACAAAATGAACACAGATGAGCAGAAAAACAGGCATCAGTTGATAATGCCAGTCTGATTTAGAATCATAGACTACCTATACACATGCTTGGGGGTGGAGGGTGCATTTTAATTAGAGCAGTTCCCAGAGGTTTTTAAATGCGGTAGCGGGGGAGGGGGGAGGTTAATACATGTCACACCATGGAGACACTGAAACGTTCTAATTAGAACAAGTCTGCTTGTTCATGAACAAGCACATCTATAGGCAGCCATAGAATTATAACAAATGAGTGTTGGATCGGACCTTAGGAGATCATTTAGTCCAACCCCCTGTTTAAAGCAGGACCATCCCCAACTAGATCACGACACTGAAGACTTTGTCTAGCTGGGTCTTACAGATTTATCCATATCCAAATGGATCTATCCATATCCATTCTGATCACTCACAGTTGCAACTTTCCCAACAGGCTTGTATTATCCAAAATGCATATATGAAACCATGATCTCTTGCATTCATCTTATATGGATCAATGCAGGGAGACAATATTTGCTTCTCTGCACAACTGATCACATAACTTGCTTCCAAACCAGACATCCCACTGATCATTAGCTTCAGTTGAGTTACACCCATTTATGCTGGATAAGGATCTGATTGATTTTTTGGAAAATAATACATAAGAGAGCAAAGCTTTATAGTGTATATTCTTATCTTCCTGCAGTGTGGTTCACATGTCTTACTAAAATGTGATGCTTGATGTAATGTGTGTGTGCATGTGTATTCTATATACTTCTTTGCATGATATTGTAAAGGAAGCAGCTGAGCAAGTTACTTGAGTAAGACCTCTTTCTTTCCAAGCTGCTTTTTGATGCCAAAACCGTTTCTAATATTTTCCACAAAAAGTTTATGTTTGTTTATACCTTCCTGCTCTATTTCACACTTTGAGTTAGCACTTCAACTGAGCTAAAGTACAGCAAGTATTAATTTCACTGGCTTTGGAGAATTC
Source organism: Crocodylus porosus (assembly GCF_001723895.1). Classification (NCBI taxonomy): domain Eukaryota; kingdom Metazoa; phylum Chordata; order Crocodylia; family Crocodylidae; genus Crocodylus; species Crocodylus porosus. Next base: position 14,038,138 of record NW_017728923.1, on the reverse strand, counting down.
TATCGGGAATTATTGTACCCATTGCATAATATTCTAATACGTCTATCTCCTTATTTTTTCTAAAACATCTGGCCAAAGGTCTGATCTGAACTCACAGAATGCAATATCAGTCTTTCCACTGACTTTAACAGGCCTTAGCCCAGGTGCAAATGGGCTAAATTCTTGCTTCCGTTAAGTGGATGTAATTTCCACTGAGTTGGAGGGAAGCTGTATCTCTTATGCCAGAGATGAATTTGTTTTCCATTAGCTTCCATGATACATACCCTGCAAATTGAATCAAATAATCAGTTTGCATAAATCAGGGTACCTTTATGAAAGTGAATGAGATTATGCCAACAGCTACTTGCTGAGAATCTGGCCTATCATATATTTAATTTTCTACAGCTGCTGCCTTTCGTATCTAAGTCCTTCCTTACCAAAAGAGATAACTGTCTTAGAAGATCTCTCTCCTATTCTGCCCACGCAAAGACAGAATTAAACTCTGTTTAACACATCCCCAGCTTCTTGATGCTGTTCTCATTTTCATCACCATCATTTTTAATAGACCAATTTTCTCTCTTACTTTCTGTCCAGAATGAACACAGCTGAGAAATCTATTATTATTGTTATCAAAGTGCTCACTGGATGCCAACATTCAATATTTCATTTCACTGATTTAATTATGTTTGCAACTTGTTTTGTGACTGTTCTTTTTTACGGATTTCCAAGTCCTCTTCTTTACCAAACTGTTTACATGAAAAGCTTCAGCTTGTTGTTTATATGGCACTTGGCAACTATATGATATTGCATTGTGTATCTATAATTGTTTCCCATATGTTACAAATGCATATTTTATATATATATTAATTGAATTAAATAAATGTAGTCAGATGAATAATGTGATAAGGTTTCATACCTTAGGAGCAAAAGAATTTTTGGACCTTGATACTATTTAATATCGGAGTTTAATTTACTTTATAAAGCAAGAATAATTAAATAAGAGGACTAGCATAGCTTCTTTGATGCAGTATGTGTGACATCAATTTATATCAGCTGCGGATCTGTCCTCTCTTTTTAATATTGAGAGAAGTTCTTAAGAAAGAAACCCCTCTGGGAACTGTGAAGCACATTACTTCTTAAAGGAAAATCTCCCCAGGGTACAGAAGCCCAGTATGTAGTCTACACGCATTTTAAAGTTTAATTAAAACAACTCAGCCAGAGCATGGCCTTTCGGTTACACTGTCACAGGAAGGTTAATCTATTCCCCCCCCACACCTTCTTCCAAGGAAATAGATCCCTTTATTCCTTTATGCGCCCATCTGTTACTAAAATGAAGGAAGAAATGTTACTTATTATGGACCTTCCTTTTGCTCGCCTCTTGGGAAAACATGCCACATCCAAGGTAGCAGTAAGATCCTTTCAAGCAGGTGGACCTCTTCCATCTCACTCCACTTCTCTGAGACTGTAGTCACAATCTTCTATCTTGTCCAAACTGTGAGTATCACCTGTCAGCTACCACAGTCGCTCATAATGCCATCTGACAGCAAATGCTCTGCAGTTATTTCTTCCCTTGATGTCAGTTTGCTCATCTTCTATGATTCCAAGTACTTCCCCTTATATGATTATAAGTTTATCAGGAGTGCTCACCAGGATCTGGGGGAACGTCTGTTCGCCAGAGCGCCCCAAGGGATGACAAGATCGAATGGTCACAAACTCCTCCATGACTGTTTCAGGCTGGACATAAGAAAGAACTTCTTTACTGTTCAAGCCCCCACGGTCTGGAATAGACTGCTGCCGGAGGTGGTTCAAGCACCTACTCTGAACGCCTTCAAGAGACATTTGGATGTTTATTTTGCTGAGATCCTATGACCCCAGCTGACTTCCTGCCTCTGGGGCAGGAGGCTGGTTGCGAAGATCTTCCAAGGTCCCTTTCAGCTCTAATGTCTAATAAAAAAAAGCTTGCTGGCCAGCTGGTAGTAAAGGCTAAGGGATCCTAGCCCTCTACAACATGGTACCTGTTCCTATCACATACAGAACCGTTTGGGTTTTTTTCTGTAAAACTCGGCTTGAAGACATGCAGTATAGTTTGGCCATGAGTGTACTCAGTTCAAGCACTCTACTGATGCGTAGTCTTTAGTGGGGGATGTCTGGATATGTGATGCCTCGTGTGTGTGCTTTCAGGGGCTACATTGATTGTTCAGCCCCCCCAATTTTTCAGAGAATCTCATACGTTTACATAGAGATGTCCTTTTCCCCTGGAAGATCAATCTCCACAAAGTGTTATGGCAAGAACTATATTATTGTCCTTGAGGATCCTTCCTACTTCATTTCTTCCCCATGCTGCAGCATTCTTCTGGGCCATTCTGTGAGCACTTCAGCAGGCACCACTGCCAGTAATCAACAAGTCATGAAGTTGCCCGGGTGTGCTCTGGCCACCTGTTGCCTCTACTTTCCCTGGGCCTCACATTCTGGTCCCCTAGAATGTAGTTGAAATGTAAAACTTTTGGAATAGACCTGCATGCCTATATATGTGCACACTGTGCATCGTTCTTAATCATGGGATGGTTTCAACATGCTGCTCCAGAAATAATATCTTTCCCTACACTTATTTTCTAGCCCCTGCTAATCATCCTGTTCTTGTCCCAGAATGTGATCCTACCAGTTTTGAGATCAAAAATGGTGCTGAATAGTGCTCAGATGGTTGAAGAATACCTCCATCAGCCTGAAATTGCTAATGGTCCTCATCTAGCTCTTCTGCCTACTTACCAGGCAAGAAACTCAGCTTCTTGTTCCTTCCTTCTGGTTAGGAGAACACTGGGGCCTGTTAGCAGGATGGGTTCATTCATGTTGGAGGCTGCTTAACCTTCCAAGTTGATGACTGGGAAAGAAAAGGCAGGAAGTACTTAAAAGTTATGGGGGAAGGAGGTGGAAGACATAAATGTCAGTGGCTGCCCGCTTGAGGAACACTTGGCATTTGGACATAGCTCCTCATGGTGAGCCCTGTGGAAGCACATGCTCTGTTAGCTCTGTTTCAGTGACTGCATTAAGGATGCAAACAGAAGTACAGCTCCCAGTTGTAACTCAGAATGTTTTCTGCAAAGCCTCCTGGGTTACAACATTACCCCAGACCAAACAGAAGTTCACTGTTGGCTCCAGTGAAGGGGAATCTAGCTGCACTGAGATCTTGCAGCCAGTTTCCCATAGCAGCAACCATGACTCTCTGCCAGTGCTTGCTGTTTTCAGAATGGGATGGGGGGAAAGGCAGTGGAAGGAGCTTGTTCTTGGAGCTCCCCATCTGGAGCTGAAGGAGGGAGGGGTGAATTGGACCCCCCCCACCTTGGGGAGGGGGCTCCAATACACCTGCCCTACCCTCCAGTGGGGGCTGAAAACCCCCAGACTGAGCTCCCTCCACTCCTGTTCCATCTTCCCATTCTGAAAACAGCCACAGGCTGTAACCCAGACATGGGTTACAGAAGATGCTACATTTTGAAACATCTTCATCTGACCCCTCATGCAAAGAGGGGTCAGATTCACTTAATCTGCCATCTTTTAGGATGTCTGCAGCTGTGCACTTCTGTTTGGTCACAGCTATAAACTGCTTTCTGTGGCCAGATCAGGTGAAAATTGTCACCTCTGTCTGCATCCTAAATTGACAAAACTGGATTTTTTTGAAGAAACATGAAGGCACAGAACTTCAGAACTGCCATTTTTCTAGGTCAGGCTGTTGGTCTGCCTAGCTCCATATCATGTCTCACACAGCAGCAGCGCAGAGAGTAGAGGCTGAAGGGAAGGGTAAATAGTGCATGTCCAGAATTTTCTATACCATGCTTCTCTCCTATTGCTGCTTTCAGCATTTGGAGGTCCAGAAGTTGTGATTCAGAGGCCACACTCCTATCTACTATGATTAATACTAATGGACGTTTTTTCCACAGATTAGTCCAATTCCCTTCTGAACTGGGTTAAGCTAACACCCTCCACAACACTGTGCAGCAATGAATTACACAAATTAATAACATGCTCTGTAAAAAAATAACTTCCTTTTTGTTACCTAACCTGCTACCTAATTATTTTATGCCCCCCAGTTGTAGTATTGAGAGAGCTAGGAAATAATAAATCCCTATTTTCTTTCTCTGCACCATTTAATATTTTGGAAACCACCATCACTTTCTCCCTCAAGTGTCTCTTTTCTAAATGAAACAGTAGTAGTCTTTTTAGTTTCTCCTCATATAGGAGCACCATTCATAGCCCTGAATATCCTTTCTTTGTACCTTTTCTGTGTAACTTAAATGTAGCTTAAACAGATGGAACAAGCTGTGTAATTAGAAAAATATTCCAACAGCTTCCGGTGCATTTCTCCCTTCAGCTTTACTTGACTGTTTCTACAGTTATCATATTGCTTCCCTCTGTTACTGCATATTTTTATGCCCTTTCTTCCAAAATACTAAATTTAGGAACTCTCACCACAGCTGGTCCTTCTCATTATTTCTCACTCCTCCTAATACGATAGCCCAACTATGAGTCATCAACAAAGCTCTCATAGTTATTGATCATTCTGAGAACTTCAACCTGTTTCTTTAATATTTGCTGGCTGGTCTCTTTTATTGCATCTACGTAGCAACAATCAAACAGACACATACAAAATGACTCCTATTAGTTCATTGGCCCTGCTATAATTGAAAGTCCATAAAGAAAGTGCTCTTAATGCACTTAACTAAAAAGATAATTGAGAGTTAAATGGATAATTTATTGTATTTGTCCAAGAGGTAAGAGCACTTTAATGAGATGTAACTAAGCAAAATAAACATTTTTTAAAATAACTGTTGTTTACTTGAGATGCATCTACATTCAGGAATTCCTTGATGACAAAACTTTAATTGATTGTAAAAGCATATTTGTTGAAGATACATTACTATCTTCTCTCTCTCTCAGATGCATTCTAGAGAGAGGCACTATTCTGTTTTTATATATCCTAGCCTCTTTTCCACTTGCTGATGTAAATCAAGATTTATTCCACTGTGGTTAGTTCAGTGCAAAACTGGTGTTAATGAGCACACATAGGAAACTACTTCTTCTACAGAAGCAAAGCTTGGATCCCAATGAGAAGATGCTAGCTATTGCTAGTGTGTGTTGTAGCCCTGAGTGCGAGGCCAAGAGAGCTCCTCTATGTTCTCCTCTCCCCAGAGCTGTGGCTGGTTGGGACAGGTGCTTGGAAGCACTGCTCCATGCAGAGACACGATATCGACAGGCCAAGCAACAGAGGAGAATGAGGGTGTTCCATGCAGACCTTTACTCTTCTTACTTCCTACAGATCCAAGAGGTCCACAGTTCAGAAAAATCCCACCACCTTACCCCAAGCAGAAGACTTGAAGAGAAATGCTTTGGGTGAAGGAATGCCTAGTGTCAACTTTTCACCTTGGAGTAAAAAAGATTGTCTAGGCATAAGTTCAAGCTATAGATTTACATTTTTTTTATTGGCAGTGAGTTTCAATTCCAGCTAAATCAAGGGAATTTCTGGAGGATGGAAAACAACCTTTCAATTTAATTGAGATACCATCCGTAGTCTTTGAATCAGTTATTGTAGAAAATCTGTGAGTGATGGACAAATAGTACTGGATTTAGAGCAAGGGAGTATCTAGTGAAATGTCTTCCTTATCAAAAATATCACAAGAAAGCCCACACTGACCTTTCTTTAGCAATCTCCTGACATTTATCTTCCCCTGTCATCAGTCTCTGTTTCACTTGGATTTTGTGCTGCATCAAGCCACTGTTGGGTGAAGTCTGTTGTTATTTTTGCTAGTGTTAAAGTCAGTAATTGACACATACATCTTAGGCATTTACTTTGTTTGCTTCTCAGGCTTCATTATGTGTGATGTAGCTCCCTTTTCCCTAGCCAGTTGAAATGAGGGGAAAATATAAGACTGGGCTAGTGTATGAAAGATTGCAACTTCATATTAATTAGGACAGTTAGTAGATTGATGAAAAACGAAAGCAGGGTGCTACAGTGTAAAAAATGAAACATGAATATATACTGCTCTGAAAGAGAAAATTAAACATATCCTATTTCAAGGGTGAGTGGTGGAAAGATTAGAATCAAAGAATTGAGTCCCAGTAGTCAGAATGGGTTAGCGGTCTGTCTCTTGCCAATGTATTTATACAACGTGGGTGTATTTTCTGAACTACACAATTTTAGAGGAAGTAGTTTAGTTTTTTTCTACTTTTTACTGAGGTTATTTTCTTACAGGCATAGCAGCACAAAGTATATTAGTTCCAGTGTCTAGATGTGTGAGGTGAAGGCATTAGTATCACTGAATTGACAATGACCATGCGAGGACAGATTATGGAGTCTTTCCAGTGACTTTGATGGCTTCAGATGAGGCTGCTAGCAGGAAAGAATAGTCCTGTGAGTTGGTGATACTTAGTGCATATAGCAGCAGTTAGGGTTCAAAACTGGTGGTTGTTGCTACTATGTTGCTGGTTGACCTTGAGAAACTCATTTTGTCTCTTTGGGCACCTACACACATAACAAAGTTCTGCTCCAGCATGTGCTAATTACTACATGGTGGAGCAGACTTGATGGAGTGTGCTGGAGCATGCTAATTAGAGCACTCCAGCAGGCTCTGCATCACATATATTCAGTGTCCCCTCATTTCAAAATGGCAGTGGGTACACTTTAACTGCCATTTTGAACAATGGGACAGTAAATACACACGACACCAACAAGTGCAAAGTGATGCACCTGGGGAGGAACAACCGGCACCATACCTACAGGTTGGGGAACTCCCTTCTTATCAGGGCAGAGGTGGAAAAGGGTCTTGGAGTCATCATTGATTCCAAGATGAACATGGGCCAGCAGTGTGGGGAGGCAGTCAGGAAGGCCAACCGCACCTTGGCATGCATCCACAGATGCATCTCGAGCAGGTCCAAGGAGGTGATCCTCCCCCTCTATGCGGCACTGGTCAGGCCACAGCTGGAGTACTGCATCCAGTTCTAGGCGCCGCACTTCAAGAGGGATGTGGACAGCATGGAGAGGGTCCAGAGGAGGGCCACTCGCATGGTCAGGGGCAGCAGGGCAGGCCCTACGAGGAGAGGCTGCGGGACCTGAACCTGTTCAGCCTCCACAAGAGAAGGCTGACGGGGATCTAGTGGCCTGTTACAAACCAGTCAGGGCGGACCAGCAGGCACTGGGGGAGTCCCTGTTCCCCGAGCACTACCCTGGGGGTCTTTAAGAGGAGGTTAGATGAACACCTTGCTGGGGTCGTTTGACCCCAGTACTCTTTCCTGCCATGACAGGGGGTCGGACTCGATGATCTGCTCAGGTCCCTTTTGACCATACCAACTGTGAAACGAAGACACTGCAGACACTTTAATGAGAGTAGCTCTCAGAACCACTCTAAATAAAGTGCTCCCTAGAGCATGTGTATAGATACTCTTTGTGCCTCATTTTTCTTATCTGTAATATGATATTTGCCTCCTCTCTAAATAATTAAGACCTAATGATGGAAAGTACTAGATGAGAGATGAGTGTCACTGCTTTTGTGGAATGGGAATCAGGGGTACAGCTGAGTGAGGATTTGTTCAGTGAATTAGCCCAAAAATGCAGGGTCAAATTGGTTCTGAAATGCTTGAATTTGATGAGTGGCTTCAGCCAGGAAACAAATGAATAAGGGTAGCCAAGAGATGTCAGCCAGGGGTGGGCAATTATTCCGGACAGAGGGCTGCTCACCGAGTTTTGACAAGCCATCAAGGGCCACATGACAGGGAGCCGGGGCAGCTAAATATTAATTTTCTATGTTTTTAGGGGCCCCATGGGCCACATTTTGCCCAACTCTGTGTTAAGTCAAGAGAAAGAAAAGAAACCAGGGTGTGTGTGGTTTAGTGAGATGGATGCTATCCTGGGTGACTAGTCCTAATCTGAACTCTTCCTGCTGACAGGGCAGAAAATTTTCCACTGCTTTCCATCTATTTTATCAAACTACTAGTAAAACTACGAGTACAGGGAGTCAGCTTTAAAAGGAGCCCTGAAGAGAGACCTGGATAATGCCTACCCTGTGGTACAGAGCACTGTGCTGGGAAACAAGAGATGCAGATTCAAACCTTCTCTGGATGAAAGAAGCCCATAACCTGGATTTCTTGGTTCTGTGTACGTACCTGGGTGAATGTACAGCACAGGATCGCTGAGCAGTTAGATTACAGCCCTACTGAGCAGTAGATGACATCTGTGCCACTTATAAAGATGGTCCGGCAAAAGACATTACTTAAGAAAGGGTGCCTCGTGTCCAAAATTTTGTTTAACTTCTCTCCCAGCTCCAAAGTTAATTCATTAAAATATTTTCTGGACCTTCTGAGCTATGTGACTACGTCCTATAACCCTGACTTAAGACCATTCACTTGTATGTGATTAAGGCAAAAAGGTTGGTGGTTTGTTCCAATGGTTAATTGCACTCACTTCAAAGGTTAACCATTTTTTAAAATTCCCTCTTACTGTTTATTTGCCACCTTCTCCAGAGAGTTTCAAAGTCTTAGACAATTTTTCGAGCCTTCCTATTCATAACAAGTCAAATCCTGTAGCTCTTTTTGCCGCTGCCTAGTCCTTAATCCACCAAAACATTCACTGTATTTCAAAAAAACAGCTACCTTGGTAAATACTTCAGGATTTTGCCTCATAAAATTATACTAATCCATACAGCAATACGCAGTTTATATGATCAATCACTATGAACCAGCCTAGTTGACTTTGGAATCAACAAGCTTCACAAAAAATATTAGGTGAGCAAATATTGAGCAATCATTAATTCGATGACATCACAATCTGTTCCCAAACATTAAGAGAACAGCAACGAGTAGACAGCCTAGACAGACAGACCTGGTATTGTATGACTTGTTCATTCAACACAGATTAGAACAAGCAAATGTACTTGAAAACCATTTTCTTTGGGAAGAGCATGTTAATAAACACTTTTTTTCTCCCTGTTCTCTCCTACACAAGAAAAGACTTGCACAGATTCCTGTTCTAAATGTCAGACAAAAGATAACAGACCTTTCCATATGTCAGTTTAATTATAAAAGAAAAAAACAGAACACAGGGAGAGAAAGAGAGTGGGTTAAAATGCTTATACATCATATAACACACACACACATACATAATTTACAAGGGTATAGCTGACCTGCCTGATTTCTCCTTTTCGGTGGTAGCATTAAAAGCGAAAGTGTCACTACTTTGGTTTTTTCTTATAGAAAGAGGATTTTTTTTCCATCCACAATGCCTGTGCTTTTGCCAACCTCCGAGTCATATGCACTGATGAGTAAAACTCACACGGTTCTTGCTATACATTGTTCAAAAGGTAGTCCAAGGACTTGCAACAGACCTTTGCAAAGATCAAAATAAATAAATACTGCATATAAGAGGCACATGGCTTCTAGGAGCACAATTGTCTGTGTGCCAGTGCTGGGACAGAGGAGAGACGGTCTGCATGCCATGTGGGCCATTCCGACAGGTACACAGAATTGCCAGAGCACCCTGCCTATATGTCCTCCAGTGCCTGCCATAACCCCAGAATGCCTTTGGCAGAGAAAATAAAGACTGGATGCAGTTCACTCTGTTTTTTACATAGAGGGTCCACATGGAAGCTTCAGCCTGTCTTATCCCTGGCATAAATGAGCTTTAGGACAGCTATGAACTAAACCCTAGGGTCCTCTTTTATTTCAAGCTAGAAAGTGGTAGAAGGCAGAGTAAGGTGACACTATAGAGACTAACTTGCTCAAAAATGCAAAAGCCTTCATAGGCAACAGGCTACTTCATCATATACTATGAAACTAGAACTGGATATGAAACTAAAACTGGGTATCACTATAAAGTGCTAAGGAACTGTTTTGTAAAACAGCAGCATATATGGAGGCCATCACATGCACATTGTAAGTTGTACTTTGTGTACAGAATCCAAGCTGTATGTTACATACTCAAGCACTTCAGCCATAGCCACTGTACTGGTTAAGTAATTATATACATACTGGTAGTTGTATTCAATAGAGCATACCTGCAATACAGCTCTACCTGGTTTGCACCTTCTGTTAAAAAGACTCAAAGCCATACTAAGTTCTGTATGACTGCAGTAATATTATATTTGCTAATCTCCTTGACTCCACAGTTACTCTCAATGTGGACATGGACTAAGGCTCTATGCACTGACTCTGATCCAAAGCCGTGTGAAGTCATTACAGTCCCTTAGTAGATCTCAGTAGTCTCTGAATAAGAGCAGCAGAATCATCTCCTTGATCTCCATGAAGTACTCTGAACATGGCAAATGCTGCATAAATAGTAAGGACATGATACTCTGTTGGGGCCATGTCACATGTTACATTTAGGACATGTTAACAACACCGAAAATGTGAGCATCTGCATGTTCAAGCCATAAAACACTTGCTAAGTCCCTTTGTACTGTAGCAAAGTTAGGACTTCTTTTTTGAGAGAGGAGTATCTCCAGATTGTATTAAGTATCACATTTTCAGCTACCGTCAGATGACTCCATTAAGGTAACATGACTAATCTGCAGTCCTCCTAGTACTGGCAGAAGCCAGTAGCAAGAACAGCAAGAGCACCATCTTCTCCTGGGCTTGGATCCTATGCACTTCCCTCCTGCTGTGACCCATGGAAGAGACCCGGCTTACCCCAGAGTGCCAAGAGAAGGTAGTCCAAGCCTGAACAGTGCTGGTCACACAGGGGAGAGAGTATGGGCTCCAGGTAGGGGGCTGGACAGTCTCACAGGCAGCTGAGAAAGTTGTGGTGCCCAGTGCTGGGGTCAGTGTCTGGGGGTGGGGTAACAGCTAGTGTCAGTCTTGTCCAGATGAGACTGATTTCATATTAAGCATTATCAAGCTCAGAACACTTTCTAACTTTTAATATGACACAGTAATGCTTACTATGATCTCAGATAAAACATATGCTCAGAGTTCCCAGGAGACAAGGCCCCTGCTTTTCACCATTTGTGGTCATTTAACTAGAACCAAGTATTACCAAACTGGGGCTACAGGATTTTACATCCACAGAACATACAGGGAAATCTGGCTATATCTGGTATTTGCACTCACAACTGAAAGTGACCCAGTTTGGGGATATTAATCTATACCAGACTTCCCACTATATAAATGCATATCATTTATTTGGCTTGTAAGGTGAAATGTGCCAATATATGTACACTAGCAAATTGCTCTTCAAGAATGATGGGGGAGGGGCAGGAACAGAGGCCCTGGACCCCCTCCCTTCCCCTCCCTGCTGCTCCTTGTCCAGCCCCATTCCTGCACCCCCTCCACCTCCCCACCCAGTCCCGCTCTACCTCCCCTTCTCCCTGCTACTT
>NW_017728923.1:13976778-14026630 GCF_001723895.1 Crocodylus porosus | reverse complement strand
TCCCAGTGCTTCGGGTCTGGCCCTGCTGCCCCCCACCCCCCACCACTCCAGGTCTGCCTGGCCTGCGTCCACCTGCCTCCCCACTTCCCTCCCTCTTTCCCTGCCCACCACCTCTGCCTCTCCCTTCCTGCCAACTGTTTTGGGGAGCATCCAGGCTGGGCAGTGGGGGGGGAGGGGGTGCCGCCACCGTGATCCCCTCCTTTGCCTTCAGGCACAGAGGTGTGGGAGAAGCCCTGCTCCTTGGATGGCCAGTTTGTGTTCCCCACCACCAAACTTCCCCGGCAGCAGTGCAAACCGAGCCACAAAGCCAATCGTCACCCGGCCTCTTGGCACAGTTGGCCAGAAGCATTACGGACAGATACACAGACTAAGCCTTTTATTATATTAGAATTGCTCCATATGTATCACAACATACAGCAAAATCATTTCTGCTGAGACCCTTTAATATGAAGGGCGGCTTTGCAACTGGATATCAGTAACTCTGCAGTGAAAAGCCTTTGATTCCTTTTCAAGTCTTGGATGTGAATTCCTGGTTTTCACTAGGATAAGACCTGAGGGTAACTCACCCAGTACAAGATGACTGCCTTGAACCACATCACTACGTGTGCTAAAAAAACAAGATAGGATAAGTGAGCTTTAGGACACTATCTTCAGTGGGATGGTGAGTGACCTCTTATGACAGCAGTGTGGACAGGCTTTATGTAGCCCTGTGCTCCTTGAAGCATGATGGATTTTGCTGACACAGAGCACTTCCTAAATCTTTAAATAGGACAGGGTTGCTCTCTGTGGTCATGATATGGATCTGTATCTACTAAGGATGCCTTTAGTAGACACCTTGTCTTTAGTATCTACTAAAGATGCCTTGTAACTGACTTTTCAGCTATTACATGGATACTATGAAACTTAACTGAATAATGTGTTTTTACTGTGTGATCATTGTATTACCAACAGTAATACAAAACTGTAGCTATGAAAAGTTAAGGCTAGACATCTGAGTTTAGCATTGTATCTTCCACTCATGCTTTGATATTTAAATGTTTTACTGCAGAGAAACCGGAAAAAGGAAACAAACTTTTCATGCAACAAGGTCTATATTCTATTGTCATTTCCAGTTGAAACGCTTTCTAATGCAGACACAAACTGCAGTCACCATGGTATGGGTGAGCATGGCATCCTGTGAACTGTGCAGAATAGGTAGCAGCAAGGGAATGATAGCCATATTTTTAGCACTAATGCTTTGGCTTTTGTGGTTGTAAGTCAGACCCCTTAAAATTACTTTACCATATCTATTGAGATTCATATTTAATTCAGGTCAAACCTACAGTACTAAACAGAGCTGTTATATAGCACACACATCAGATAAATGAAGTGCAGTTTTAGCACTGCTCTGACCCATTTACTTCATGCAATGCTTCCTAAAAGCAAAAAAGGATCTCTCTTATCTGAACAAGAAATGAGCCTTTGTTTCCCTGCTCATGGTGACACTTTGCATGTACTTCATTTCAAAGAGATGTGCCAAGAGTGAGAATGTTACCATCCTGAATCTTTCATAGATACCAAAAAGACTCTTTCTTTGCTGGTAACCCAACTCAGTAGTTCCTTGAAAAAAAAATGGTTGCCACTTGAAGTACAGTGACTGCTTTTGACACAATTGATAACAGAAGTATAGGACTTAGGATAGTAAATATTAATAAACCATTAAAAACTCACAATATGATAAACTTGTTGAAGGAAAAAATGTATTTTCTGTTACTCACATATGATACAGACATAACTGGGGGTGGGGCGAGCAGGGCAACTGTCCCAGGAGCCAAAGTGGGAGTGAGGAGTTGACAAAAAGATGATGTGCTAGCAACTGGGCAATTACAATTGCAATCACAATAGCAACCGGAAGTCACTACTGCCCCTGCGCCTGATAGGCTTTTGAGAGTTGGCAGCGATCCAATCTTGCTTCGGATGGCCGCGATCCAATCCAGAGCTCCGGACTGGGTTTCCACCTCGATCTGGCCAAAGTGGCTCCGAAGTTTTGGAGATGCATTGGAGATCCGGCCATAGGGTATAATGGGGAATCAATGAAATATCTATAACTTTGTTGTTTCCTGTCCAATTTGGATGAAACTTTCAGGGATGATAGCCTCTGCTGAGAGCATGAAACCTACCAAGTTTCAAGAATATTGGTGCAGGGGTTTGGGGGAACTGTACCCCAAATGTGTGAAAGCCAAACTCATTTCATGGCTGTGTATCACACCACAGGGGGGTTAAAACTGCAGGAGTGGTAGCTCTTACTGAGGCCACAAAGCCTGCCAAGTTTCAAGGAGCTCAGCATAGGAGTCTGGGGGAACTGTACCCCAAATTCTTGAAAGCAAAGCTCCTGTCACGTCTACGTGTTACAACACAGAGGGGTCAAAACTGCAGGGGTGGTAGCCTATGCTGAGGCCACAAAGCCTGCCAAGTTTCAAGGAGATTGGTGAAAGGATTTGGGGGGAACTCAAGCTGCGGACAAGCAAAACTTGTGCCATGGGTGACACTGTGTGTCTTCAGGCGCAGCGGGGTGACAGCTGCAGGGGTGGTGGGCCCTGCTATGACGCCTGCCAGCTATCAAGGAGATCAGTGCAGGGGGGTCCTGGGGCCCCGCACCCCTAGCTGCTGACAGGCAAAATTCCTGCCCCGACTGTGTCTGTCCTGGGGCAGTTGATTGTCTGTGTTGATTCTTTCCTCTCCTTAGCCTGGCTGTATAGGTGCTAATTGATGCCCGTTAAGTCATTATGTAGTAGCTAGGTCCTGTGCATTGAGCTGATTCCTGAGTCCCTGGTCCCTGCGTGAATCATGATTGATTGGTAACTGGTAACACAGCAGCTTAGCAGCCAGGTCTGCAGGAGTATCTCCTCGCCACACCCCAAGACAGAGACAGTCAGTCCCACAAGCACCCATGGTACGAGTTTTGCTTATCTGCACCTTGAGGGGCAGTTCTCCCCAAACCCCTGCACCAATCTTCTTGAAACTTGGCAGGCTTTGTGGCCTCAGTAAGAGATAACACCCCTGCAGTTTTCACCCCACTATGTTGTAATGCCTAGATGTGACATGAGTTTTGCTTTCAAGAATTTGGGATGCTGTTCCCTCCAAACCCCTGCACCGATCTTCTTGAAACTTGGCAGACTTCATTCTCAAGTCTACCACCCCTGAAAAATTTATCCAAATTGGACAAAAAACAACATAGTTATAGATATTTTATTGTTTCCCCATTATACCTTCTGGCCGGACCTCTGAGGTGGCTCCAAGGTGGCTCCGAAGTTCTTCAGAAGCTCTGAACTGCTTCAGGAAGCCTAACAAGGCAGCGCTTTGACCCAGATGCGCTGCTTCAGATGCCGAAGCATCTGAAGCTTCTCCAGATCTGAAGCTCTGTCCGAAGCCTCACACAGCCCTAGTGCCTGACACCCAGCTGCATCCCTATGCTGCTGGTACAGAAAACAAGGTATTGGTAGAAAGGAAGATGAAAGGAGAAAAGACAAGAATACAAGGCTAAGATTATCCAAGGACTCAGTGGGCATGTCCATACATTCAAACACGTGCACTTGCAGCAGCTCAAACAGAAGCGGTGCAAATTTGAGCCAGGGCTTTTTGCCTCAGCGCACATGCTCGGACATGCACTTTGTTGTGGAGCAAATTGTGACTTGGGGGAAAATAACCCTGCCGGGCTCCTCCCAGATCTGCAGCCGGGGGAGCTAGAGCCCAGGGCCAGCACCTGTGCTGTCCCCAGCAGTATAAAAAGCTGCCCTGTCCTGGGCCCATCTATACAAAAAGCAACCCTGGAAAGCAGCTCAGGGCTACTTGCTCTCAGGAGCTTCTGGGGCCTGGCCACTTGGTACCTGAGGACACTACCCCTTGTGCCAGCTGGACTGCTGCAGCAGCATCCCAAATCCATTTTTAAAAATACCCCTCAATTCATGTTTTTCTACAATTAAAACAAAAGAGCACTTTACACACACACACATCTAGAGAGAGAGAGAGAGAAATCAGTTGGTCAATGCTTTATTGGTATATTTAAAATATTAAAGCAATGTGGAAACCTAACAGTGTCTCTATCATCATGATAAAATAAATTCTAAATACCTATATGTGTTGATGTGTGCTTTTGGTTTTCTTTGCACATGATGGGTGTGTGATGGGGGGGGATGTGGTATCTGCAGGAAGGGGGTGGGAAGGAGTGTAGGGGAAGGCAGATGGGTGTGTATGGAGGGATGTGGGTTGGTGTGTGGGAAGGTGTGGGGTGATTTCTGGGGAACTGTGGGTGTGGAGGACTCTGTGTGGGGGCTGCTCAGGAGGGTTGGGTCCCCTGGCCCCACAGGGTGCAGCCCCCCCCCACAGCACATGGAATGCCCATACCCACAGCTCCCCCCGGAGGGCCACAACCCCTCCGCCCAGGGTCCCGGGCACCCTGGAGGGACCCAGTCCCCCCTCCCAGGGCCCATAACTTACCTTTAGCAGCAGCAGTGGGAGTGAGGCACTCTGAGCCATGGAGGCAGGATCTGTTGCTGCCCATGGGGACTGTGTGCCGGGCCCAGCCAGGTCCTTCTGCCCTCAGGGCACCTCTGCTGCCAGGCCCCTGGTGGCAGGACCTGGCATGGCATGCAGGGACTGTATGCTGGGCTCAGTTGGGTCCTGCTGCCCTCAGGGTCCTTTTGGCACCTGGCTGGGCCAGGTTCATGGTGGCAGGACCTGGCGTGGTGTGCAGCAAGGAGCACAGATCCACACAGGAGACTATATTTTGGTGCGCATCACTCTCACAATGCATTGCACAAAGCAGCTGACTGCAGGCTTCCACCACATTGATCACATACGAGTGAAATTATGTCACGTATAAAAAAAAAATTGGTATAAAAAGGGTCATTGCATAAGAGTGAATTCACACATACAGAACCCGCATAAAATAACGGAAACCTGTATTTAAAAATACCAGCGTGTTATTTTAGCACTTGATGGCCGCTTGTACACGAGACATTGACTGCACAATCGTTACTGTACAATCATTTAGTACTTGTACTAAATGATTGTGCAATAACCTGAGTTACTGTGCAGCAGCATCAATGAACAGCTTTTTCATGATGCTGACTGTGCAGTAGCCCAAGACTACTATGCAGTAGCATCACGTCAAGCTTTCTGCCACACAATGCTACTGCACAGTAGTCACAAGCTACCGCTCAGTCAGTCTCATGTAGACATGGCCTTTGTTACTTACTGACTTGTCATTGGATGTTGAAATATCTTGACAAGATTTCCCTTTCAATTCTAGGCCAGGATTTGTTAGCACTCAAAATAAAAACTGCCACTAAAGAATCCATGAGGCCTTTTATCCTGGGCCAAGTGAAAGTTGAATCAAGCCTCTGGGCTTTTTAAAAAGCTTATTATGGAGATCTCAACAGGGGGGACTTGTTCAATAAAAATACTAATTACTTTAATTCCAAGCCTTAATTCATTGATTTAAGACAAGCCAGGTAAACTGGGATATTGGGTATTAAGTACAAGTGAGAAGTGGAATGGGGTGGTGTTTGGATGCTTTAGTGACGCTAGGATTTATCATGAAAGTAGCCATTCCAACTGAGTGAGCTGGGTGGGTTGGGCACCTGTCAATCTTCTTTGCTGTTTCATGAAAACAGTATATGCTGATGCAAATGAATCTTGTACAAAATATCCAATCCCTACTGCTTTTTCTTCCTGCCATGCTATTCCCCATCTCCTTCCCTTTTTCCTTCCCTGCATGTTTTCCATTCCTGTCTTCTCTTATTGCCTGTCTCATTCTGACACTCCTGATCATTTAAAGCATGTTGTTTCAACATATCAAGCACTCACAAAATGAAACCAGACCAGTCTCCTTCTCTTTTATCTATTATTTAGTGGGGCAGGCTTTTGAAAGTGATGATTGGTGTTAGACATAAAGACTGCTGGGTTGCTCATCAGACTGCAGGGTTCAGCCAAGTGCCAGCACAAAACCACCGAGGTGCTGGAACATGCGTTTCAAAAGTGGGAGAGAGAGCAGAAGACCAAAGACACCAACAAGCTTATAAGATATGCAAAGCTGAGCACACTAAGTTACTTGCTCTAGAGGAGTTCTGGGCATATGCCATGGCAACTGTCCCTAAAACTGACTCAGTGCAAGAATACCCAAGATAGCGCTGAACAAGCTAGCTTTGACACAGGAAGCGGTAGAGCTGCATTACTGCATGGTTCCACACAGACTAATACAGTTCTCCTGCTCCTGGCAATTTAGTTAGCTCATTCAGAGCTCACGTGGGTATCTTGTGTGGCAGTGCATTGTGGACACATCCAAAGTTTATTACCATGACAGTATATAGAGATTTTTATTACCCTAGCTGAACATTTGCCTGGTTTTCCGAAAGAAGAAAAGAAAATTTACTGCAAAATATTCACTGTCATCAGAGTTATCAGTGTCAATAAAATCATTTCTGTAGCACCATTCAAAGCATTTTCCCAGGTTTCTCTATTGAGAGAAAGGTTTATCTACTGAGATTTTAAGCCAGCAAGATGCTTCAGGTTACAAGATTTCATTACCTTCTAATATGATCCCAAACCTTAGCTATGGTTAGCATCAGATTCAGACATTAATCTAAGCATAATCCAAATTTCAACAAGGATCCTCTCCTTGGCTCACTTTCTATGCTGCTTACTCTAATTAGGAGACACGTCACAATATGTCTAAATACATAGCATAAGAGTAAGGACAATTTATACAATTGCTGTCAGTGAGATTTATTTTTCCACTTCTGTCATTTATGGCTAATTCCTAGAAATTAGACAAACTGGATCTTTAGGACTCGATGTGTCAGCTGTCACTTACACTCAAATAAATTAGAAGTAACTCCATTGAAGCTAATAATGTAAATGAAAGAAAGTGTAAATGAGAGAAGCAGCAGGCCGTAATAATATGGGATCAGATATGCGGTCTTATTCTCGTATATACTAATGCTCCTTTACGCCACTCTGGTAGTGAAAATTAGCTACAATTTTGTGTAGCTGACCTTTGCATTCACATTAAGGCTGTGTTACACTCCCAGATCAGTGTTAAGGGCTTTCAGCATAAATGAAAATAAATTCCCCTGTCAACAGACACAAAATACTGTACACATATATTTGCTTCCAAGGGGCAGCTGAAGCTGCAGTCAGAGGCTGTTGTCATAGTCAGACCATGGCCTTTTCAGCTTTTGTTTGTTTGACTTCTTACATTTTGCTAATCCAGGCATCAGAGTTGTGAACAAGTATGAGAGGTGGAGATTGGAGTCCATCAATCATTTATTTAGAGAAATGACTGTTCTCTGCAGATCCTGTTGCTCAGTTTCACCCTATTAAATTAAATGCTTGACTAACTGTAGCAATCAAATCACAGACACCTGCACTGGAGAATTAAAACCAAAACACAAAACATTTTTTAATCCCTCTCCAGGTCATACTATGGTTACTGTCACAACCAGAATCTGTAACAATCTCCTCATTAAACATGGCAGGAAGCCTCTAAACCATACTTTATCCAGCAGGCACTTTTGGAAATTGCTGATGCTTTGAACTATGGATTTTTACCAGTTCATCTAAAGATATACATTGAATTTGTTAATACTGGTTTGGCTGGGTGGTTGCTCTCCCTCTTTGATAGCTCAGCCTATGCTTGCTTTAGAAAACTGGAGCTTTGGCCAGATGTCACATCCTGTGGGTCTCCTCTGTTTTTTGTTAAACCGTTTCCAGTGTTTCTAGGTTGCTACTAAGAGAATTTATCCAGTAATATCAGCTCAGATTCCTTCATAATGCAGGTAACACAGTAGTTTGCTTCTCCCTGACATTAGATTCTGCCCTGACAATATTACTGTTGTTTGGCAGTCCAGCCTTGCACAGCTGAAAGTGCCCTTTACCTAAAGCCGAGGGAATGCAGATTTACTACTCAATAATCCTTAACACTGACATACCCAGATATCACTTCTGGTTTATATTTGGATAAAATAAGCCACTCCAGTGATGTCTCTCCACAGTTCCTCTCAAGGGAAACTGTTGGCTCATATTGTCCTCCAGATTAGGACTATCCCAAGTAGAGTTGTATATTCTTTGGCTACTTTTCCATTCTTAAATCAATACAGGTCAAGCTAACATGCAGACTTTAATCCAGACAGGTTTCTGTGCACCAAGACCAGGATTCTGATCTGTGCTTCTTGTAAGGTGTAGGACAAGAGACACAGCTTAGCTTATTACTCTCTGGGTGCATCTACACGTCACCCTGCATCACTGTAGTGATGCATTACGTCACCATATAATACACTACAGCGACATAGCGCTCAAATGAGTCGACACGTGACCAGCAGCTACTTCACCATAGTGGTGTGCTCCCCTGTTTTAGCATGCCACCATGGAGAAGTAGTAGCTAAAACTAACCATATCCTGTGTGCACAGTGCAGTACGGGTAGTTGCTACACTGTGCTTTAATACTTCCAAAAGCACTAAAGCACGGTGCAGTAACAACATCACCATAGGGTGATATGGAGACACTCGTTTTATATATGGATTCTTCATCACATAAGCCAGTGGTGCCAGTGCAGGCATGCAGGGGGTGGGAAAGGTGGCTGGCTCAAGTGTAATATACTCCCAGTCTCTCCATCTGGCATGTGGTCCCCAAGTGTTTGTATCCATCTGATACAAGCCAAAAGAACTGGACATGACCTCTGTATGCAAAACAGAGAAACAAGGAGCTTAACAGAATCCCATTCTGCTGCACTGATCAAGTAGAGACTGGTCAGCACTGACCACTGTGCAGAACCCAAATAGAGGAAGTTGTCACCTAAGCAATCCTACTCACTGTGCAGCATGGATGCATACGCCAGCATGCTTGCATGTGTAAAGTCAACGAGTGTCCTGATACTGTAGAAAGCCTTCAGGCAACTTGGCAACCTGGTAGCAGCCTGGTAGCCTATGACCCCAAGAAGCTATTCCAGTAGCCAAGCATCACTAGAATATAGCCTGTCTATCCCCACTCTGCCCTACCATCTATAGTGGCATCTGGGACAGTGAAAAACTGTCAGCTCCACACCACTCAGGATTTCCCTTTCTGTGAATTCTCAGGAGCCCAATTAAGCCAAAAAAAACCCTGGTGTTAAGTTGCTCAAGAAACACATCCAAAGAACAGCAGAATTCTAAGAAAACTGCCACATATGTAATATCTTGGGTAAAGGTTAATAATTTACCACTAAGGATACAAATGTCAAAAGAAGAGATACATGCTAGTTATGTTGCCAGAAAACAGACACTGCTCAGTAGCAGAATTAAAAGATGCTTTGTTTTGTTTTTGAATGTGCAAATGGTTCTTAAAGTGTTAGGGCTGTCGTTTAGGAAAAACAGATTGTATAATATGTACTAGGCAACAAATCATATTATCAGGTGGTCAAGACAAGAGCTCCATTGCATTTCATGGGAAGAGAGTGGCTGCAGAAGCCCTGGGGTATCTCTGAGATTGTATGAGGTACATGATAGGTATATTGTGGGAAACCTGCTCAGATACCACCAGTCACAGGGCACATCTACATGTCTGCTTTAATGTGTATTAACATATTTTAAATGTGTAACAGCTGCAAAGTCTTGCTTGACTGCAAGCTGAGTGAGTGAACTGTGCCTAAAAACTTTGCAAGAAAGGCAGAAAAAAGTTTGCAGAGGGTGCAATGGGTTTTTTTCCAAACAGAAGGTGTGCTGTGCACAATGCATACTTTTTACTGGAACATTTGAACTGTGACCAGAGCCCCCATTGCAAACCCCAGGCTCTGATTAGTTACTATGCAGCCCTAAAAAGCTAAGGGAGGGAAAAACAGCTGGAGGAGAGCAACACCAGCCTGGAGAGAAGGGCAGAGATTCAGCCCCTCCCTCCCCCCACTCAGGTAGAGGCCACGGAGCTGAGGCCTGTTGAGGAGCAGACATCAGTATGGAGGAGAGTCTGAGTCATCCCAGGAGAAGCTGATTCCCCACCTGGGTTGGAGCTGTGCAACCCGGGACACAGGTAGCCAGGGAAAGAGTGGGGAGGGGTTGGTAAGCTGCCTCTAAGAAGCTGCCTGGTCAGGGTCTTGATGAGGGAAGTCCTCTGTTTGGGCTGGAAAGGCTTGTATTGCAGGGACAGAAACCTGCAGAGGAAATCCCCTTTCTTCATGTGGAGGTGCTGGGGTAGAGAGACAGCCCAGAGAGGGAGCAAGCTGTGAGAATCCCAAATTTGCATGGGTGTGTGAGGGGACACTTAACCCCTAGTGTTTGCAGGAGATGTATTTTTCAGAAGGAAACTAAAGAATAGAAGCCTATTACCTGCAGTGGCTGATCAGAGACTTGTTTTGCTGAGTTACCAAGAAAGACCAGAGTTCACACACCCCTCCACAGGACACCTCTGAAGGGGTTCCCAGGGCTACTGGCACACTGAGGATCTGAAATCTGGCATATCACCCAACCTACTGTGCCAGCACGGGTTACAAATACAAAGCATCCCCTAAAAATTGTTCTTTAGCTAACTTGCATCAATATAGGCTAATGTGTATTTTTCTAATACCTCACAATGCAGAGCTCCTATACATGTACACAGAGCCTGCTCCAAAGCACTGGAAACCCAGCGCATTGGAGCAGACTCAATTAATTGAGTCTGCCGGAGCACATTAATTTCTGTGCTCCAGCAGACTCTAGTGTCACATGTATCAGCATCCCTGCACTGAAAAATGGCGGAAGGGTGCTTTGAACTAAAGCTTGTTCGATAAGCTTTAGTTCAAACTGCCCCACCACCATTTTTCAGCAGAGAGACACTGACACATGTGATGCTCAGGTGCCCTTAATTAGGACAGCTTGCTAATTAAAGCATCCCCCCTACACCTCCCACACCATGTGTAAAAATGTCCAAAAGCACTAAGTTTAATGTGCATTACATAAAGCACATTAGTGAATATGTAGACACACCCACGGTGTGGTACCTAGCACTTAAATAAGACATTCCATCAGTACTTATCAGAGCAGTTTGGAAGGGAAAGCACTAACCCCACACATACAGGCTAGTAGGCCTGTGTGAAGTGGCTAGTATTCACTTCAGATTCGGATGATTTGGGGGACAGCGATTCAATTCAGTGACTTGAATCACTGTCCCAAATCAATTTGGCCAAATCTGATTTGGAAAGTCGACTGCTACTGAATCTCTGAATCACCCAGATCCATCCCCTGCCTGCTCTCCCAGCCCCGGCATTGGCTGCCCTGCATGCCCAAGCTCTTGACACTTTGGGGAAAAAAAGCCCTGACTCACTGGGTGTTGCCAGGTGAGGGGCAATCTCTTCTGCCCCCCCACACTGTCCCATACTGTGTGGGGGGCTCTGAACAAGTGCCCAACCCCACCCCCCCCACTCACCCAGGGCTGCCCCACCTGCCCCAGCTCTGGCACTTTAAGAAAAAAAACCCCAAACCCTGCAATTCACCATTTCCTACCTGGCAGGAGACAATCTCCGCTGCCCCACCCTGCTGCCCTGTGCCACATGGGGGGCTCTTCAACAAGCCCCCCAAAGCCCTGAAGTCACTGCAGGAGCTGGTGAGTCCCAGGGTTTTTTCATTTGTTGTTTTCTTAAAGGGCTGGAGCTGGGGTCAGCGGTGCAGCCATGGGGGGTGGGAGGGGCTGGGACAGTGTGGGGGGAGGTTGGGGACTCATGGCAGAGCCCCTCATGTGGCATGGGAGAGTGGGGGGGAAGCAGAAGATTCAGAGAGCTTCCAATTGATTTGGACTTTTTTATCAGTCCCCTGATTCAATTCGGATTTGGAGATTTGGCCATCAAATTGGGCCGAATCTCCTCCAAATCTCATCAGCACCCAAAACTTCACACAGTCCTACAGGCTAGGTACAGACATGCAAAAAGCCCAAGGCAGAATTGATCTAAGTTGCATGGTTTTCTGGAAGGGGAGTAGTTTAGATCAATGGCAAACAGAACACACATTTGCCCTTTGCTCAGAGGTCAAATCTTAGATAGGGCTTTGCCATTTTTAAACCAGTCTATCTGTGCCAAACTTCTATCCTGTTATGAGTACAGACTGGTTTCTGATCACTTATACTAGTGAAAGGTTAATGTCTGTACCTGGACACAAAGAAACTGAAGCACAGAAACTAACTTAAGATTACTCAGCAGACCAGTGACAGAGCCCATTCTGATTCCTACTCTCATGCCCTTTCTACTGGACAGCGCTAGCAAGGTTAAATTTCTTCCCTCCATAGATTGAGTACACTCTGAGGTTGCCCTGGAATTCTACCAAATAGCTGGAATCGATACATCATTTCATTTTACCTGACTTCAATTCATTAGGTGGCAAATCCACATCTCCACCCGCTTCACTGAGGCAGCGCAGTGCAAATGCGCAGAGGAAGAGGCTGGATAAGGGGAGGCTGTACAGAGGGATGTGAAATACCCCACTGTGAAATACTCCCCTGTGACATACTCCACTCACTCCTGTGCATGGCTCAGCCAAGCAACTCTTAAGTTCTTTTTCAGTCTATAGGTTAGATGACCTATATACATGCTAGATCCTGTATTTTGGCTCATGAGTGCATTCTGGGTGGTGTAGATAGTGATGCCTATAGTTCAGGTTGCTAGCCATTTCCCATTATAAAACTTTTCTTGCAGTTGCCTCTAACCCTGCCAAACATTAAAAGTTCTGACTGATACGTTCCATGCTGGGTGTCTGCCTCAGGTTGGACTATTTTTGAAAAAAATATGCAGCAAAAATGTTTCTGTTGATAGAGTATGACCATGTAATTAGAGGATACATCAGAATGCATGAATTCACAGGACCAAATGACGATTGCCCAGGCAACTGCCTAACTCCTGAATGCCTGGCTTGCAGTGTTTATGCTTTTTAAATATATTGCTATAATATAACGCAGGTGAGGTTTGTGATGCATAGATTTAATATCATATCCAACATTAAAAACAAAAAGCTCAGTTCTTGGTTATTTCACTTGTCTATGTGGAGCACGAGAAGAGCTGGGCTTGGGGAAAAGTTGGCTTTACATCACTTTTGTGCATTTTGCTTTGAGGGGTTGTGTAGCATGTGCCTTTCCCTGGTGTACACTTGCTTGGATTTATGCTTTGCATCCTAAAGACTGCTCTAAGCTCTCGGAAGTGAAGAAAGCCCTCAGTGCACTCTAGAGACAATTGCCTCTTCATCTTCAACATTATGGAGATGATTCTACCAGAAACAGGACTGTTATAAACCCTTTTGTGGCATTCTACATTTCTCACAGCTCTGTCACATCTGCCTTAATGACCCCTTACTAGTCCCACAGCATCATGAAGAGTTGTTGTAACTGGGAGTCAGGCCCAAAATCTGAAGTACCTGCGTAAAGATCTAACTAACTACTCGCTGGCAGCTGTACTCAGGCATAGTGTCACGGACACTGCGAAAGCCACAAAACACACACGTTCTTTTACATCTTTCCACACCGAACAGCCGGTCTCCTTGCTGGAATGGAAGCAATGCAACAACCTTCCCCAAAGGACTGTTTTTATTTTTCAGGTATTAAACCAAAGGCCCAGAAATGGTTCATGCTGCCATTATATAAATAGCACTCTTGCTAAATGCATTGAGAAATCCCACGCTGAAAGGTTATATGTTTGCCTTCACTCCAGTAGCTGAAAGCCCTAGTCTTTTCTTTACTCCAGCACACACTGTTAAATGCAAATGGAAGTGACAAGACAGTCATCAATGAGAAAAGGAGGAAACATTTTAACTAGACATATTAAAAAGCACAACACATGATTTTACTTATTTTAAGTTATAAAATAATTACCCATTCCACAGTGAGAACAAAATAGCATGAAGTGCGGAATGGGTGCTGGTCAAAAAGGTTCTAGGTAAGTGATATCCAGTATTAATGTTAATAGTATTTTTTATAACATGCTTTTATCTGACTGGATACCAACATTCAGTATTCAGCACTGCAGTGTACCTTATTACATGGAGGCGTAAGTGCCAGATGCATTCTGACTCTAGTCTGTTGACTCAAATTATGGGCCATGATGTACATTTCAGTACTATGTATAGAGGGTTGTCACAGGTTTATATTTTTAGGGAACATATTTTCTGTTTTTTTCTGTAATTTGCTCCATTTTCTACCATGTGCTACAGGTCTCAGCTAAGTATTTGTATTCTTATGTTTTACAATTTTATTAATCTCATATCATTTTACTATTACTCACAGCCGTATATTTCTGCAAAAAATGAATTATCATCATTTGAGTGCTGGATCTCAGGCTTTGATGTTTGTTAGAATAACAAGAACCACCATTTTAAGAAAAGTTGATAATATTTTAAAAAATCATTTAGTTAACAAAGGTATACAAAGTGATTTAGTGGGTAATTAAATGATCTTTGTGTGTTCACGTCTACCTAGTTAAACAGAAGTTTTATGGGCAAGTCTGGCAGCAGATTCTATGCATAATTCATGAATACATACAGACTTGTGGTCTCCTGAAACAGAATATAGACAATATATTTAAATGAACAGTTTTAAGGATTTGAAGATTGAAAAGGATGAGATTTGTAGACCTGTTATCAAGAAGTATGTGGCTACATCCTTGCCCATAAATTAAACATGACTTGGCCCTCTAAAGTAGCTTATGCAAAAGAGACAGAACATGGGCCATTTACAGAGAGGCATTAGAAGACAACCACAAGAGGACCACAATTCTTCTGAAAAGTACCCAGTGCTTGAGAGCCTTATTAACATTTCTCTAATATTAATAAAAGTAATGCATTTTGAACAACAGAAAAGGTACAGATGTTATTGTGAGTTCAAGTTTTGAGCCAACATCAGTTTTTATTTTATTCCTAGTAACAGCACTGTTATATAGCACATTTCCCAAAGCACCTAACAAATGAAGGAAAGTTTCATTGCCCTCATTTTGCATGCAGGAAAACTTAAAGAGAGAGATATAGAGGACCTTGTCAGACAGAACACTTAGCATGTGTTTTATTTAGATCACAGTGAGCATTACCGTGCTGTATTAAAAGTTACAAAATATTCTGAGCAGTTGCAGGTAATGTTTACTATGTTCTCTCACACCATCTCTTCTGCACAACTTGTTCATTGTCACTGCTGTGCTGGAGCTAGTTGAAGAGTCTGGTGCAGTCCTGGGGCTAGGATGAATAAATAGCTGATTGTCAGTCCCAACCCCAGCACCACACCGGAGCTGGGGCTGCCAATGGAGGCTTGGTACAGCAAAGGGGTACCTGGTAGATGGCATGGCTGGGTGAGCATCACAAATTGTTCATTGGACTCATGGAGCAGTACAATGATAGCTAAATACATGTTTCTTAATACCATCTGGAAATACTCCTTGCGTGAAAAGCCTTAACTTAGCAATGACAGGATTTACTTAGCATGTGTTTTACTGTTTTAACATGTAGATGCTCATGTTTTAAATACAGTTAACACATCCTAAATGCCCCGTGCAACAAAGCCTTAAATGACTTACCCAGTGTCAAAGTGCAAACTAGTGGAAGAGTGAAGAGAATGTAGACCTCCTGACTCTGTCCCTATTAACTATGTAAAGCTGTTATAGTCATTACGGACAGCAGCACAATAAACAAACAGATGACCTGTCAGATACCTTTTCACCATGGCCTACTGTAAGAGAATTTTGTACAAAGTTCCTTTAACACTAATGAAAAGACCCCATTGTCTTAAGTGATTGCTGTGGTCAGGGCCTATACATTTTGCATCTTAAGAAAGCATTTCTAGAGGTCTCTTTTAAGGACCTTAATTCCAGAAGAAGAGAGAAGAATATTAGCACACAAAGGGCACATCTGCTTGTGCATTAATGTGCTTTACTTAATGTACATTAAATCTAGTAAGGGCACTATTACATGTGCACCAGGGGTAGTGGGGGAGGGGGGCTTTAATTAGAGCAACTCTGAGAGCCACTCTAAATAAAATGTTGTCATGTCTGGTGTATCAGCATCCCTGTGCTTAAAAATGGTGGTGGGGGTGCTTGAGCTAAAGTTTCTATGAGCTGTAGCTCAAGTGCCCCCACCACCATATTTAAGAGCAGGGACTCTGATACACAAAATGAAGGAGCTTAATTAAATTGAGTCTACTCCAACATGGTGGAATTCCAGCATGTCAGAGCAGCCTCCATGCTCAGGTATAGGTGTCCTCCACTGTGAGGTACTAGGGAAATGTGTATTAATGAGGTCTGTCTTAATGCAGATTACTAAAAAGCATGGGGCATTTTTCCACATGCAAGTGCCACAGCACCAGGCGCTCTGAAAAGCACCGGGCATTGTGATGGTTGCAGTTGTATAAGCTCAGTGATCATCCACAGGGAGACCCCCCAGACCCAGGAAGCACCAGTTGCTGAGCTAGGGAGGTGCAGGGGGGCTCCTCAGCTGACCCAGAAGTAGACTGGAAGTGCTTCTCTCCACTTCCAGGTCTGCTGCCAAGCATGCTGTGGAGCACCCCGCACTCCTGTGGAACGCTCCATCCACCCCAGCATCACAGCAGTTATGAGCCCCTGCCACCTAGAGTTATGTATGTAGAGGTATGTGTGCCTATGTCTGAATCACCAAACCTTTCCAAATGTCTCTGAATTGATTTGGAGGGTTCCAATTAGATTCAAAGAGAATAAAGGGTCTTCTGATTCGATTCAGATTCAGAGATTCGGTCACCGAATCGGGTCAAATCTCCACCAAATTGAATCAGGGACTGAAGCTTCATGCAGCCCTAATACACACACACACACACACACACACACACACACACACACACACACAACATCAACTTCTATTTCTGACATTGAAATAGGAATGGCTTTGATACAGGAATCTTAATTAACACTGACCTCCAATCAAAAATTAACACTGACCTCCAATCTTTCTGTGTATTGGTTTCCTGCTATCACATGTTTCTACCAACCCAGTAGTTTCTTATTGTTTTTAGCAAACCCAGAAAATAGGAACATGAACCCAACTGGGTATGTAAATATACTAAAACAGTATGAATCTATATAGGTCTTAACTCTAGCTACTCTTAAGTATTAAGTACTCTTAAGATTTTACTTAAGATAAAACAGAGGGCCCTGGGCTTTGTCCGGATGATGCTTACACATGTATCTGTAGATCACACATGACTGATGTGTTCACAACATGCATTGGTACTATCCTATTGTAATAGCCCCAAGCAAACAACACACTGGGATAGATTTGTACGTGAGCAATTTCATTAACAGAGAAACTGTATGCATGTCTGAAGTTACACACATACTTCATATAAATAATAAAAAGGGTTATCTCTGGACTCCAACCTTTTTGTCTGCTGGGCCACAGAGAGTGGCCAGTAGATCACGTATCTGCAAGCTTCTGTTCCTCCATGCTTCTATTCCAGAGGAAAAAAAACTCAGCTTCAGTGATTGAGAAGTGTACCCTGATTTTGGAGGAAAAGGTGTATGTGTTATGCTCTTGGCTTGGAAAAAATAAATTTCCATCTTGTTAACCATATTCTGCTGATGAATTCTAAATATTGTCTCAGTGCTTGACTTTGCAGTTTGTAATCATCATCATAATATACCTTAAACAGCTGTGAGGAGTTGACAAAGTCTAGGATAACTTTTAGATATATCAGGTTATACTTACTCTACCTGTGGCTACCTATGAAATGGAAATGAATCTGCCTTTAGAATCAAATCCATCTGTGCAGATCTATGATATGTATGCTGCTACAGACATTAGTGACAAGGGGGTGCTAATCATTCAGGAGTAAGAGTGCTATTTATCATATTTACTTCTTAGTATTCACATCTGTATGGGAAATCCATCATGCTTATGTGGATATACTTTATCCATATGTAACTATTACTGATATTCACTGGGGATATCTGAAATGAACAACATAAAACTATAATCCCATAAAAAGACATCTGTTGATTATTATTTTCTGTTGATGATGATTTACACTTGTATAGGGGTTGCTTTTATTTGAGAGGTGTTAAGAGTCACTTAATTTTATCCTACAGATCACTGGGGGCAACCTTTTTGGCAGGCATGCCACAAACGTTGGGCCCAGATACCAAAACAGTCACGTGTGTGCTCTTGGATCCCCCGACCACAGCGGAGCAGAGTGAAGCAGTGCAGCCCCCCGATCAGCAGACAACCATCACTGAGTGAGCTGAGGGCCAGCCAGGAAACCGGAAGAAGAGATGCCTCATCATCATGGTGGGAGACTCCCTGCTGAGGGGAATAGAGGGAACCATCTGTTGCCCAGATCCCATGGTGTGAGAGGTTTGCTGCCTGGCCAGAGTCCAGATCAGGGACATCGCAGCGAGGATTCCTAATCTCATCGAGTCCTCCAATTGCTATCCCGTGGTCTTCATCCATGTGGCCAAATGATGTAGCCAGGAGTAGTCCAGACCATATCATGAGTGACTACAGGGCACTGGGGGCCAGGCTTAGGAAGACAGGGGTGCAAGTGGTCTTCTCATTGATCCTCCTAGTCAGTGGTCACAGTAGGCATCGCATCACTTGTGTAAGAGGTTCTGCAGCTCCAAAGCTAGTGTCATCATGCAGGTTTTGGCTTCCTGGATCACGATCCACACTTCCATGCAAAGGACTTCCTAGGACATGATGGTCTTCATCTGTCCACTAAAGGTAAGGGTCTCTTCTCTTACAGGTTGGCTGATGTCCTACATCAGGCTTTAAACTAGGTTCACCAAGGGATGGGGATGCAAGATATGGAAAAAAAATCTAAGACCTACATTCTATGACACTTGCAACAGACCATCCCATGTAAGTACTAAGGGGCCCATTAGGCATCAGAATAGGAGGATACCAAAGGTGCCATTTGGAGGGCTCAAGTGCCTCTTTACGAATGCTAGGAGCATGGGGAACAAACAGGAAGAACTTACACCCCTCCTTGCAAACAATAACTTTAATTTAGTGGGGCTAACAGAAACCTGGTGGGACCCTACCCATGACTGGGCAGTACATATGGAGCGTTATAGGTTGTACAGATGGGACAGAGAAGCGAAGAAGCAGGGGAAGGGGAGGGTGTTCTTTATATTAAGAAGCACTATACATCTACCCTAATCAAAATGGAAACCAAGGAGGAAGAGAAAGTTGAGGTATTTTGGGTTAGGATACATGGATGTTTGGGGGAAAGAGACTTGGTGGTAGGGGTCTGCTACAGACCACCATATCAAGAGGCGGCACTAAACTTGGAACTCTCAAGGCAGCTCTCAGAGGTCATATGGTCTAGGAATGTGGTTGTCCTGGGGGACCTAAACTACCCTGACATCTGCTGGCAGGGGCAGTCAGCCAAATCCAACCATTCACATAGGTTCTTAACCTGCATGCAGGACCTTCACCTAATGCAGGAGGTATACGGTCCCACTAGGGGGGATGCCTTACTGGACTTGGTGTTGGCCATAAGGGGTGACCTCATAGGGGAGCTGCAGATGGTCCCCCCTTGGGGACAGTGACCATCAATTAACAGAATTTACCATACAACATAGGGTGTGTAAGATAACTAGTAGAGCAGAAGTGCTTAACTTCAGGAAGGCTAACTTCAGGGTGCTCAGGAGTTTAGTCAATGACACACTGCAAGACAGGAGTGTTGGAGAGATGGGAGTCCAGGAAGGATAGTAGTTCCTAAAGGAAATGATCCTTTGGGCACAGAATGAGACTATCCCCTTCTTAGGGAAAGGGGGCAAAGGGGCCAAAAACCTCCTTGGCTAAACAGAGAAATCTGAGGAAGCCTAAGGGCAAAAATGAGGCATATAGACAGTGGAAGCAGGGGGAAGCTACCAAGGAGGAGTAAACCTACTTAGCCCATACTTGCAGAGAGTCAGGCAGAAGGGCCAAGGCAACCATGGAGCTGAGGCTGGCAACGGAAATTAAAGACAACAAGAAGTCATTTTTAGGTATGCAGGGAGTAAAAAAAAAGGTGCAGGGCAGCACAAGACCCCTAATGAACAAACAGGAGCAGTTAGTGACAGGCGAGGGGGCAAAGATGAGCTCTTCAATGAGTCTTTTGCTTCATTGTCATGGCTGTTTGAGCACTTGTGGTGCTCAGGTCAGGTCCCAGAGGACTGCAAAAGTGCCAATGTGTTCCCTATTTTCAAGAAGGGGAGGAAGGAGGATCCAAGTAATTATAGGCTAGTTAGTTTTACCTCTATCCTTGGAAAAGTCTTTGAAAAAATTAAGGATCATATTTGCAGGAGTCCAGTGGGAAAAATAATGCAGCAGGGCACTCAGCATGGGTTTATAGGAGGTAGAATGTGCCTGACTAAACTTGTCTCTTTTTATGACCATGTCACAAAACGCTTAGACGCAGGAGTAGGAGTGCATGTCGTTTACTTGGATTTTAGGAAGGCCTTCGATACAGTAGTTCATCCCATACTCATAAATAAATTAAGAGGCTGTGACTTAGATGATTACACAGTCTGGTAGGTGGTAAACTGGCTTGGAGGTCACACCCAGAGAGTGGTGGTGGATGGGTCGGTATTGACCTGGAAGGATGTGGGCAGTGGGGTCCCACAGGGCTCAGTGCTTGGGCCTGTACTCTTCAATATCTTCATCAACGACTTGGATGTGGACATGAGATGTATGCTGTCCAAGTTCGTGGATGATACTAAATTGTGGGGTGAAGTGAACACAGCAGAAGGTAGGGAATGATTGCAGGCAGACCTGAACAGGTTGGAAGAGTGGGCTGAACACAATATACACTTACTGGCTGGGGAATGACTCTCTTAGCAGTACAGAAGCAGAAAGGAATCTTAGACTCGCAGTGAACTTCAAGATGAACATGAGTCGTGAGTGTGATGAAATCATCAGTAAAGCTAACCACACTTTATCATGCATTAGCAGATGCATGACAAACAGACACAAGGAGGTGATACTTCCCATCTATGCAGCATTGGTCAGACTGCAGCTGGAGTACTGTGTTCAGTTTTGGGTGCCATACTTTTAAAAGGAGGAGGATAACCTAGAGAGGGTCCAGAGAAGGGCCACTCATATGGTTAAGGGTTTGCAGGCCAAGCCCTATGAGGAGAGACTAAAGGACCTGGACCTCTTCAGCCTCTACAAGAGAAGGCTGAGAGGTGCTCTTGTGGCTGCCTACAAATTCATTTGTGGAGGCAGCAAGGAATTGGAGATGACCTGTTCACCATAATGCCTCCCAAGGTAACAAGGAACAATGGGCACAAACTGACAGGGAGCAGATTTAGGCTGGACAACAGGAAGAACTTCATGGTCAGGGTGGCCAGAATCTGGAATGAGCTTCCAAGGGAGGTGGTGCTCTCCCCTACCTTGAGGGTCTTTAAGAGAAGGCAGGATAGGCATCTGCCTGGGGTCATCTGACCACAGCACTCTTTCCTGCCCAGGGCAGGGAGCCAAACTTGATGATCTGTTCTGACCCTAGTATCTATGCATCTATGTATGTAAATTAGTTCTACACCCTCCCGAGTGCCACTCTGATCTCCTTCCCCTGCCCAATATGCATCTCTGCTTTCTGCTGCCAGCTCAATCTGTTGTTCTGCTTTCTGTGCTGCCTGTCCTCACCCCCTTTCACCACTTGCCACAAAGGCTACCCATGCCACCTGTGGTACCTGTACCACAAGTTGGCTTCTCTTGCTACAGATAATTCAAAGCTGTCATTGCCTGGGTGGGGAAATGGCAGCAAGTCTGGGTTGTCCCTTTTGAACTCAGTCTAAGCCTTTCTATCTTGCAGACCTGATCCAGAGAAACCGAGCTCCAGCTTTTTGAACTGGGAAAATAGAGTTAAGGAAAGGGAGAGAAAGGTGACAATAGACAACATGAAAAATGGTAAAATGCATACCAGTGCTTGAGTGGAAGTGATAGCCTAGCATTCATCTCTGCCAGGCCCAGGCTTGATGCAGACTCTGCCCAGAGTTGAATTTCAGCCTCAGCCTCTGTGAAAAATGATTGGATTCACAATATTACAGAGCAGAGGTTGGCAATTGAATAACCCACTGGATGGATCCAGCTTGTAGTTCCATTGGATCCAGCTGTGGCCTTAGCAGCATTTGGTGATGGTGGGTTTTGCCCATGCTGCGCCAGACTGTATTGCACCACAGTCAAGCAGCAGAGATCTTCAGCCGTGGTGTGCTGTGTGATGGAGAAAAGTGGCTGTGGTGAGAAGCAGTAAAAATTGCTGGAGCTGGGACATTCTGGCTCACTTCCAAAAAAATACTGCACCACTGTTAGGGAGAGGAAGAAGTGCAAAGGGGCCTCTTCATTTCCTTTTGAAATCAATGGGAAACTGCTCAGTAGTTTTGGTGAGAGTTGATTTGGGCCCAGATGTGGAAGAAGGAGTAAACAAGAGTGAAGAGGTCAGTAAGGACAATTTAATAGTCAATAGAGATAAAAAATGAAAGCAGAGATAAGGAACTGGAAAGTATAACCCAATGTATGAAACTATAGTTTGCTTTCCCCTGGATAGATTTGGTAGGCAAGTCATGAGGTCATTAACCACAAAATTGAATTTGAAACCAACTGACATTTCAACAGGGATAGGACTGTAGCTGGTGGAACAGTGGGACAATGTATTTACAACTTGCAAGTATTCTGATATATTCTGAATTGCCTTTTGATCCAACTGTGCTTATGTCCCTTGATGTTGGCTTTTCTCTGAGAATTTCTCTGACAGTTCTTTTTCCTAGCATGAGTATTGTGGAACATCTACTTTTTCCATAAAGAACTGCATTTACACATCAAGGAGGGCATTAATCCATTTGCGAATATAATATTTATAATATTTGTTGTTCATGCCAAAAGTATTCACCTCCATTTATAACGTTTCAGCCAGCTATTCTGGGAGAAATAATACTATATCATTTTGTCCAATCACTCACCTAAATTATGAATAATGAAGTCCTAAATAAAATTTGCAAACCATATGCTTCCATCTGTTTGCACAAAGTGTTCATTGAAACCATAAGTAAACTAAATATATTTGTGTGAATCAAAATCTGTTTAGGGATAATTTACAAACAGAGAAAAGGGATTCCAAATAAGTTGCTCACTATAAAAAATATTTGCTCATAGTTAATACGACAACCCTAATTTACCA
Organism: Crocodylus porosus; assembly: GCF_001723895.1. NCBI lineage: Eukaryota > Metazoa > Chordata > Crocodylia > Crocodylidae > Crocodylus > Crocodylus porosus. The sequence goes on along the minus strand of NW_017728923.1, from coordinate 14,003,502 downwards.
TCATGGAATAGATGAATACCATTACCAATTCCAAAATACAGTTTCCAAACAGTGTGGGAAAATGATTTTGGTCATAGAGCCTGATTCTCCATGTTCTGCAAGTAGTAGTTAGTCCCACCAGTGCGAGATTTACCTTTGCATATTACAGTGTTTATTACTGTGGTATACTACTGTGCTAGTAGAATTCTCCAGGGAGTTGACAGCACCTTTCCTTTGAGTGAAGGCCCTAGCTTAGTGAGCCTGGGGCTATTTTGTAATGTCTATTAGACACCCCGAAGGGGTCTACAATTCCCAGAAAGATTTGTCTAGGGTATTCGTACTTGAAATAGAATGAATACATACATTACACTTTTCTTGCTATGAGGCAGTGTTTTCAGTTTGCTACTTTGCTTGCTAAGTTGCTTGTTTTACTCAAAGAGGTTTGCAAACTTTATTGATCAACCTGTATCTTTTCTTGATGCAGTGACATCCTTCATTTCAATTTCTGGATTTTTTGCTGAATCAGGTCATAGTTCAGGGCTTGAGGGTTCAAGTACTCTACTGCTTGAGCTCTGCACTTTGATGATCCTCCCGTGCATGTTGATGATTCAGCTGGCTACTATGTTAGCTGAGGGATTTTTTGTCTTTTGGTTATATTCCTGTGCAACTGCTGATTGGGATGCACATGACAGAAACTGAATTAAGTCATTCGTTCTCACTAGTACATGTTAAGAGTTAAAAAAAATCCTATAAAGGTCTTATGTCTACCACCTGTAAAGCTCTGTAAGCAAGTAGATAGTACAGCAAACTGAGGAACAGGGACCGGTGTCCTTTCTTGACCTTGATTCAGATTTCCAACGCTTAATTTAAGAAAATTTTGATCATGGAGTTAAAATTTGGCTGCATCCTAGCAAATGGCCATTCACTGAAAACTTAAGCAGCAATCTATAATAAGGACATAAATGATAAGCAAGATCCCAGACGTAAAAGAAACCTGTTTTCTGCAGGTGCATGCTACTCTTAAGAACTAGACCTCCAACTTAGAAGAAATCTAACAGCAGATTATGATACCGGATGCATTTTGCCTAAGAACACTTAACAAAGCTGGTGGGAGGAAATAGCTTACAAGTGATAACAAGCACAAATGATAAATAATGCCAGGCACCCTGGTAGGACGAACAAATCTTACTGAAAAGGCAACGTACACTGGAATATTGCAACTTAACTCAGGCGCTGAAGTACTGCGTTTTCCTATCGCTGATTCCTCTGACAAGTGAAATGGAGAATCTAATCCATGTGGCTGATCTTGCAGATATCCTATATACAAAAAACACAGATTTCACCGATTTAAGTGAATGGAAGTTCTTCTCGAGATATAGTGATTGAATTGGTATCAAATACAGGCCCCATAAGTTAAATGTAACAAGAACAAAAGATCAGAAGATTTACAGTCACTTCTGATGCAGTCACTTAGTTTTTATTCAGTACCTGTTACGCAAGCTGCCAGATATCACTTGAAGCCACTGAAATAAATTGAAGTGTGCTTAGTAAAACATCAGGATTCGGCCCAGGGTCCTCTGTACATACATCTCAAGAAGAAAGGAACCAATCAAATATGTAAAGAGCAACTTCCAGCTGGATGTTGTGGCTAGGGAGCCCCTTTGCTTCATCTTCTGCAGTTCAGCAGCTCCCCACTGACCACAAAAGCCCTGGCAACAAGTCTACGCCAATAATACACAGAATGCACGTATAAAAATCCAAAAATCAAACTGCAGAATTCCAAAAGTTAAATAGATGAATCTGGTCACCATCTGACACAGGTCCGACTTTATCATAGCAGGAGAAAGTCCCAGTGACATTTAAAACCTGCCTTGTATCATTGTTTCCTGAGCAGTTTGAGGAACGCAACAAAAACGCCTTGAGAAATGCTCACTTATATGCCTTGTTATCCTAAAATCCCCACCTCATTTCAATGCGAAAGTCCATGTGATTTGCTCAAACTTCTCTGGTTAAACATAGAAGTTGATTAGTAATCTTTAAGTGTACTAATTATTAAGTCTAACTGGTATTTCATGTGCATTTCTGTTCCTCTGACAAAAGCTTTATCTGACTTTCCTTACATAACACATTACTCCTAATTAGTGGTCTCCCATTGATACAGTTGCTGTTTTCCATAATTTATTTGCTGTCTCATAAGAGTGGAACTTTAGGATATTATGTTCCCTGTGTAGCACCAAGAGGGAATTGTTGTCTGGGCAAAACAAATAAATCTCATTTTCAAGGTTCATGTACAGCAAATGGTATGCACCTCTGTATCTGGGCTAAGCAAACCTGCAAATGGGCAGCTACCAGTGAAATTACAAAACTCCCTTTGATTTCAGCTTGGGTGTTTCACAGCAATGTGATCACATACTGCAATTAACAGGCCACAATTACTTAGGAAAAAAAAGATTACTGTATTTGTTAAAGTCTTTATCAGCATGTACTTTGTGTCTAGGCTTAAAAATACAGATTACTTTAGAGGGTTGAAATTAGTCAGATACAGTCTTTAGAGAATGCATAGGTCAGTGAAAGGAGGTTGCAAGTTGTCAGCTGTATTCATTACACTTTTTCTCTGAGTGTAAAATTTTACATGTAATGCATGTATCCCGAGAACGAGACTAGAGCAGAGCTATTTCTTTCTGAGATGACAGATCCCTGAATATGGATCTGATTCAAATCCTGTGGAAATCTAGGAAAAACCTTTCACTGATTTCAATCAGCTATGGCTCAAGCACTAAATATTCACAATCACAATTAAAAAACTCAGTGTTCTGCTATTAGAATTTGTACTTACCTAGTAAGAAACCAAGCAGTGTTTTTTTTACGACAGAAGCATGCAATGCAAGCAGAGTTGCTTTATTCATCTGAAAGTAGAATATTATCCTCCTATATTTACAAGTGATTGATTTTCTTCATAATTCAGAACTTGTTTTGTTTTCTGACTTTTTTAAAACTCCAGGAATAGAATTGAGCAATATATAATCTAGAAGTGCATGCTTGGGTCAGCATTTTCAAGTGAATACATGTTACGTTCACAAAGTTTAATTTGAACTTGAAATGATCCCATTTTTATTCTAAAATCTAAATTAAAAACATTTTTCCTCCATAGGCTCATGAGGTTTCAAAGAGACACTTCTGCATTTTCTGTAGTCTGGGTATTAGAACAGATCTAGGCAAAATGATGTATTCCTGATATAAAACTAAGTAGACTCTTGAATATACTGAGAGGTTTTCAGTTACAATTCAGTGAGCTTTATATCAGTAGCTACATATAAGCTAATGGTGTCAAAATAGCTGTAGAACTCTGACATTTTCCAGTATTAAAATCTACAGGACTCTTCAGCCCACCACTTTTAAAACCTTTAGACTCTGCTGCGATTTAAAAAAAAAACCCCAAAAAACCAAACACAGCCATAGCCCAAAATGGTATGAAAAGTAAGAGAGAGAGAGTAAAACTGCAAAATTATAAAGTATTCCAAGAACTACCACAGACTCTAGCAATAATGGACAAGGCTTTCATAAGTGACTAGAAATTTGGGGCTTACCCTACCAGAGCCATCCTCATGGGGTCTAATCTTTAGGGAAAGCACTATTTAGGTGCAAACAGAAGTGACAGTTTTTGCCTGATCTGACCCCTGAAAGTGCTCCACCTGCTGTAACCAAACACAAGTGCATGGCTGCATAGCACTTTAAAAGGTCAGTCCTGCTGCATGAAGGTTCAGATATAGATGCTCAAAACAGAGCAGTTTTAGTAACTTCTGTCTGTGCCACCTCTTGGTCCTGGTGTTGTTTTCAGAATAGGAGTGGGGAAAGGGAGTGTAGGGAGTTCGGTCTGGGTTTTTTCAGCTAGCATGGGCATGTGTGGCAGGTGGATTAGAGATCCCTGAGGTGGGAGGTTCCAAGTCACCCACCCCATCCTCCAGTGCTGGCTAGGCAACCCCTAGAACAAGCTCCCTCTGTTCTCTTTCCCCTCTCCCATTCCAAAAACAGTAATCAGGGCTGGGAAGGAGGAGGGGCATTACATGGGGAAACCAGCTGCAGATTTATAGCCAGCAGCTGGATTCTCCAACCCCCAGGATCCAACAGTGAACTTCTGTTGGGTCTAGGGGATTGTTGTAACTCATGGTGCTTTACGCAAAGTGCCATGAGTTACACTTCTTTCTATGCTGTTTGATAATTGGGGCCCTTTCATGCATCTCAAGTCAGGCTCTCCAAAACTGAGCCACTCAAAAAATATCCAGTGTCTGGAAAACTGTGGCCGATTCAGTTACACTCAAGATAGACATTTTCTTTAGAAGATAAATGCAAAGATAACAAGCATTTATCTTCTAAAGATAAGATTATTCTTTACAATAAAAAGAATATTGTATGTACTTTATAGCATTATAAAACACCTAGAAATAAAATTGTACAGTGTAGCACAGTTGCTTTCCACATTTAGTGGAATCTGCCATAAGTCAAGCATGATTAGGTATGGGGGTAACACTGGCAGAACCAGCTTAGAGTCCGAGTTCTTTTCCCGCAAATAACAAAATGATACACTGACATTTGGGAAGTTAACAAACCATGAATATAAAAGAGCAACCTAAAGGCTGCTCTAATTTATGCTAGGGAATCTGCCTTCCACAGAGCTGCTTCCCCCAAATTGTGCTGTCTGCAGTTCTTCCTGGCAGCTGACAGTCACCTTGAATACTGAAAAAAATGGCACCTTGAACCAAGGGTTTTCCCTCTCCCTCTCTGCTTCTTGTTCCCCCTTGTTCAGTCTGTTTAATGCTGCTGTGGATTATAGAGCATGCAGGATAAGAAAGAGCAGCTCAAACAGCATCAGCATTATTATTTCATTTGTAACCAGTTTTTTACGTGACTTCTTATAGCAATCTAGTCTGAAGCTAAACAATTCTGCCATCATCAGGTTCACTATGGCAATGCAAAATAAAGGACAGATTATCAAATAAACTTGCAATTCAGAGAGCAGAAGAACCAGCTGCTTACAATGGCTGCAATAGTTACTGGCTACTACCACTGTACCAAAGAAATACTGCACAGATTTATCACCATCACTTAAGTGTTCCTGTGAGAAATTGGAGGTGTGTTTTGTTTTTTGTATTGAGTGCCTTAAATTTTTAAATCAAAACTGGGGTAGGGATGGTGGTGGAGAGTCTGAAAGCAAAGGCTATATATGAGAGAAAAGGCTATATATTGTGCTTCATGAACTGACACCTCATCTGTACCCAGGGAGATAAAGGTAAGCATTAGAGCAAAGCCAGTTCTATGAAGTTGGAGCTGGACCTGGCAGATAATTTTAAATATTTACAGAAGAGTTCTGCACATCAGCTACAATTTCAGTCTACAAACCTGACAAAACAGGAATTCAAAGCCTAGCTGACTGATCAAGGTCACTTTATACACATTGCATTATGACCGGGAGAAAGCAATGGCATTAAGACAAAATAAAAACTGACCCAAAAACTACACATTACTTGCACTGAATCCAAAACTGAACCTCTGAAATTCTGCCTTTCCTTTACACTTCTGGAATACACTCTGGATTGTTTCTAGTTCAGGCTGGGTATGGAATTAACATTCAGTAGGTATTTCCAGTTGAGCCCAAGCCAAAGGGTGCCTTCTTCCTCACTAGTTCCTATAAAATCCAAGTACCTCACAACCTTCAGTGTTTCAAAGAAAACCCTATTGTAGAAGTAATTGGCTTTCTTGACTAGAAAAACAGATGAAGACCAGACGTGCTGATACTGCTTAATTCAAATGTTCTGAGATAAGGAATCCGCATTCCTGCATGCCTTGGGTTATCTTGATATCTTGCCCTATGCATAGATAGTTTAAGTAAACTTCCTAAGTTTCTGTGTAATTTACTATTGTTTTGTTTCTCCAAGGTGTATTTTCTATCTCTTTCTCTGTCTTTAGTATAAATATGCTTGTAAAACTTAGAGAGTCTGAGAAATCCTTTGAAACAGACAAGTGGGTGATTCCCCTTGCCGTATGGAATTCTCCCCGTGATCACAGTATAGCCTTAAATAAAGAAAAGCTGGCTCTGTCAGTTCTGATTCAACCACAATGCGAAGTTTGATTTCTTCCACACTATTATTCCATTTCACAATAGTAGGCTAAGTACTGATAGGTGAAGGTTCCATAGGAAGTCTGATGTCTACATGCAGTGAAGATCTTGAGTTAGCTTTAAACAAGATAGACTTGGGCTCTGTTTCTAATACCCATTTAAAGCAGTGTGTAGTGTACATGTTAGATGTAAATGTAGACTTGAATGCAGGTCTCCCAAAGTCCAGACTAGCACACCAAGTACAGGGCTGCCCTCTGTTTACTGGAAAGATGGTAACTTGCTTGCATACACATCTATGAATATTCTAGACCACTGGCAGGAAACCTATGGTCCCCAGGCCCGATTCATTCCATGAAGAAACTAGATCCAGCCTGCGGCAGCTCAGGGAATCAGGGTTGGAAGGGAACTTAGGAGGTCATCTAGTCCAACCTCCTGCTCAGAGCAGGATCATCCTCAACTAGATTATTCCTGCCAGGGCTTTGTTGACAGCCTCCAAGGATGGACATGCCACCACCTCTCCAGGTAACCTGGTCCAGTGCTTCACCACCCTCCTAGTGAGAAAGTTTTCCCTAATACCCAACCTAAACTTCACTTGCTGCAACTCGAGACTATTGCTCCTTGCTCTGTTATCTGCCACCACTGACAACAGTCTAGCTCCATCCTCTTTGGAACCACCCTTCAGGTAGTTAAAGTTAAAGGCTGCTATCAAATTCCCCCTCAGTCTCATTTCTGTAGACTAAATAAGCCCAGTTCCTTCAGCTTTTCTTCAGAAATCATGTGCCCCAGCCCACTAAACATTTTAATTGCACTCAACTGGACTCTTTCCAAATTGTCCACATCCATTCTGTAGTGGGGGGCCCAAAACTGGACACACTACTCTAGGCTTCACCTCACTAATGCAGAATAGAGGGGAATAATTACTTCTTAATCTACTGGCAACACTCCTATTAATTGCAGCCCAGTATGCTGTTAGACTTCTTGGCAACAAGGGCACACTGTTGGCTATCCAGCTTATTGTCCACTGTAACCGCCAGTTCCTTTTCTGCAGAGCTGCTACTTAGCCAGTCATCTCCAAGCCTGTAGCAATGCATGGGATTCTTCCATCCTAAGTGCAGGACTTTGTACTTCTTTGTTGGACCTCATAGGCTCATCTACACATGATGCTGTAATACACGTTAGCCTAAGTTAATGCACATTAAGGGTACATGTATACATGTGCACAACCTTAATGTGCATTTAAAATGGTGAATTTAGGGTATTAACACCTAAATTTGATACCTGAAATGGAGGTATCAAATTTAGGCAAAAATAGTTAAAGCTCATTAATGCACATGTAAACATATTATAGCACATTAACGCTGTGACTAACTTTAGTCCCAAGGCAGTCCATATACAGCGTTAGTGTACTTTAATGCCTGCATGTGTAGATAACTGCCTAAACCCACTTAATGCACATGTAGACACAGCCCATGAGAATTCTTTTGCCTAAGTCCTCCAATTTGTTGAGGTCACTCTGAATCCTGGCCTTACCCTCCAGCATATTTATTACTTTCCCCAGTGTGGTGTCATCCATGAGCTTGCTGAGGGTGAACTCTATCCCATCTTCCAGATCATTAATGAAGATACTGGACAAAACTGGTCCCAGGACTGACCCCTGGGGCACTGCTCTTTAGACTGGCTGCCAACTAGGTGCTGAGCCACTGATCACTACCTGTTGAGCCCAATGATGCAGCCAGTTTTCTATCCACCTTATAGTCCATTCATCCAACCCATACTTCCTTAGCTTGCATACAAGAATGCTGTGGGACACCACATCAAAAGCCTTGCTAAAGTCAAGATAGACAGTGTCCACTATCTTCCCTGCATCCAGAGCCAGTTATCTCACTATAGAACACAGTTAGGTTGCTCAGGCATGACTTGCCCTTGGTGAATCCATGCTGACTGTTCCTGATCACTTTCTTTTCCTCCAAGTGCTTAAAAATGGATTCTTTGCAGATTTGCTCCATGATTTCTGTGGGGACTGAGGTGAGGCTGACTGGTCTGTAGTTCCCTGGATTCTCCTTCTTCCTTTTCTTAAAGATGGCCAGTATGCTGCAGCCACAGCAGCAGAAGAGCTGTCCCCAGGGTCCTATTGTCTGCTTTTTTCCTATTTATTTCTTTTACAGTATCTGTGGATCACTGTATCACAGAGGTATGGCCACACCTCGGACTGGACTGCAAGCAGTGGCCCATGGTGGCAAAAGGTTTCCAACCTGTGTCCTAAAACCAAGAAAACCTGACTACTCTTTGTTCCCAGTATATCAAAGTAAATAAACACATACTTAACTGTGCATGCAGTAATAACCAATGGAAGCTGGGACACACAGATCACATCTACATGAGACACTGATTGCACAGTAGCTTAATACTATTGTGCAGTAGCATTGCCTGGCAAAAAACATGCCAAGGCACTACTGAGCAGTAGGATTAGATTACTGCACAGTAGCATCACTTAAAAAGGCATTTGCTGGTGATACTGCCCAGTAGCTGTAGTTATTGCACATTTTATTTAGTATTTGCTTATACAAGTACAAAATAAATGCACAGCAAGCGCTGTGCAGTAGTATCTTGTATAGACGTGCCCACAGAAACGCATGGAACTTTGGATTCTGACCTGAATTTTTCCTGAAACCCTTTAGAATGTCACAAGGAATAACAGCTAAACAAATCTGGAGATATCAGTAAATCAAAGTATATATTACATGAAATACAGATCAAACAAATGAACAAGTATTTATAACAGCTGATTAAATGCAGAGAAATATTAATACACTTTTCTATAAACTATCATATAAATTCTACCAGAGTCTAATAGTTATCCGGAAACCCTGAGATTTCAAATCATTCAGTTCAGTAATTTAAAAATAGCAGTTGCTGCCAATTGAAATGCACTAGACAGTTTTCTGAAGGTGGATAAACAGAGAGAGCAAACTTGAAGAAGGCTGTAACCACATTTGTCATATTCGATTATTGTGTGGTCTTTTTAATTAGTATTCTCTATTAAAACCATACAATGTCTCCAACACCATTGTTTCCCAGGTTTGGGGCTGGGTTGGAATGGTCAGTCATGGTAAAAAAAAAAAAAAAAAAAAAAATTCTTTTGCCTTTCTTCCTGTAGAAGGTCAGTTTTGGCAGAAAACTCAACACACAAAGGTAGTAAGCAACCCATTTTTTATTATTCAGATCCATGAACTATTCAGTCTGCAGAAAAGGTGTTTGCTAATCTATGGCCTTCAGGGTCGGGGGGTGGGGGCGGCTTCTGTAGTGTTCCAGCGGTGGGAGACTTCTCCCCATTGCTGCTTCTTTGCATTGCCAAAGTGAACAGTGACTGTGGCTCCTGCGGTACAGACCAGGAAGTGGCCTATGCTTCCATCTAAGCTCTGTTAAAGCATTCCTGCTCTGAAAAATGCCACTGGCTCTTGCTCTAGAAAGTCTAGACTTTATGCAGGTGCCTACATGGGGGCATATCTTTTCTGACCAAACAGTGGCTGCAGAGTACAAATCTCTTTCTATTTCCTGTGCACTAAGCAAGATCAAGCCCACTCCATGTGCACTTCAGAGTGCTAAAGATGCACTCCACTATTCTTAGCAAGTTTTTAGAAACATAAAGGCTATTCTGCAATGGTTTCCCCACTTCGAAATGCAAAACACTTGACATAACCTTGGCTAGTTAATATAACAGAACTTGCCATAGCAACACAATCTGCTAGCTGTTTTGCCAAGGAGATTTCTAGCTCCCAGGAACAAACAAGAAAACCCTACACATGAATGCTTCAATGGTGAGAGCAACTGTCAACCAGAAAAGCTGTGTGAATAATGGTGCAAAGCTGCTTGCCTGACTACCACCAGTCACACACCAGAGGAAGCTTTCGCTTTCATTTGTTGCACAAAGGTGGCTTCCAGGGTTTTCTCAGATAAAACTCCAGTTCAGGGCATAAGGTGATTGGACATCATGCATTTTTGGTGCCTTGTTGTTAAAGGCTGCCTACACAGGCTTGGAACTGCCATCACAGTTGGTGGGAGTTGCAAATGTCAAAGGAACAAAAACACAGGACTCGGGAGTGATTTTTCAGCCAGTGCACGAGTAGCTTGTTTTGCTAATGCTATTCTGTGGCATGTTTATGCCTGGAGCCAGTGCTGGCACACAGACCACACTTATTTTTAAGCCATGCCATTAAATAGCAAATCAAAATGTCTAAGCAGCCAAGGGAGTGAGGGGAAAAATACAGTTGCACCTTAGCAGCAGTGGGGTTACCTGCCCTCCACATGACTCATACAAATGTTGACTGGGTTGTTGCTATTTAAATGAACTATCAAAGCAGTCACAGTTGTAGCAAAGCTGATTGAATCTGTATTCAGCACCATTTCTATGATATAAAGGAAAACCAAAAACATGCAAGTGAGGGAAAAATGCTTCCCTTACCTTGTGTCCAGTGCTTTCAGTAAAGCAATTTGTACCAGGAAAGCTTTACAGAGAGGTGAGCAGTGGTGAATACACAGCTGAGGACACCTGGAAAACAGGCTTTAATTTTTTTATATTCTCCTCATCCTAAAGTAACTGGAATTTGGTTTCCCAAAGGTGAGGGTAGTAGAATCTTTATATAGCCTTTCCACAGCTTTCCTGTTCAGTCTCAAGCTTTCCATCAGGTTGAATATCGGCTGAGCACTGCTGTCTTATCTGACTGGATCCCACATAGGGTTGGTGTATGGGTGCAACCCAGTGCACAGGGTCCAGCCATAACAACCCCATATGCCAAATCCAGCTGCGCTGTGACTCTCCCACACCAATCTGTCCCCACTGTGATTCCATGCACTGGACCAACCCCTGTGCTGCATCTGGGCATGGTGTGACTGCATGCCACAGGTCAGATGCTGAGCATTCCTGTTGTAAAACAGTCTGTTATAATCACAGTGCTGCAAGCCCTATTTTGTTTGCACGGCATTTCTTAAGGTAGAGGAGCCCTATTTTTCAAAGGCTGCAAAGTTAATACAGGAGAAGAGAACCTCATTTAAACCATCACATTCTGCTGTGCTCAAATTAAAAATGAACTGTCCTTCTCCCTCCCACCCAGAAAACAAACTCAGTCAAAAATTCTTTGAAGACACAAAATGTTTTTGTAGCTCTTGAATCTGCCCTGCATCCCCTCTTTCTAGACTCATCCACCAAGAGCAGAATTTCTCAAGGTCTTCAAGCTGCCAACTCAGAGCATGAAATTGTCAGGAATCAGACTGTACAGGGCTATACCTATCAATACTAACCTCAGGATTAAGGCCCAAGATGCAAGGGAACCACATAGGGTATTAATAACTTGATGTTCTGCTTGCATATTGTACAGTGCCCCATATGGATACTATTTCGCTGCATACAGATGTGAGAAAACCAAAACAAAACATTACTTTGTGCCCCTGCACTGAGCACACCAAATGCCCAGACGAGGCATTGCGTTATTTTGACCTGACTTGCCCAAATAGATCACAAGATTTAGCAGGGCTTTTTGGTTCTTTTATCCAGTACCTGATTCAATCAGCTACTAGATAAAAGCACAAAAAGCCCCCCTGAAACTTCTATACAGATGTGGAGGAGCCAGGTTAAACTGACACAATTTCTCTTCCAGCAAAGTGCTGTTTTGTTTTGTTTTTCACATCTATCAGAAGCCTTTCTTTTTATTTGCTTGCTGTCTCTTTGGATGCTAAGTTTTCCAGGTTAAGGAGCAAGTTTTCACGTACATATACAGAATCTAGTGCAAGTAACCCTTGCCTGGGCCTTTGTTTGCTTCTTTGGCTCTCTCGTGATAACCAAATGTTGCAGATGGTTTTGAGGCTCCCCTTAATCCTCTTGGTAGAAGATGTCCCCCCAACCCACCCCAATCATGTTACATACACCATAGTCTTCTTAGCACTGTGACCACCTGTTTCTCTATTGCTTGTATACCAATATCATCACCTTGAAATCTCTATTCTGGGAGAGCCTAGGATGGTAACTTAGAGAAAACAAATGATATTGCTATATCAAAACCAGATGTGGGTGACATAGAGCTGTGACAAATTTTAACTGTGGTGGGTTGAGAAATAAAGATAATGTTCTTTAGTGTAAAATAGGCAGCTGTGTGGAACCTAGATGTTCCAGTAAACTTGCCAATAAGACCTGCTACTACTGCTATCCCATTTTGAAATGGATACAAAGGTTCTATCATTAAGATTTAGGATAAGAAAGTATGCCTTAGCCTGATTGTATTGGAACTTATGGATGATATAGTGGTCTAAACAGTAATTCCCAGAGTCTCCCTCTAGATTTGTCCTATGCATGTTAGGTACCTGCTGTTAACTACACAGAAGCAACAAATACACAAATGTGAATTTCAAGACAAAAGGGTAGTTTGGTATTATGCTTAAAGTTTCACCCCTTCCCACCCCCTTCTTTTGATCTAGATCTAGAGATCCTGGTATTTGGATGCTGGACAGACAAAAAAATGAAATGCCTCCCTCACCTACAGCAGTGCACCTTCCCTGCTGTTTTGTTTATTGGAATATTTGCAGGTGTGTATGTAAGTTAATTTATATATATATTTTCTTAATCCATATTCAATATAAACACAAAAAGTAGCAATGAACATAGCAATGAGTTTTCAGTTTGTAAGGCGTTGTTAATTTATGATGCAGCCTTATAGTTCTTTTACCAGAATATTATGTGTAAAAGGAGAGAGTTTTGAGAATAGATGAACAAAATGCATTTTGTGAGACAGTATCCTTGCTTTCCTTGCAGCAGTTCACCAGTAAGTTCAGTCATGCAAATTAGCAAAGTTGTGCTGCACTTTTCATAAAAAAGGAGATTTTCCTTATGTGATTTGGTACCACCACCCAGAGATACCACAGTCAAATTAGGGCCACAGTCTCATGAAATACTATTTCAGCTTGCAATCAAACACGTCAACTCACAATGCAACCATTTAGCAGGGGTGAGTCCCATTCAATTAAAGCAGGCCCACAGACTCAGCTGGGATTACATAATCATCATCCTTCTTGCCTGAGGCATCATGAAAAGCAGAAAACCTTACATGCCCTGTAAGGAAAATTCCTAACTGACACAGGATGAGATTTGTTTAACCTCATAAATGACAGAGCCCAAATGCACAATCTTGCAGATATGCACAATATTAAGTTGCTACACTGTTGACTCTGGTCTCATGAGTGTCTCCCTGCTCCCAAGCAGGGCTCCTCTGCTCACCTGCCACATCTTGATGAAACTTACTTCAAGACGGAGTTCAGTGCTGTAACCTCCTGCCTGGTACTCACGTTTCTAGTATGTCTGACATTGGGGCTCTGCCTCCCCTACACCCTTTCCACTTACCAACCATGCCTGTTGAGATTTCGCTGCCAACTGCTGACACCTCTGGCTTCTGGGCCTGCTGGTCGGGACTTTGCCATACTTTGTCTTTTCCCTGGAAAGTAAAAAAAAAAGTTGCCAGTCTGGGGTGACCCTGTCATCTGGGTGCTCCCGGCTTCCACGTGTTGATCCTGCTTCAGTTCCAGCATGGCTCGACTCTCCCAGAAGTACCCTGTTGCTTCAGCATCTTGTGCTTCTCCACTCCTGGGCTCCAGTAGCTCTGCCTTCCTTCCTCCTGCTCGGCAATTGCCGGGCCTTTTAAACTCCCTGCAGCAGCACTTGAGGCTGATGTCATCAGCCTGGTGCCACTGAACTTGATTGACAGGCACTTTAAAAACTAGCACAGCTTTTCCCCAGGTAAGTCTCCTGGAGCACCCAGGCCCCACTAGCCATGTCCAGAGGCACCTGGTGGTGCCCCCAGGGTCGCTGGCTATATTGCATGGCTCCAGCAACAACAGACATCTGCATAAATCAAACTGCCAAACACTATGTGACCTCCTCTGTTCCAAGTTAAACACAGGTAGAAAGACAGGAAAATCACCAGTCTGCTTATCTTATTTCTTTTCCTAGATAGCACCAACAAAACAAAATCCATCCATGGGCTTGAAATGACCAATACAATATTTTTTTGCACCAACCCTCCTCTTTTGTGCGATACAGAACAGAAATGATGGTGAATAATGGTGAAGAGAGCTCGTATTAGGTATCTCCATTGCCAGATGCCCAGCAGAACTCAATCAGGACTGAATTCACAAATGTTGGAAATTAAGTTATTTCCCAAAGGAATCAAGGATTTTTAAAAATGTTTTGGTGATATCTTTTGCTGGACTGACTGTAAAGTTGGGAGAGATGTTGGACAAGCTCTTGTGCACCAAGTGCCCTTCTGCAGATCTGGCCTGACTATTAAAACTCCTCAAAAGGTGGACAGCAATTATCATTAATATACAAAAGATTTGAGGGTTCCTCATTTCACCTTCATGATGAAAAGGTCTTCGAAAAAGCAAGGAGATTTGGATTGGTATGCAATTGTCAATTCTTACACCAAAGGTCAGGGATATCTTCATATTAGTAAACACTAAGAAAGAAATTTAACAACACTTTTATTGCCCTATCACTGTTAATTCATTTGGTATTTACTATGATCGCATTGCTGCTAATGAATTTATTTGGTAATAATGTGTATGCCATATACATTTATCTTATAATTTACTGCAAGGTCTCAGCCAGGAAAATAAAATCAGGAGACTAATAAAAAATGTATTTAAAAAAAAAAAACAAAAAACAAACAAACTTAGTTTATTTGGAATATAAACTTTTAAAAATGTATATGTTTAACCTCTCATATCAGGAGGCTTTTTCACCTAAGAATTATCACTTGGTATAAGATGAAAGGTTGCTATGACAACAGGGAACTTACTCCAATTCCCTTTTGTGAGTTTTGGATCATTTCAATTGATTTAAATGGACTTCCAGTTGGCCACATATTATGTATGCAGACTATTTGTTAAATGTATCCACTGAATATGACTTTAATAACTAACTAACTAACTAACTATCTGTATTGACTGTGCATGAGTTTTAGAGTTGAGACAAGAGGAGAAGAAAACTGACTATGAATATTAGATCATGACAAACGATGATTTTGATCTCACCATATTTATGGCCCTTTCATAGTCTAATTGGGTAGAATTCATTCTGTGCAGAGCCAGCTAAGCCATGTACCTGCAATATAACCTCATTTTGAGGATTTAAGTGGTGCATACATATTCCTCTAGCTTTCTGTACTAAGATGAAATTTCACCCATTTCCTATTAAAAGTATATGCTGTGCAATAGTTTCAGCATTTTTTTTGTCAATGATCTTCAGATGATTCCATAGTGTCTGCAGCAGCTGTTTCTTCATCTCAGATAGTGTCAACAGTAACTTTACTGTCGACTTGAATGTGCATGCTCAGACTGATAAATAAGGCAGAAATTCTGCAACCTATTTGCAGGCATTTCAGAAAAAAAAGGGATAACTTCATCAGATAACTTACAAAATATTTCCCCAGGTCTCAAACCGCAAAACACACAGACTCAAGATACTAAGAAATTTGGTTATATGCTCAACTTCACATGATCTATGCAGGTCATCCCAAATGAATACCAATAAAATCTTTATACACTATCATTATCATTTACTTGGATTATGCCACATTTTATAGAAAAATATTTAGGGAGGTTTGGGTGTGTTTTATTGATATAATTTTTCATATCTTTCTGACTATAAAAACCAAGCTATATTAAAACCTTCAGTCCAACTAATCAGGACTCAGAGGAAAAAGATAATATTATAGATCAATTTTAGAAGCTTCTAATATGACCTGAAATAGCTTGTCTATAAATCATAATGCTGGCCTCTCAAGACCTGATACCTCACTATTTAAGAGGACGGGGAACAAATACTGTATCACAGATGCTTCCAACCTGCAGTCCCTATACTGTTGCTGCTATTTCAATTTGTTGTTTTATCCATTCACTACACAACAATTATTTAAGGAAATACATGAAGGAATAATATTTGGGAACAACTACAGCGGGTACAAGGAGGATAGGATTTTGACATGGGTATGCAAAAGATCATGGTCTATTCTGAATGGCTTCCCAGCTGTTGTACCTGAAACCTGCTGATGATGCCAGACTGAATATGGATAATTCCACACCTCAGGAACCTGAAATTTGGGTTGGCAAGGCTACTTTTTGGTAGGAGTGGATAAGGAATAATAACTCTCACAGATTGTTCCAGTGGTTTTGTCCAGAGTGATCTCTAGCATGATCATGCGACGATGTGTTCCATAGATTCATTTTTTACTGTGGAAAAAAGTGTTTCCTTTCACCTGTTTTCAATTTGCTCCCACTTCATTAATACACACACACTAAATGGCCTACAAGCAATGGATACACCTTGAAATATTACATGTTCTTTATCCTTTCTTATCTTAGAATTCCATTTTTATAGCATGCCAAATATAATAGAGTCACCAAACAGCAAATTGAATGGCCCTAGAGCTTTTGGAAAATGTTAGACAGATACAAGTAGCAGCTAAGGTATTTACTGTGTATTTGTTAAGTAACTTCTTAAATGCCAGGTTTGTTTCACACTGTATGGACTTCCGAAGAACACACTTTGGCATCTATGTTTAGGGCAGGTTTCATTTAAGTTGTCATTGAATTACCATATTTACTCAAATCTGAGATGACCCTGAATTTAATATGACCCCCCAGTAATTAGATTATACACAAGGATTTTTTAAAAATTTGGTATTATTTTTATAAACAGACCTACTGACAGAAACTATAACCATACACGTATGTTATAAATTCAAGATTAGCTTCAATTCAATTCAAGCATTAACTTAACTTAATCTGTATTGAGTTCTGTACAGAACCTGGTGAGTGCTGCTCCTTTCTTAGATTCTACAATTTAGGACTGGCCACTTTCACATGTGTCCTCACTCTCACATTCTTCATTGTTCTCATCTTGTCCCTCACCTTCCTATTAACCATTATCTTCAGTTCCATCCATGGCACTGGCTATATAACACTCTTTGAAGCCTTCAATAATGGATTCTGAAGATATCCTGCCCCAAGAAGTCAGAATCCATTGGCAAAGCAGTGCTATGGTTGTTTTTTAATCTTCCCAGCAGGTGTAAGTGCATGGTTCCCTGCCAAGAGTCATTCTAAGTCCTGATACCATAAATAGTCCTTAGAGTGCTTTTTCACTACAACACCCAGTACTTGGAGTAGAGAGGTCATACCAGCAGGCATGATTACAAGATCTCAATTCATTAATTAAATTTTTGCTTTCACATCTGGTTTTAAATGCCCTCTGAATGACTGTAACACTAGCATTCCTCTTTTCTTTAGCAGTACCCCAGGTCTCCATTTCTGCACAATATCTAATGAGTCATTCATCAGTTCATGTGACATCCATCCTTTTTCCTGGCACCTAACCACCATTCCTGGTGACAACTTCTCTTTTGGCAGAATTTTTTTTTTTTTTTTTTTAAATGGAAAAAAATCACATAGGGTGGCAATTTTCTCCCATCTGCCAATCCTGTTAATGTCACCATAATTTGTGACTTTATTTCCTGTATTTCTCATAATTATGGATTTTATGCCATTCTTATGGATTGTGACATTGCTTGGCATATCAAAATAGGAAATGCTGATGAGACTCCAGGCTATCTGGCCCAGACAGTAATCATGGGTTCGCATAGCCCAATAATGTACTATTGGAATGCAACAAGTTTTTCACTGCAGTCTGATAGTAACTGTTGTGCAAGTGATGTTCTTAGTCTCAGGGCTAAGCCACTACGTCACATCATTTGGATACACCACCCATGACTTGCTTTGAATATTTTACTGGGAATGTTCAATTCCTTCACTATCTCTAACACCTACGTGGGTTTTTGGCATTTCCTTTTTCTGGTTGCTTGATAGGTAGGTGATCAAGAATTTTTCAGCTACTGCCTGGTCAGTGGGTGCTGAGGCAACTCAGCATGCACTGGCCAGGCTCCTTGCATGCAGCTCAGATTGACTCAGGAGGTGGTAGACAGGCACTGTCCCAGCAGCATGTGGGGTTTCTGGACAGCATGTGCCGAGTCACTCTGAGCTGCTGCCCCAGTGGTGCAGGGTCTCTCCAAGCTGCTACCTGCCAGGATGTTGCCAACTTGCTTCAGCACCCTCTCACTGGAAACCCTACACACAGCTCAAAATGGCCTGGCAGGTGCTGGTCAGGCACCATCCCTGCTGCATGAGTCATTTCTGGCCAACCTGAGCTGCTGTGCCAGAGAAACTCACCCCACACTGGCATCCTGGATGGGTCTCTTGCTGGGTGCCAGGTTGCCCCAGCACACATTGCTTGAGCAGCATCTCAGAGCAACTCAGCACATGCTGGCCAGAAACTCTGCAGGATGGGGTCTGGCTGGCACCTGCTGGGTCATTTTGAGCTGTATGTGGTTTCTGGCCAGTGTGTTGGAAGGAACTCAGCACATGTTGGCAGGCAGCAGCTTGGCCTGACCCTTCATTGGCCATCCAGGAACCTGCATGCTGAGATCATCTCGGGCACACTCTGCTGGCTGGCCATGTGCTGGGTGCCTGGCTGTGCTGCCTCCTCACTAGCCTTGCCAACCCCGTGCATTTTCTGATTTCAGGTAAATTGTAGGCAACTGTAAGATGAGGCTTAGTTGTCCCCGTGTTAAATGGTGGAGAGGGGTGAAGGGGGGGGGGAGGGGGGTGTCATCTTATAATCAAGTAAATATGACAGTAATATTACCTCAGGTTATAGGTGGTTTAATCCAGGTCACATTGGGAAAGAAGTGCAATTCGGTACTGACCACGACTCAGGAAACTACAGAACAAGATATATTGCTTTATTGGATAAAATAATATTTAACTTGCTTTGCACCTCTAAGATAGTAAAGTGCTATAAAAACTGCAGATGTATTAATTAATACAAAATGTCACCACTCAAAGATTATTCTTGCTTCAGGTAGCTGTATTCCTTAAATAAATGTGGTTGCATTTTGTAAAAGAGCATTCATCTTTGATGGCCATACTTGGTACTTTTAATGTCTCGGGTGCAAGAAAAAGCCCTTTCAGTACAAAAGGTCACCTTGATTTTGCAAATGTATTCAGTATGGCTTTCATATCCAACGCTGCTGGTTGGATTTTATTCTTCAAATCTATTTGCTTTAGGATTAGCAAGTTATCAAACATGTTCAGGTTCTAGAAGATTGTTATTGGTGATATTCTTTGAAGTGCTAAAGAAAGCAAGCTTAGCTTCAGCTTCCTAAATTAGGTCTGTTTAATGCAGCTATGAAAAAATACAAACAAACTTGGCATGGGGTCACCTACAGATATTATCTAACAAAGGAATCATTTTGTACAAAATGATCTTCTCAGCAAAAAACTTACCATCATTTGCCTTCAGTGGGAACTGCCAATAAATTGAGTGCAATTTTGTGTGGGAACTCATCTTAAATAAGTAATTTCATGATTACTGACAATTTGCCTCTGTGGGCACATCTACACATGTCCCTATGATGCCATTGTTAATGTGCCATCATTTAGTGCTTCTTTTTGGAAGCATGAAGTAACAGCCGTTATTGTGCTATGCCAGTAGTTCACTGTTATTTTTAGCTGCTATGTCGCCATAGCAATGTGCTATACTGAGGGAGCACATCACTACAACGATGTAGTTGCAGTGTCACAGTTTGTGCCTGGTGATGTAGTGTCTCATACAGATGTGCCCTGTGTGATGCTGAAAATACAGTCCTATGAGGTATGGAATCCAGCATTACCTATGAAAGTGGGCAATTTCCACAAAAACCACACGAGAGATAACTTACTGAAAGTAAAATGCTGGCTGCCCAGAGAGAGGGGGCTAAGAGTGCTGCCTGCCATGCAGCCTCACCCACCAATTAGCAGTGTGGGACAGGGCCATGTGACAGACACCCCTTACAACCAATCAGTGGTGAGGGCAAGGGTGGGGGGGGCACTTGAGACAGCCCTCACAGTCAATTGACAGCAAGGGGTGAGGCTAAGCTATGATAAGCCATAAAAAAAATGGCAGGTGGCCTTGTAGTCTCCCCATGAAAATCAGCTGCCTCCTTGAGTTGAGTAGACCCCTTAAACATTGCGTGTCCTACTATGCAAACCTGACATGGTCAGATGCATTTGGTTTGGGATGGGGCAAAAAGTTCTCAGATCCTAGTCATGCAATTGGTGGGCCCAAACCATGACCTATGCCTGCCTCCAACCCCATCCTGCAGATGAAGCAGGCAGCAACTATGTCCTGGATTCCAGAAGAAGGTGCAGGATTTCTGCATTAGGCTGATGAATGCTAGTCTGCTTCTAGCCTCCACTCACCTAAGGATGATACACAAGCAAATGCACCACTATGGTTTACTGTGGGTTAGCATGGACAGATGGTTCAGCTGAACTACATTAAGTTCTCATCCACCCCCTTTAAAATATATTTTGTTTGGTCATGCCCCAAATCTCATCCTTGTATTGGTTTAAGGCCTGAAACATGAGGTGTACCATCCTTTTGAAAAATGTTTATTATTAATAAGATGAGATGCATTGGAAGAGGTTAAGACAGGTGTTGGTACCACTGTGAAGACTTTATATTCTTCAACCAGTCTGCACCTCAGGGAGAGGCAGTGGTCTTCTGGGAAGAGATGGCATCCACCTCACCCCAACCAGAAAGAAGCTCTTTTCAACCCGATTGGCTGACCTGCTCCACAGAGGTTTAAAACTAAGATTGCTGAGAGATGGGTGGACAACCATCACAAGCCCAGAAGGGGACAAGCACATAATCAGTAGGTCAGGAAACACAACCAAAATAACCCCTACCTCAGCCCATGGACAGGACTCTAAGCATGCAAAGAAGCCTAGGGCTTCCAATGGCAGACTCAGCTGCCTGTATACTAATGCCAGGAACATGGGGAACAAAGAGGAGGAACTGACCCTCCTGCTAAGCAAGAACAGGTATGATCTCATGGGGATAACAGAGACCTGGTGGGACTCTACTTATGACTGAACCACAGGTATAAGTGGCTATACCTTGTACAGGAAGGGGTCATGCTGGGAGGAAGGATAAGGTGTAGCTCTGTATGTCAAGGAACACTACACTTCAAGTGGGTGCCTATGTCAGCTAAGGAAGGTGACTTGAAACCCTCTGGGTTAGAATATGGGGAGAATGTGGTGAAGGGGATATTACTGTAGGAGTCCATTACAGACCTCCTAACCAGGAGGATGACCTTGACCAAGTATTCTGTAGAGGACTAATAGCAGCTGCACACTCTCAGTGCATGGTTGTCATGGCCGATTTCAAAATCACCACAACATCTCATGGGAGGATCATTTAGCTACATCTGATCACCTTCCTTATCCATCACAAAGCTGGCAAATCAGTCGGCAATGCAGACACAGTCTCAACTTCAGGAAAGGTAACTTTCACAAGCTCAGGAGGCTGGTTGTTGAAGCCCTGACACATCATGATCCAACATGGAAGGGTATCCAAGAAGAGTGGTGCTCCCCAAGGATATGATGCTAAAAGCACAAGCTGGGTAGTCCTTTCCAGCCTGCAGGAAAAGGTCTGGGAAACCCCCTTGGCTAAATAGAGAACTCAAGGACCCCTGTAATCTTAAAAGAAAAGCCTATAAGAGTTAGAAGATGGGTAATACCTCCAGGGAGGATTATACATTTGTAGGGAGCAGACCATAAAAAGTTAAGGCCAACACCAAGCTCAAGCTCACTATGGAAATCAAGGACAACAAGAAGTCCTTTTTCAGATTACGTAGGAAGTCACAAGAAAAACCAAGGGCAACGTTGGACCCCTGCAGAATCAAGTGGGGCAGCTGACAACCAATACCCAGGAAAAAGCTAAATCTCCTCACTGATCACTTTGTGTCAGTTTTCCACCAGCTCAACAGGATCACCCCACCTGACAGGACACAGTACCATCAAGGTGCCTACATTTGGTGAAGACCTTGTGAGGGAGCACCTCGAGGGGCTGGACATCCATAAGTCGGCAGGCCCTGATGGACTGCACCCAAGAGTTCTAAAAGAGTTGGCTAATGTTATAGCTTAACCATTGGTGTGGATATTTGAGAATTCATGGCACTCAGGAGAGGTTCCTAAAGACTGGTAGAGGGCCAATGTGGTGCCTATCTTCAAGCTGATAAGGAAGGAAGATCCAGGGAACTACAGGCCAATCAGTTGAATCCCTGGGAAGATCTTGGAAAGAAATTATCAAAGAATCAATAACAGGCTAACAGAAGGTACATTCTGAGAGATAGCCAACATGGCTTCATTTTGGGTAGGTCACGCCTGACCAACCTCATGTCTTTCTATGACTAGGTGATGCATCACCTGAACAGGAGGGGAGAGGTTGATGTCATTTACTTAGATTTCAAAAAAGCCTTTGATTTGGTCTCCCATGATGTCCTCATGGCAAGCTTGGGGAACTGTGGCCCTGACAACCTTATGGTCTGATGGTTTGTTAACTGGCTCCATTGGCAAACCCAGACAGTGATTGTTGATGGAACCGAGTCAGCATGGCATATGGTGACCAGTGGCATCCCTCACGGATTGGTACTCAGACCAGTACTCCTTAATATATTCCTTAACCTGGGTTTGGGTGTCAGAAATAAACTGATTAAAGTTCATGGATGACAAGCTGTGGGGAAGTGTGGATGCACTGGAGGATAAGCTGGGGATCCAGGCCGACCTGGATAGGCTTGGAAGGTGGGCAGATACAAACCTGATGACCTTTAATATAGGAAAACGCAAGGTGCTCCACCTTGGGAGGAACCTCCCCCCCCTCACCCCATCATACCTATAGGCTTAACAGTGCTTCACTCACTAGCACTACATTTAAGAGAGACTTGGGGGTCCTGATTAACCACAAGATGAATGAGCCACCAATATGATACCACAGCTGGCAAAGCAAATAAAACTTTGGCTTGCATCTACTGATGACATCTTAGGTCTTGTTTGAGATGCATTCTCCCACCTTATCTGGCCTTGGTGAGGCTGCAGCTAAAGTAGTGTGTCCAGTTCTGGGGTCCACAGTTTAAGAGGGATGTGAAGAAGCTCGAGAGTCTAGAGGAGAGTCATGCACATGATTAGTGGTCAAGAGACCAGGCTATATGGAGAGAGACTGAGAGATGTGGGACTCTTCAGATCGGCCAAGCATAGGCTCAGGGGGGACTTGGTGGCAGTTTAAAAGTATACTGGGGTGTCCATCAGGACCTAGGAGAACATCTGTTCACCCCTGGCAGAGCCCTGAAAACAAGGTCCAACGATCACAAACTGCTGCAAGACCATTTTAGACTGGACATGAGAAAGAATTTCTTTACTGTGTAGTATGCAGAGTCTAGAATAGACTCTCCCCAGAAGTGGTTCAAGCACCTACTCTGGACCCATTTAAGATGTGCTTGGATGGGTGTCTTACTGGGGTGATCTGACCCCAGGCAACTTCTTGCCCTTGGGCAGGGGGCTGGACCAGATGATCTCATGAGATCCCTTCCAGCCCTAATGTCTATGAGATCTATTTAATAAGTCTGGATGTTCTTCTCCATACAAATTCCCAGCTCATCCCGAATCTCTCAGCTTCTTCCTGTGCCAATGATTACCACAGTGTAATATCTCCTTTGATCACTTTTCATTTTCCACTTACTAACTGCACTGAATCTCTCCTTGGCCTGTATCCTGAGACTATGTGATGCGCTACAGACACTGGCCACGCTTGAAGATTCCCTTAGGAAACCTCAGCAATTATGGAGCATCACAGCCAGTTTCTACGATGTTCTTCCTCCAGCCTCCAACACAGAAAATGGGTTTGAATGGGGGCATCTATATCAGGTCCCTAATACAGTGTTTCTAATTAGCTGCACAGTAAAGCATCACCATCTATACATGTAGAGCTATTAGGTTAGTGTAAACTAATTTTTAGGTTAGTACCACCTGACAAGTACTATTCTATGGTGGAGTCATTTGTTCCACCACAGTGCATTTGTAGACAGTGACTGGAGCTGGCTCATGCAAAGGTGCTACAGTACAGGGGCTTCCTGCTGGCTATCCCTGCACTGGAGCACCCTTGTGCCCCAGCCAGCTCCTCCACAGCATGTTGAGGTAGATGGAGCAGCTCTAGACTAGCAGGCTGGTTCCTCAGCCCACCTGAAAGCGAGGGCTGCTTCACCCCAGCTCAATGTGCTGTGGTCCTGCCTGTACATGTAAACACTGCATCCAGGAGCAAAAACACCCCAGTGAACTGCACTAGGAGTTATTACATTAAATTCATTTCACATGTAGATGAACCCAGTGAGGAAGACAACTGGTTGGAACTTTCTGACCTTTCATTTTGCAGAGGGTCCCATAGGGACTGATACTGGGTTAGAACAGCCACCGAGCTACAAGCACCAGCTTCCTTGTACCTCTGCATCCTACTTCACCGAGTGTGAACATAATGAATCACATGTGACCCAAGACAAGGGACTAATGTAGAAGCCACTCCTGAAGTCAGGTAGAAATTTGTCATTTACTGCAACAATCAAGCCTGATAAGTTCCCAGTTAACTTCATTTAGTCAGGCCCAGTTTTTTCCTTAGCTTTTGCAGAGGGAATAACCCTTTCCTGAAACAAACCTTTGCAGATAAACATTACAATTCTAATTTCCATCTGATATTCCAGTAGATGGATACAGAAAAGGGAGAGGTGATCTAGAAGCAGCTAATGCTTTTTTTTTTTTTTTAAAAAACACACAAGCAACACTGACAGGTATTTTCAGCATAAACTACAGAATCCTTCTGTTCCACTGGCAGCCCACATGCTGACACAGCTCTGCAACTCTCCCGTTTGTTTTTTGCCCTCAAATTCTGTCCTTTAACACTGGTTATATTTTATCAGCATTATGTGCATGTTTTCTTACAGTGCTTGAGTCAGTATACTGGGACAGATTCTTAGATAATGCAAATTCATGGAACAGTCTTCATATCAGATGGAGGCTTGACTGATTATTTTCTTTTGTCCTAAAGCCATATTTTAAATAATTTGGCATTTGAATCTTATTTATGTCAAGGCTTTTTATAGTGCCAGAGTGTTACAAATGTGCCTTATTTTAAATGATAATTTGGCCCTTATAGCTAAGTGGCTGGACAAGGTTTGTTTTGGATAATTTAAGCCCAGAGGACTAAATTCTGCTCTCATCTGCCCAGGACTTAGACTATGTTAATATACCAGAAGGGAGATTAAATTTTGCTCCCAACAACCTTTAAGAATTTTTGAGAGTCTTGTCAGGTACTGACATAAAAGATTTCAAAAGACATATTTAAAACTTGCATCTTACAGAAACACAACAGGATACAAATGCTTCAAATGCAATAAAAAAAAAGGAGATTTACTTCTATTCTGTACTTGTATACTGTACTCTAATTTAGTAAAATTCTGTAAATTTTATGGCTTAAAAAAAAAAAAAAAAAAAAAAATAGATCTTGTCTATATTAGCATAACAATGATTCAAATTAGTCCCAGATCATCTCTCATCTAACCATATGCTCCAGTTCTGTTTTGATACACTTTAAAAACATCACACACCATACTGTAACTCCAGCATTACAATATAATGTAATGTAGTCTGCCACTAGTGAGCTAAGTTACTTTAAAACTCAAATCTCTTTCCTCTGTTCAAGCCTTCTTCCCACACCCCTAACCAATTTTCAAAAGAGTAGGGAAAGGTTGAATAGTGCAGGGGGAACCAGGTTTTAAGTATAGGACACATGGATGTATTTTCAAGGACATACAAACCTCTTGCTCTTTCAGAATTGAAATATCCTTCCAAAATTTCCCCAGCCTACTATATTGTCATGCCTCAGAATTAATCCATGTGGAAGAGATAGTATGTCAGGAACTTGCATCTGTGCCAACAGACCTCAACATAGGGAAAAATAAATAAATAAAATCAGAAAGCAAAAAGAAACTTTAACAGGTAAACCAACAAGGAGAAAAGGAAAACCGTTCTAGCACAGGTTGTTCAGTGTCCTTATAGAACAGGTATTCCTTCTATACAAGTGTCTTCACCCACCACATGCAATGCGCATTCTCAGAAAACCTAACTGATTTATGTAATTTGTCTAAACTGTATTTTATAGTAGCACATGGCAGTATAACTGAAAGTTTAATTCATCTGACCTGAGAATAATGGTTTTTGTATGACAGGTGCAGTCAGAGAAACTGAAGGGGCTTCAAATTCCAAATGATAATAGGACTTGCTGTTTTTTATTCAACTCTGCAAAACTGAAGTCAACTTATATGAGCTTTCAAGTAGATCAGTCTGCATTTTATGCTTTTTTGTTCCCTTGGACTTTAAGCCTAACAAGCAATTTGAGCAACTCAAAATAAACTCAAAAATCTGCAAATAGTTGAGGGAAGTGAAGGTTTCTCTGTTTGTTTTTCTAGTCTGATTAACAAAAAGGTGCATTATCAAGCTTACAGCTGCTGTGAAATCATTTACATTTGTATTAAATTTTTAGATAGTATCCTTTATGTGGAAAATGATTTAAGGAATTCACATGAAATGAGCTACTATGTTTCAAGTCTAGGTTTTATAAATGAACCTTTCCTCCCCCCCCCCCCAAAAAAAAAAATCTACTTCAACAA
>NW_017728923.1:13958364-13976678 GCF_001723895.1 Crocodylus porosus | reverse complement strand
ACAACTCTAATCATTGACATTGACTGACCCCCTTGTGATTAGTTTCAGCAGGGCCAAGAAGTGAGTGGATCCAGATACTGAAAGCGGTGTGATAATGGATAGATCACTAGACTTAGACAGAGGAGACTGGGATTCTATTCCTGGCCTGCTACTTGAATGTGTGCAAGTCACTCTGCTTCCCTGTGCTTCTCTTTCACCACCATTTCAAATGGGTATAATCAGTAGCATAGTTAGAGGTAGGTGAGCCCTCAAGAGTGATTTGGAAAAAGTGATGTCCACAAGGCTTATGCCTGCTAATGGTATGTCACTCTAGCAACAAGCTACAGTGGCATAGCTCATTGCTATGGTGCTTTAGCATCTCATGTAGATGTGCCCAGTGTGTCCCAAAGCTGGTGCACACTCTCTTATCCCTTAATGGTCTCCTTCACGTGTTATTTTTTCTACTAAAGCAGGGATGTCCAACCTTTTTGGAGTGTGGGGCCAGACCATGAAATTCTTATCACCCAGTGGGCCCGCGAGTCATACTGCAAGACCTCACAGGAAGCAGTATCACATCACCCCCTTGAAACATAAGTACAGCGCTTACTTTTGGTTTCCTGTCACAGCACCTTGGGCCTCAGAAAACAGCTTGGTGGGCCGCATGGCAGCCCGCAGGCCGTATGCTGGAAAAGTCTGTCCTCAAGCCTTGCATTACTCGTGACCGTCTCCGAGCCCCTTCCCCCCACATCTGCAGTACCCCATCTACTCTGTCACTCACCATTGCTACTACATTGATTCTTAGCAAACATTTCAGTGGCAGAGAGAAAACAACAGAGTAGCCCTTGGGACAGAGCAGGGAAGGCTGGAGCTCTACAGAGGGGTTAAAAAAAAAAAGCAGGAGAGAAAGGGATGAACTGGCCACTGAATTAGGCATAGGGAGCCATTAAGGGAGTATGAGAGTGCCCACCAGCTTTGGGAAAGGCTGGCCCAAGAAAACCAGCAGGCAGAGGGGACTATCACAAGAAAGCCCACCAGGTCTATACAGGGCACAGATCTTACTAGTTATGCATCTGGGAACTGCAGTACTAGCCTCCTTTGGCAAGGAGAGCCAAAGAGGAGAAGTGCTATGTTAGAGCTCATTTTTACAGTTACAATGGGCACATCTATACAGGATGCTTTACTACACAGTAGAGCGAATTACTGCATAGTAAGCATCGCTGTCTACACATGCTGACCTCTACCACACAGTAATTTCCTCTACTTGGCAGTTAATTTGTCATCTGCAAATGCAAGTAGAAAGTTAGCTGCTAAGAAATTACTGCGCAGTATGGCTTGTGTATACAGCTGACCAGCAGCAAATTTGCTCCAGGTCAGCCAGGCAGCTGGAAGCAAGAGATTGCTCCCTTCCCTGGGAGCTGCCTGCTGCCAGGGTGGGCTTCATCAGAGCCTGGATGGGGACAACATCCCCCTGCCCTAGCAACAGGGAGCTCCCAGCTCCAGCTCTGTGATCGTGGAGCTGAGGCTGGGAGCTCATAATTTTGGTCTAAACCTATCCCATGGTATTTGCATTTGTAGGTACACTCAGTATCACCTTAAGTTTCCTTGTCAGGCTTTTCTAAAGCTTAAAATAAAATGAAAATGGAAAGCCAAAAGAAGAATGTCCTTATGATAAATCAAGAGAGATAACTCTTAGGCTCAGTTGGGAAGATAGAAGTAGTTATTTATTTTTTTAGTCATATGAAAGGCAAACTAATGACATAGGATATAATAGCGATCATTCCAAGTGATCAGGTCATGCGAAAAAGTTATATCTTAATTGGAACTACTTGAAAAACCTGTACATTTAGGGTTTGCCACTGCATTTCCAATAAAGAGTCAACATTTGGAACAGTCTCACACCAGTATTTTATCAAATATTATATATTTTTACTTCTGGCAAAAATTGAAAGTATGCAAAAATGTAGATAATTTGAAACTCTGAAAGTTTCAAAAATCTCTAGCCTTAAACTTGGAACAACAAGTCTCATCTTATCATAACCTTAGCATATCATTTCCTCATCAAAAAAAAAAAAACCTGCAACTCAAGGGATCTTGAAATCACAGTCAAATTCTGTTGACTTTATATAGGTGGGAAGCAATATAAGCACTAATACAGAACATCTGACTACAATGATGATTTTTTTTCTTTAAATCCATTAGTAAGAGGCAGAAAGTTAAACTTAATTTTTTTTCACTAATTTCAGATTACAAAAGGAGTGATTTTTCTTTGCAAGGAAGATGGGGGGGGGGGGGAAAAAGAGGGGAAGTATTATTACTTGCAATAAGAATTGGGCATTTGAAGTGAAGATGGTATCCTAATTGATTCTAGTGTGAGAGTAAGCTATACCCACTGAATATTAAGACTTATTGGCTGCATCCAGATGAGCATGGATGTGTGGTATGTGGCACTGCAGACCTGTCTATGACACTATACACTGCACATGCAGACATTCCTTGTGCTGCTACCATGCAGTGTGAGGAGGGCAAGGTTGACTCCAGGAGATCCTGGGGTCAAAAACGAGAGACACAAAAAAAACAAAAACAAACAAACAAAATGGGGCACTGCACATGGCAGCAGCACACACCACTGAAAATTGGAGCCTGGCCAACTGAAGCCGTGCTGCAGCTGCCAATCAGGTTCCCTGCTGTGGCTGCAGCCCTGGAAAGCCCCCAGGACTCCAAGTAAGGCTGCTGGGGCCAGCACAGTTGCTAGGCCTGCCCTCTCCTACCCCATTCAAGATTGCATGCTGCGTGCCAGCATGCATGTGGCATGGGTGTTGCTTGGGGACAAGTAGCAGTGGCACAAGGTGTGCTGCTGTTATTCTTCCCTGAAGAAACAAACATCTATGCTCATCTGGACATGGCCACTTAGGACAAAGCAGTTGAACAGTTTTAAAGGGATATGAACAGAAATACAATGAGGTTCATTCTTGCTTCCTGAATGCAATGTTATGCGATTGATGTTAAAGAGTAAAACCATGGATTCACATCTCCTGAGAATATACCAATATCTCCTGCAAGATTTTAGGACCAGCATGAGATTCCCAAACTTGAATTAATTAAATACCAAATGTAGTCGTGGCAGATTTTAGGAAGCAAGGTCAAAATTTGCAAAGAAGAGAAGCATACAGTAAATATACTCCCTGAGCATTACAGAAAGGCAAAGGCTGAAGCAAAAACAGTGCTTTAAAAGACTTCTCTAGAGATGAGCCAGATTGCAGCTTTCAAACCCAGGCCTTCATTAGCTGTGCACTGGTAGAAGTGAACAGAAGCTGTAATGTGGTAGGAGCCCTGGGGGATATTTCTGCCGAACTTCAGGAGAGGTACCACATATTCCCTTCTGTGCCAACAAAGTTCTCTAGAGGAGGGCAGGGCAATATGAAAATAATTCTTTGTCTTTCTTTCAGGAGGCTAGACAGAAGCTGGGGACAGAAACTTTGCTGCCTAGTAGGAACCCTCACAGGGGCACAAGGGTAGGGAGGGAGTTTTCTGGCATCCTGCTTCTTTCCATCCTCATCACTACTTGTACAGGAATGGGAACAAATCTCATTTTTTTTTTTTTACTAAGGCTTAGCCCTTGCTAGTTCTAATGTTCTCATTCTTAACTCTCTTTTCTAACATGGCTACACAAGCAAATTGCTGGAAGATCATGCTAGTAGATTCCAAGTTTTGTTAGCTAGTCCTTGGTAGCTCTAGTTTTACACAATTACCCTGGGGTAAGCACAAGATACTTTATCCCCCAGTGAAATCTGGGTCTCCCACCTTGCATTCATTACAGGGCAAGCACATGCATTTACACAGGCACTTACTAGGGAGTAGCTGGTACACTAAGTTTCCCTCACTTTATACAGGTTCTGTATGTGCGAATCTGCTCTTACGTGATGACTCTTTTCATACCAAAAATTTGTCATATGCAAAGTAAATTCAAACTTACACGATCAGTCTGGTGGAAGCCCACAGTCAGCTGCTTTGTGTGGTGAATTGTGGGAGTGATGCCATAGGCAGAGGAAGAAAGAATTAATTTCTTCCATGGATAGCCCTGCGCTCAGCTCCTCCATAGCACTGGCCCCTGCAGCCCAGCCTGGTCTGGTCCCATCACCCACCCGGTGCCTCAGGAGCTGTTAGCCATGAAGCTGACCAGGAGCAGCACCGCTCCTAGGGCAGCTGCAGCTGGGTGCAAAGTGCAGTGTGCAGTGGCAGCCACCTCTGCCAGGCTGCAATCCCAGCTGTGTGCAAGTACCTCCCAACCCCTCCTGCAGCTGCCTGGAGCCTGCAGCCCTGCATTTGTAAAAGCCGTAGAAATTGGTTTGGGGCAGTGTTCTCTCTAAGGAGCAGCGGTCCATGAGCACAGCGCCTTGGTCTGCAGTGGGACACTTACCAAAGGGGGCTGAGGGTTGGATGCCAGGGGTTAGAGACTGGAGGCAAAAGGCTGGAGTGGGAAGCCAGGAGCCAGGGGCTGGAGGCCAGAGGCTGGAGCTGGAGCCTGCCACAGGCTCCCTGGCTCCAGGTAAGTGCTTTGCTCCCCTGCATCAGGGCCAGGGAGTGGAGCACTTCCCTGGAGCCAGCAGAGCCCATGCCAGCCTCCATCCCTGCCTTGCCTCACCTCAGGGAGGAGCCACAGCCACCCCAGTGAGGCTCCACCGGCTCAGAGACACTGCTCACCCGCCACATCTATGATGCCACTAGGGAGGCTGCCTCTTCATTTCCCTGGACACAGTTTTCCTCCAGTGGCCCTGCTTCTCTAATGGGTGCTTCTGTGCACCCCAGCCTTACAGGCTATGCATGGCTTCAACCACCCTTTTACCACACTACATGCCCTCGCTGGCACTCGGGCTCTCCGCAGCCCTGTCTCACTCTACCTTCCTGGGTGCTCAGGGTTAGCCCACTCCTAATACTACCCCCTTCCCTGGGGCTTTTCAGTTGCTATCCCCTTCTCTGGGGCTGGGTCCCCACCCTAGTCCCCTGTGAGGCCTCCTCCATCCCCTTATAGCCTCACCCAAGCCACCGGTGGAAAACAGCAAACAAAACACAAGCCCCTGGGCTATAACATAAACTCTAGCTGCCCGGCTATAACATGATTCCAGCCACCCCGCTGCGCTCCATCCTTTACCTTTCTCGGGGCTGTACCTGTAGTCAGGCCTCACCGCCCTGTTTGCTCTGGGAGAGCTCCTTGCCCCTTGGCTGCTAGCAGGCAACTACCTCCTGGCCTCCGGCCTGTGATTTATACAGGAGCCAGGCCCTGCCCCTTCCAGTCAGCTGACCAGGCAGGTGTGGGTCATTAGCTCCCTCTGGTTACCCTAGCAACTTGCACCTGGGTGGTTATCCTGGCTCTCCAAGTAGCAGGCACCTCAGTGCCCTGCTACTGTACCCCTCCCATGTAAATTGGTTCCCAGATGAATGAGAGTGATTGGGCATGATTGAAATATAATGGTAGCAGGGTCCAGACTCCCATACCCTATCCATTATCGGTGCTGCTGCTGTGGCTATTCCCAGCTGAGTTCAGCCTTAATACAGTCCAGCTGGAATTTCATAGTCCAGTCCAAAACGGGGGTGAAACCATATCACTGCATGCTTTCTTTTGGCAGTTAGCAAACTCATTTCACAGTGCACTTTTGTGTAGAATTTGGGTAGAATTCAATGTACAGCTTTGGTCAAAAAATAAATGTTTAATTTTGACATTTTCAAAACAAAATGTTGCCATTTTTCACTGCTTTGACCTTGACGTCAATTTCTAAAAAGTAAAAAAAGAGTTAATTGCACACAATTAAAAAAAAAACATTTATTTTTGAGCCAAATAGAAAGTGCTGGCCATACTGAAACTTTTCTTTCTTGAATTTGTTTTTTAGTTTGGCAACAGATTGATCAACCTATTATTTGCCCGGTGCAAGATGGAACATCCTTCAAGACCTTTCATGTGCTATGTTCCCATTTCTGTTCTTTACCTGCCTCTGAGCTAATTACATGATTGTGTTATTGGTTGCACTGTAGTACAGAAGCTTATAGCTGTGTTCCTTAATTATTGATGAGAATGGGATGGCTTTTGAGGGGTCTACCACAGCCATATCCAATTTTCCCTAACACACTTTGCATTCCCAGCAATCCAACAGCGCTACCATTTCAAGCTCATAGAAAATAGCTATTTCTGAGTGAAATTTTTATGTGTTTGCATGTTTTAAAGAGAGGGAACAGTGTCTATTCTAATTTTGGAGGATCCTTCATTGAAAGCTACAGCGTGCTTCCGAAACGTCTTTGGGAAGCTTCACCTGCTTATTGATAACTACCACCATTGTCTCTCTCTCATGCCAGCAGGCAGATGAGAACAAATGTCATTAAATAGAAGTAGCAGTGCTACTATTAGAAATATATAATGCCATCTTATGCATCTTAGCAATGCCTATAATGTGAAATAAATAGTTTTTAATATAGTCCAATAATTCTGGAAAGGTGCATGAGCTAAAATCTAATCAAATTTTTATGTTAGTAATTTGACCATAGATGTGGTTGTGGCTCCTGAAAAATATGCCTTTCTGTTTGAGGCACTGAAGCATGGCATTTAAATATATTCTGAAGCATCTACCTTGGTAGCTAACTGGATAGCAGCATGTACTAAACTGCTTTGCTTTTAAGGGATTTACCTTCGTTTTTAAAGTTAAGCAAATGCCTAAGTGAACTGGAGGTCCAAACTACTGAGGTTCTCTTTTCCTTTTTCTCTTTCATCCTATGTAATTCATTAGACTGGTATTTATGACTGAATATATCTAACATATAATCCTCCATTCATAATGTCCTATATATTTTGAAAGCCATATAGCTTATAATAATAAATTGTTGCTATCCCCTGCTTCCACCAAAGTCAGTGCATCAAGCAAAGACAGCACTAAAAGGACCTTTGATTAAAGGTTGTTTTACTGTATTATACTCCTGATACTCAGGACCAAGCCTACATACAGTTGTTGGTCCATCAAGGGACACTCTTCATCCCCACTACTGTCTCTTCCTGACACATTTGAACTCTTTTATATTGTATATTTGCTTCAATAAAATACAGAAAGCTATATTCAACACATGATATGGTGACACAAAGCTGAAAAGAAGAAGCTGAGAGACAAGGGCAAGTGCTGATATTTTATCCTTACCATTCACCACAGTTAGCAAAAAAAGAGACAGAAACAGAGATTGTCATACCTGAGGAGCAGTACAAAGTCAACCTTCCTTTTAATGTTTCTGACATCCGTGGAGCACACGGCTTCCCCCTGGAATGCACAACTCTCATGCACACGATGAATGGATATGATCACTGTCTAGCTAAGGAGCGTGAACACCACTCTCTGAGCTATTTGAGAACTATTTTCTGAACCAGCATATAAGACAAAATTTTTAAAAGACCAACCCAAACCAAACCCTTTTTATATAGCTGGAATGACATCTTTCTATAAGTAGGGGGTCAGTTCTCTCCATTAATTTCAGCATTGTTAATCAACTGAGAAATTGGTCCTTGACATCGAAAGGATTTCTAAGTGTATCATCATTAGTATACTGAAGTTTAGTACTGTTACTTAACCTCAGTTATAATGTACTGTTACTAATCTACTTATAATTATTTTTAGTGTATGGGAATAATGAATGTGTATGTTGCTTATTATGAAATAAGTTTTGATACAAACCGAAGTTTAACAAAGGCCAAGCAGAGTAGAACCAAAGGGCATTTTTACATGTGCTCCAGGATGCAGTGCCTGGTGCTTTAATTAGCGAGCCGCCACATCAAGGCCTGACACAAGTTAATCCGCAATTACATACCAGTAGATATCATTTCCTTTATATTTGAATCTTTCTGTCTCTCTTTCTCTCTCAGATACATTTTTCATTCTTGGGATTGCAAGAACATTTTTCAAGCACTGTAACAGAAAATATAGGTGACATGATGTCATTTTGTTTTCGTAAAAAAACCAAATAGATATATTGTTGCCAGGATAAAAGGGCAGATATTACTTCCTACTAAGTACAGCATCTGTGTCCTTGTAATGCCTCCAAAAAGACTAAGCTCTCCAAGTATTTGTATTTGTCTTTGATAGTTGTTTTCTGCTTGCAGTAAATTAGCAATTCACAGTCCTTCAACATTTCTTTCAGGGTGGCCGAGAATTTCTGGAGACCTCTTTTCCATTATCCATTGACTTCAACTGCCCATATACATCATGGTATCTTTGCTCTTGCTGAAAGGGAATCCTTATTGCTAACAGTCTCTAGCTGATGAAAGTAAAAAGTTATGTTAAGCAGATGCTTGAACAGAACTAAATATTCAAATTCATTTTGAATTGCAAATTTGGATCCTTATATTTTCAAGATCTCTTTACCTAGAACAGCCTGCTGTCCGGCCTGTGGGCCAGGTCCAGCCTGCTTAAACATTCCTTGTGACCTGCTGTTAGCCTGGTGAGCTACCAGAAATTGGGGGCAGCCCCTATCATAGAATTTAGGATCCCTGAGCCGTGATTGGCATGGTGGCACAGCCCTCATTCATCCCACCACTGCCTGAACCCTGTAACGGGCCACGTTGTTCCTGTCAAACCCATGCTGCTGCCCAGCCCCAAACCTGCACTGAACCTATACCTGTGCTGTTTCCCAGCAGCACTGGTGCCCACAAGTGCCACTGTCACCACCAGATGCTCCTGGTCCCATGCATCGGGTCAGGGAGGAGTCCCCATGGTTCAGCTCTGGCCCAGGGCCCGAGCTGAGTTTGAAACCCCTGCCCTTGAAAACACATGCTCAAAATCAAAACACTTATTTAATGAAGAATACAGCCTGCATTTCTTGACTGCAAAGCTTAGAATATTTTCAAAAGAGCTTTTGGCATTAGAAATGGAATATGATGTCTTATGCATCACTACTGCTAACACAACACCAAACATATGAATATAATAAAAATGTAGTAACTTTTGAAATATTAATTTTTAATGAACTTTTAAAGTGTTCAAGTGAAATCTTCTGTGACAAAGGATTTTTCATTTGGGGATATTTTCTTTTGTAGGAGGCCAGAATTCATGTATCT
Source organism: Crocodylus porosus (assembly GCF_001723895.1). Taxonomy (NCBI): domain Eukaryota; kingdom Metazoa; phylum Chordata; order Crocodylia; family Crocodylidae; genus Crocodylus; species Crocodylus porosus. The sequence goes on along the minus strand of NW_017728923.1, from coordinate 13,967,617 downwards.
ATTGGACCAACTGCAAGGTTGGAATAGACACAGACAAGCTTTTAGATATCACAACACCCTTCCTCAAGACTCTCTTTTTGCAGAAAATTTAAACAAAACTAAAGTGTTGTGCAAAGAAAGCCACTGTAATCAAAACAGCATTTTCAGACAGAAAATATATTAACTTTAAAAGTTTCTAACTAGCTCTTATTTACAGCTCAGTGTCAAGGATTCATTTTTTTAACGGATGCTATGAAAAGTACCAATGAGATGTCACAGTAGCATAGATCCATGCCCTAGGTGGATGCTCACTTTAAGAACATCTATCAAATACAGAACTTGCATGCAAAACCTATCATTAGTGACCTATGCCAGGACTGGAGTAATGGAGCCTTTTCTGTCAACCTGTGCCGTAACAACTGCCTGCCTCCTAGGAATCCACGTGTGTAAAATTACCCACAACATCCATGCTGTTTTACGTTCCATTTCTCACATCATTACAGAAAACATGAAGGGGGTTGCCTGTAAATGTGCCGAGATAATACCACAGCTTCAATCAGATGGGAAAACAGACTTTATGAGATGTTGCTAGGGATGTGAGCTCACATTTGGGAACACAGATACGCTGATATTATTATACTGCGTAGATAGAAAACACAGATGTCCCTGGCCAGATCCAATGCTGCAAGGTACAGTAGTAAGCTGTCCGGGGGTCAGTGAAGGTTGATGTCCCTTAGGGAAGACAGATGGGGTTCCCACTGCTGCCTTTCCTCAAGAGTTATGAGGGAGAGAACAGCTTTCATTTCTGGCAGGTTTTCTGTGGAAGTTTCCTGGGGAGGGTGTCAGTAGAGACGCACAGAATCAGATATGTCCCCAGATATTTGGATTATGAAAAATGCTTACTTTATAAGTATGGCCTTGCACTGGTGGAGGATAAGGTACATGCATTTTCAACTGCCACAACCTTCCTGCCTAATAGATGTAGTCCCACTAAGACTCTGTGCTTAATGGGAACTGGAATAGAGCCAGGACTGAATCTGCCTCACTCCAGTGATGATGCACATAGGTTTAAGTCCCCTGCAGAATGAGAAATGTATCCATTTGCTATATGGGACACACTGTATTTTCATAAGGAAATTAAGTATATAGAAAAGGTTATAATGGCCAATGAATGCAGTTTCCCTTCTCATTTCCTTTTACATCGTCTTCCAATGCTATTAGTGCAAATGAGCTAGGCTACAGCCACCCTACCTAGGGAAGAAGTGGGCTTGGATCTTCTGTGTGCTTCCAGGGCTCTCTGAGCCATGACAAGCCATTAATGTTTTCCCAGGGAGGTAGAGCTGGTGCTGGGTTTCACATCTGCTCTAATGCACAGCCAGGGCACTACCTTAAAGAACTTTCTTACCCTGGTTTTTGAAGTTCATTCAAAAAAATCAGCCAAGATAATATTGACCCCATATCAGCACATACTTTTCCTTAGTAGGGAAAAATAGAGGAAGTCTTTGAAGTAACTAATGTTAGTGCAGTACATTTGATGCACAATAAGATAGCTACAGTAAAATACAGCCAGAACAATACATGTACATTAGGGGAAAGGATTATATTCCTTCTGTCTGCTTTGATCTCTTCTTCAAAGACACTACTGCCATACACCCCTCTTTCTCTCAAGGTGAAGTTCATTTAGAACATTCCAGAGGTTCTGGGACATGTTGTTTAGCTGCCCAACAGTAATGAGAAAGACCTTCCTCCAGTTTTATGTTAACACTAGAGGGGCTCAGGCTCATCCACATTCAGTAGTGAGAGGAGAATCATAGAACATCAGGGTTGGAAGGGACCTCAAGGGGTCGCTTAGCCCAACCTCCTGCTCAAAGCAAGACCACCCCCAATTAGAGCATCCCAGCCAAACCTTTGTCTAGCCAGGTTTTGAAAACCTCCAAGGGTGGATCTTCTACCACCTCTCTGGGTAACCTGTTCCAGTGTTTTGCTACCCTCCTAGTGTGACAATTCTTCCTAATATCTAACCTAAACTTCCCTTGCCACAACGTGAGATCATTGCTCCTTGTTCTATCATCTGACACCATGAAGAACAGTTTAGCTCCATCCTCTTTCAAACCATTCTTTCGGGTAGTTGCAGGCTGCTGTTAAGTCCCCTTTCAGTCTCCTCTTCTCTAGACTAAATAAGCCCAGTTCCTTCAGTCTTTCTTTATAAGTCATGGGCCCCCACCATTTTTGCTGCCCTCCACTGGACTCTCTCCAGAATGATACAGATGTGGAAATGGCCCCCAGATGCATAGTTCTGAACCAGATTTTAATGTTCCACAACTCAACAGAGTCCAGATACAGACTTTTCTTCAGTAGGCATGTCTACACATGCTTTTACATATTAGCCTAATGTGCATTAAGGTGATTTAAGCATGAGTCCACATGTGCATGAGCTAATGTGCATTAACCTAAGTGTGCAGACTGACTTGGAACTAAAGTTAGTCCCAAGTCAATAGATACACACCATGCTAATGTGCATTACTTCATCTACACATTCACTAATGTAATTTAACTATTCACACATAAATTTGATACTTGCTTTATGAAGGTATCAAATTTAGGCTTGAAAAGCCTAAAGTCACTATTTTTAAGGCACATTAAGAGTGCATGTATGTGGTCACACACCCTTAATGCACCTTAAATCAGGCTAATGCACATTAAATGTGTGCATTAGCCTGATTTAACGTGCATTTACTCTGTCTTAAATTTACTGCACAGTAAATTATTGCGCAGTAAGCGGGAGTAGTCCAGAGTCTACACATACAGGCATTAAAACACATTAACACTGTGTGGATTGACTTGGGACTAAAGTTAGTCCCAAGTCAGTCCACACACAGAGTGTTACTGTGCAGTAAGGCATAAATTTGATACTCGCATGATGCAGGTATCAGATTTATGCTCGAGTTAGTGTAAATTGTCATATTTACTGTGCAATATAGGCATGCACATCTAGACGCATGTCCATACTATGCAGTAATTTTGGTTACTGCGCAGTAAATGCTCATGTGTAGATGCGTCCAGTGTATCACAAAGTTAGGAGCTACTTGTGAAATCTGACCTAGGTCAAAATTTGCACCTGGAAGTTTGAATAAGATTTGATCACACTGAAACCTTTCCTTGTTCACATGACATAATTTTTCCTCAGTGAATTAATGGTGTGTCATTCTATTAAAGTGATGAAACAATGCATTACAGCCAACACTAGCTGACCCCATTCCAGCCTCAATAGGAAACACTTCATATGCTGAATGATGCTGTGAATTGCTGCCGAGTGGCTTTTGGGCTCTTTTAGTAGGAGCTCTGTTTCCCATGGCAGTTCTGAATTTACTACGACCTAAACTTACCTTAGAGCTTTCTCACTAGGAACATAGTAAAGCACCAGAACAGGTTACCCAGAGAGGCTGTGGAATCTCCATCCTTTTTAAGACCAAGTGGACAAAGTCTTAGCTAAGATGATATAGTTGGGGATAATCCTGCTTTGAGCAGAGGGCAGGACTTGATGACCTAAACTCCCTTTCAACCCTAATTTTCTATTATTCTAAACCAAGAGTTTTCAGTTTTATACTGAATGGCATGGTTACTTCTCTCTGCTTTTAAGTATGCCTGAAAGGCCATGATGCAAAGCTGAACGTTTCCGTACAAACACTCAAGGCCAAGAAGCCATCATGCAAATATTGTATTTATGGAATTACAAATACAAGCAGAAAAGCAGGGATACATTTTAAATAATTCTTTTTATTTCTTTTAACGGTGTTTTGACTTCTTGAATTTAGAATTTATAAAACCACTCATGTCTGACACTGAGTGAATTTCTCTCCCTGCAGACCTGGCCAAAGATAAATAGTGGTATAGCAGAGTCATTTTCCGCGTGCTGCCACATCAGTTAGCCTCAACTCTAAGAGGGAGTGCTGTTGCTAGAGAGAAATATTCTGCTTTCATTCTATTGTAAAGGTAACATTGATCCTTTTCAAATAAATCACCAAACAGTAATGAGAAGGTAATGTGTTTTCAGAAGTTTTGGTCATCAGAGTTAAAATATGATATTGTATTTAATCAAAATACACTTTTGACAAATCTATTTATTTTCAGAAAAAACACAATGGCTGAATATTCCTATGTGGTTCATGATTATAATAATATATGCCATTATTTGCATCTCTCTCTCTCTCTCACATGGTTCTGTAATTCCAGTAGAAATAAACTGTTGCATAAACTAACTCAGTTAATAAAGCAGGCAGTTATGAATGCAAACACACCATAAACTTTAGATCTGTTGAGCATGCAGATTTTGTTTTAAATAATTGCTTTCAGAACAGATATTCACTTTAGAAAGTACTGCCAGATTTCAAACATAAATGTTCCCCCCTAGATCTAGCCCTAACTCCTGCCACACGTCCAGCCAGTGAACAGAAACAATGCCATTTGCTCTGTGTGCCCAGTCAGAAATTGCCAAAGGAGTTTGGATTTTGAATAACATATTTTCACTTAACCACTTGAGAATAGCCTACAGATTAAAAACTAATCACAGAAAGTATTCAGTATAATTTGGGGAAAGTCAGAAACTGCCTAGAGATAATTCATATAATTCAAGAAAATAAATTCATATATTACCCATGAGTTGTTTTTCTGACTCTAGCTTGAACCATAAATTTCACTGTGTACTTGACATAATAATAAATTAGATGATACCTAATCATCCAGATAAACCAACTACCTCCTTATAAAATCGATCCAATTTGACTTCATTGAAAGTGAGGACAGACTTTGGCCCTGTATAGTTAATATATACATTCAACCTTTGTAGGCTTTTACTAAGGCACAAATGATTCATGTCTTTTAATGAAAGTAAGTTTGCACTGTCTACATAGAATATGGATAATTACAAAAAAATTCTCAAATTTTCCTGGCTTGTGGTTCCTATGCAACACAAAATGCCACAATTATCATTAGTCTCAGAAAAAAATACCAATATTTTTTCAAAATTATGAAGTACATCAAATATTAAAATATAATTAGGATTCTATGAAAATTTTAAAACGTTCCAGAACCATCTTTCCCTTTAAATAGATCAGATGTGAAGTTGAGAATAAAGGGCAAAGTCACCTCTGATATAAGAAAGGACACATTTTATTAAGAATGTGGCCAAGAAAACTATCCTCACAAGTTATCTCACTAATGGAAACAATATCCCTGACTAACAAACTTCTTGGGTTTTTTTTGTTAAAATGCTAGTTATTTAATATGAGTCTATAAACGTTAGACCACTGTCATTCAATTAGCAAAGGAAAAATATTAGGCTTTTAGGCACAATGGCACAAATTCAATGACATGACATGAAATATAGTTATGGAGTTCTGGTTTACTTCTCCAGTACAATCATAATAAGGAGGGTTGCCAAGTAGAAAAATTAAAAGATTATAAATCCTCACAAGTAATTTGAGAGTAAATCTGGGAAAGACTAGCAAGTTTTCAAAGGTCATTTCTTTTAAAAAATTGAATTGATTTGTGATGCAGACCTATTTGACAGTGGTATTTCAGGTGGCAGAGCTGTTCATTTAATTGTCAGTGGGCACAACTACATGTGTATTAATGCACGTTTACTAATACATATTAAATTTAGTACCTCCAATATGAGGTATTAAATAAATGCACATTAGGCTGTGCTAATGTGCGGTAGCACAAGTGCATGCTTTTTAAGTGAAGCTCCACTACGTATTAGCATGTTTTTTTTACTTGTCACTTTAACACACAATAGAATAATCCACTGTGCATTAAAGCTCACATGTAGACATACCCAGTAGAAATGAAAGGGACAGCAGAGCAATGAGAAGGTCCATAGTAAACATGCAGTCTGAAATGTATTTGTCTTCCTTGCAATGTGAGCTGAATGGGTAAAACTATGGCATTTTAGGTGCTTTCAATGTTGGCACCAAAATACCTAAAAATTAGGTGCCTGGCTTTAGCAGTCTGATCCAAGGAAAAAGTCAATGGGGAGAGTTAAGTGCCTCAAAAGGGCAATTTTGTGAGCCCTGATGCAGAATGAGGAACCAATTAGAGGTGGACACCAAGAAAAGCTGTACGCCTAAACTGCCAGCTCTCTCTGCAGCTTAGATGCCTGACTCAGGGCTGCACATCAGGTGCCACCACCCACTCAGGATCCAGACTGTGGCATCTCTTCTGACAGTACCAACCTGGCAGCAGCATTCACCTTTTACATAACTGCCTTGTAGTCAGAGCCTTCCCTCAGGAAGTTGGAGACCTAGATTCTAGGCCCTTCTTGGCCTTTAGTAGTTCAAAACTACATTGCCCATCTTGTAACAGAATGCCCTGACCACTAGGCTGAGTTAGGTTGGGTAATGACTCCTTCACCCCCTGGGCAGAGAAAAAGATAGGAGTCAGGGACCAGAAGGAGAGGAAGAGGGAGCTTGACTGGAGGTGTGGTTGGGGCATTCAGATAAAAGGGTAGAGTTCTGGGTTCCAGTCTCTGCTCTCAGGCTTATTTCTGATTTGTATCTGTAGCTGTCTAAAGTGAGTAAACAGCCCTGGGAGCAGGGACCAAAACCCGGACTTTCTCTTCCTAGAACACCCTCCTCTCTTGCTCCTTCTTTGGTACCAGGACTCTGGTCTGCTTCCCAGCTTTTTCAGTAGAAATGAGGAAGAGTACCCTCACCCCTGGACTATTGAATAGCTTGGGGGCTGAAGCAGTCTTCTGGCAAGATGGGAGATGTGGGTTTGAATTTCTAATGTTGAGGACTCCTTGAACCCAGAAGAACAGATACAGTGGGTACCTAGCTTTGCACTGAATTCAATACTGCCAGTGTGGGCAGAATGTGCCTAATGCTCGGATGGGCAAAATGACAGATCTGGCCAGTGGCCAGACTCCATTTCCCAGCAGTGCCTGCCCTTATGGCTGGGGCTGGTTTCCATGGAGACCTCAGCAGCAGCTATGCTGTGATAGCAGGGGGGTGGGGCTTCCATGGAAACCTGCCCCAGCAAAGCTAGCAGGATGCGTGGCAGGGCACAAGAGCTGCTCTGCAGCCAGGCTGGGATCTTGCAGTGATGACAACATGGTCCAGAGCTGGAGCGGAGCTGTGATCTTCAGCCTGCACGCCCCTGCTAGCTTTGCCACAAGATCCCAGCCTGGCTGCAGAGCAGCTTTGCACCCTGCCAGCAGGGTGGCACTATAGAGGGAGGTTTGGGGGGGGTTATAGCCACTCCAAAATTCCCTGTACCCCACCATAGCCACCCCTCCCCACGTTCCACCACTGCTGCTCACCCCACATAGGCGGCAGCAGCTGAGTCTGCCCAAAGCACAGCCCTCCCTCAACCCCCCACCAGGAAGAGGCTGTCACTGCTGCTGCCTGGCAGTGTTGCTGGGGCTAGTCTCCATGGAAACTCCAGTTCCATGCTATCACAGTGCAGCTGCTGCTGGGGTCTCCATGGAAACCTGCTCCAGACAGGAGTCCACTGCCAGTGGGATCTGGCCCCCGGCCTGGATTGTGCCCACCCCTGACCTAATGGATTGGGCTGCTCTGGGGACTTTAGCAAAATGTAGGTGTTGTACTGCCTTGTATCTGGATTGCAAAGCAGCCATGGTGGGACACAGGCACCTGGCTGCGTAGACTGGGACACATCCCTGCAAAAGTGGCAGCCTACATTTAAGTACCTAGAGAACTTTGCAGTCAAAAATGTAGGTGGCAAATGAATGTAGGGTCCTCCAGGCTTAGGCAGCTGCTCTGTATGTGACGGGGGAGGGCTTGGTAAGGCTGGGTAGGGTTGGATCCTGTTTTTAAAACACATTTTAGGTGCCTAAAATCTGCCTAATGTCCTTTTCCCACATCTCTGAAGTGCCTCATCCTTGGCTCAGGATAGCGTTGGGAACAATCCACTTGCAGGATCAGCAGCTTAAGATGCAGGCAGGCAATGAAGTGGGGTTTTCGGAAGCACCTAACTCCAATCAACAGGTAATTTCATTTTCAAAAAAACATTGGATTGCACTCAGTTGTGGAGAAGACATTACATTATCTCATTTCTCTGTTTTGAATTACATTGTTCTCCACTGCAAATGAACAAAATAAGGTAAAAGTAAGATTCTTGCACTTCCATAAAGAATCACAGTCCTGGTGGTACTGAAAGAGTTAACTGCAGTTGCATGGCAAAGATGGGAAATAATTTATTATGAATAGCAATAAGTATTATCTAGACTGCATTGTAAGTACATCTAATCCGAAGTTTCAGACTTCTGCACTTATCATTAGGTTTCACTGTCAAGCAGCTTCAAAGCAAACTGAACAAACGACACAGGCAAAAACAGTGGAAAAATATAAATCTTGACAGTGATTAAAAGCATTATCCTATCCCCTTTCATTGTCACTAAGGATCCATTAATCACAGTACGGATGTGGATTTGAGCAGTGCTCCACATTTGACCATGAAACAAATCCTACTAACAGGTCTTGAAAAGAACAAGAAAAAATATCTAAGGTTAGCGTTCCCTCCTTAAGTGATCTAATAAGGAAACAGAACTTTCTGGCCTTATCAATCATTAAGAGAGAGTGCTACTGCCAAACCGAGCCATTGATCTCTGCATGCTGTAATGTCCACCATTGCCTCTTCTTGGGAAAAAGAAACCTGGTAGATCTCAGTTGAACAGTTTAGTGCCCTGATTATATTCTTAGCAGCTGAAACCACAGTTTATAAAAGCTATTTAGTATTTGGTGCTTGGCTCATGTCTGCACAGCACTATTTTCCTTCTGCTTTTTTCACTTAGCAGGTTTTACTGAACATTATAGTCAATTACCCAGTTTGCCCAAGTTATTTATACTGAAACATCTTTTCTATTTAATTTGCACTTTTATTGGTCAAAGAGACTGGCTACAAAAGGGTTCAGAGAGGCAGCGAGTTCTCCAGTACTTGTGTCAAGATCTTTGGCATGATGGCTAAATTAATGGTCTGAAAACATACATTAGTCGAATGATGACAATATCACATTGATCAAGGCTGTTGTTTTCTTTCAGCTGGAAAATGAACTTAAAAATATTGTCCTTATAACTTCACATCCTTTTTATTTTTTTACCAATAAATGTCTGTTTGGAAAATAATCATAACAAGTTATTTTGTTTGGATGTCTTCTGAGATATATTTGTGTTGGAGCAAAATTTTAAGTATAGGTGCTGCCAGTGCATGAACTCAGTTTGATTGAGAGTGGAAAATTCCATACAGGGCCTGAGTT
>NW_017728923.1:13952087-13957924 GCF_001723895.1 Crocodylus porosus | reverse complement strand
GGCCTGTTACCGTGTCTAATTGCCACCCCGGCCCACCGTGACTCTGGGGTTTGGTTCCCCACCCCGGGACAATTTGAACAAAACTTGACAATTTCCTTAAGGGAAATTTGTTGCTTTGAAATATTGATTTTTTTTTTCATGTGTTTGCAAGTTACTACAGAACTTACCAAGAACATAACATGCCCTTGTTATTGAATTGCCTTTTCTAGCTCACCTGAATTTTGAAATCGTATATTGCAGTTTTATTCTTATATTTGAGACTGCACACAAATTAAGAATTGTACTCAAGACATACATTTTTTTATATTTCAAACAGAAAAAAGTCTTCTCTTTTTCCTAGATCTGAAATACAATATTGAGAGAACAATATTGATGGATTAAAAACAAACAAACAAAAAGGTATTTTTCCCTCAGCTGATCATTTCAATTTAGCAAACAGAATAGAAACAATTCTGGAGTAGCTGTGTAAGACTTAAAGAGGAACCACTGTATGAAGAATAAAATAATAATGCCCCCTACTACCGTATGTTTTCAAAGATAATGCCCTGATTCAGAAAATGGGACTCAAAAATATGCTTAAATGCTTTGCTCGATAGTAACTGACTTAAGCATGTGCATAAAGTCTAGTTTAATGCTTTGCTGAATTGAGGCTTTAGCAGGTAAATGGCCGTAGAGTAATGACAAACCTGTGAAATTTAATTTGAGAAGAAATAGTCCATTCATATGTCTTCATCTGTTCACATATGCTAGTGACACTGATGCTTGGAAACCATTTTACAATTAATCTACATACACGCTCTGAGTTATTGGAATTCATGCCCATTCAGGCAGGCTTGCATTCAAGCTGGAACTGCCAGCAGATTAAGCTTGGGCTCTGATTCAACACCAACAAAACTTTGATCTCAGTGAAACAAAGTTACACTTCTAGAAGTGGGACAGAAAGGTCTGTGTGAGCCAAAATATAAAAGAAAAATGAAACAGTGTGGGAAGAAACCAAGCCAAGTGGCTGGAAAAGCTAGTGGCTCAGCAGTATAGCATACAAGGAATTTTATTCTTGTAAGCACAAAAGAAAAACAAACAAACCAAAATGCAGTCAGTAAAAGTTCCAGTAGCTGCAGTTCCAAAAGCGAACCCACTTTGCTTTGCTCTCAGGCTTGCTCTTCTAGCCTGCTCATTAGAGCACCTTTTCAATCTGCCCTCATCAGCAGCCTTTTACCCAAACAAGCTGTTTCAGCAAGCCTGGCTCCCAGTGGGCCTTGTTTCTTGAAAGCTATAATGTTGTATTTTAACCCTGCATACTGGCTCAGATGTACTGTAATAATATCTCCCTACAATTCAATATACTGGGCATATCTACATGTGATGCTACATTGCCGTAGCAATACACTATGATAACGGAGCATCACCAGGCACAAATGGTGACGCCGCAGCTACGTCACCGAAGTGACACGCTCCCTTGCTATAGAGCATCGCTCTGGTGATGTAGCAGCTATAACTGTGTGCCACCAGTAAAGAAAGTACTAACTGATGGTTCAGTAACAACAGTGCCATAAGGGCATGTGTAGACGTGCCCACTGAATATTTCTGCTCCCCTGCAGATAAGGACTATAAGGCTATATAGGTCCTCACACATAGCATTGTTTTGTTGCCTGCATCCTCCCCTCCAGGCAGAGAAATATGTTGTACAAGAGCGAGCTCTGGATATTTTAGATATTCTAAGGAAAGCAAGCAGCCTCCAAAATGGTTGGAATGCTTAGAAAGGTTACTTTTTTGTCCAAGAGTCACAAAAGTCTTGAGACGTCATCAGCCTACACACACCTCTACACATGGCTATTGTTTCCTTTTCTCATTATACTGAGATACCGGTCCATGTCCCAGGGGCACCATTTTCCCAATGTATCAAAGCCTACACAGGCCTTCCATTGTATCAGGGCATGGCACATGTTTTGTGTCAGGGCTGGTCTTAATGACATACAAATGTTGTTTTACACTTCCTTCCCCAGGATTGCCTAAGTCAGGGGCGGACAAAATACAGCCCACGGGCCAGATCCAGCCTGCCAGGCCATTCTATATGGCCTGTGGAACCCTTAAAAAAATTCGCAAATATTTATCTGCTCCTGGCCACCTGTCAAAGACAACAAGAGCCAGGGGCAGTAGGACCCAGGGGGAGCTGGCAGCAGGAGGCAGGAGCCCAGCCCCACCCACCGCCAGCCATTTTCCTGCCTTTCTGCCCCTGCACTGCTCCAGCACCACATTGCTCCCAGCTGCATTGCCGGACAGGGGACCACAGGGCCCCACCAGTATGGGGGGGGGAGGGGCGTGTGTGCATGTGCAGGCAGGGGAAGTGTGTGTGTAGGTAGGGGCAGTGTGTGTGTGAAGGCAGGGGCAGAGGTGTCTGTGTATGTGCAGGCAGGGGCAATGTATGTGTGTGTGTGTGCGCTCATAGAGCGAGTCCCACATGGACACCCCACCATATACATGCACCTACACCCCACCTCACACTGCTATCCATGCAGACCCTAACACCTACCCCCTCACAAACCCCATTGCCCTCCCCCCACATCTCCCCCACATACCCCATATCCACCTACACCCACATATCCACACACACACATGCTCCCTCACCCCACATACCCACACAACCACATCCTCCCACAAACCTATACCCACCCCCCAACAATATATAAGCATAAGACTTCATTTTAAGCTATTTTGTAATCACCTCTATGTACACAACACAAACACATGTAAACCAGGGCAAAAAAACTTTTTGAAATCAAATTAATGAATGTTGTAGATGTTCACTTTTTAGAATATCATTTGGTATTTTTCTGGTTCCAAGATGACAAAACCCCTTGCTGAAAGGCGTACTTCCAGGGTCAAGAGGAGGGACTTCTGGTGGCAAAGCTCAGGGGTTAGGGGGTGGGACTTCTGGTCCTAAGATGGCAACTAGTGTGTGAGGCACCTGTCAAGAGGCAGGGCTACCCATGTGGCCCTCAACATCTTGCTAAAACTCTGTAAGTGGCCCTCCGCTCTAAATAATTGCCCTCCCCTGGCCTAAGTGCTGGTACAGATGTGTTTTTTAAAAGGAAGAGATGAGATATAGGAGATCAAGAAAGGTGATCAGGCCTCCAATTCTAGAAGAGAGAATATATTAATAGGGACTCCTATTCAGGGTATTTTTACATTTCCCTTAAGGTTAGGTGCACTTCTAGAGGTATGTATACCACAATGAGGATGGTTTACGTCAAAGAGTAGGAAGAAACACCAGAGGTCGAGTAGTAACCAAGCTCAACTTTCCTGTGCATGATTCATAAGATGAATCACTTAGTCCTTTTCACTTAATAATGTTTTACCATTCTGATTTATTTTGGATTAGTTCTTTTAATAGCAATATGACAAATGTTCATAGCAAAACCCAAGTTTAAAAAAAAAAAAACACTGTTTAAATAGTGGCACATTAATAAAATGACTGCAGCTGAGCAGATGGGTTTCTACCACTGCGTATGTTAGCTAGAGGCCTCCAGTAAACACAGAAGAGTCTTTTTTCTGTTTTTCTAAGGCATTTATACACTGCCAGCCACTCTAATATAAAAGGCATTGTAGTATTATCCCTCTTCCCATTGTAGCTTTTCTAGGATCAGTGAAAATCTCTGTTGTATCAACCATAAATATATACATCACAAAAAAGGTTTGGAGGTAAATAGACAAATCACAGTAAAAACATCAAATTGTTACACCTGAACATCCTCCAAGAGGTATAGCAGAAAGAGCAAGGTTCTAGAGATTTATGGAAGGAAGGATATGTTCCATTAATAGAGAATGACACTCTCTATATGATAGATATAAACAGAATTATGAAGGATACATAGCAGGTAGGTTGAATATTTCTATCTATTGCTTCTTTTAAAAAGAAAAACAAGGGGACATCTAATAAAGTTGAAAGGAACCATGCTGAAAACAGTAAGAAAAATACTTTCTTCACAGTATATAATACACCTTGGGAATTCACAACCACAAAATATCACTGGGAAAGTTTAGGAGAATTCAAAAGAGGGTTGACATGTAAACCAATAATAAGACCATCCAGTTACAGCTATCTACAGTTTATCTATAAGTACATTAACAAAGGGGAAAGCCCTCATGCTTCTAGGCATAAACCAACAACCGAGGGAGGAAGAGGTCAGGGTTAAGAAGCTTCTCTTCATGAAAAGCTATTCTGTAATTGCCAGCTACAACATTTCTTGCACCTTCCTCCTCATCTCATGACACTAAGCACTGCCAGAGGCAGGATACCAGAGCAGAGGATGCTAGCTCTGGTTGAGGGCTACAGGATAGAACCATCATTAAATATTAGTGAAGGAGACGGTTTGATATGGAGAGGCAAGTTGGCAGCTGCAAAAAATCAGGTATTATGAAAATGACTTAGGTGACAAATAACTTATGCATGTTTTCCAATGTCTAGAAATTGGTTAGAAAGAAAGTCTTGCGAACCTGTCTTCTGAAATCTTCTGGGTTTCTCAAAGACGTATATTAAAGATAGTCTTCACATATAAATGCATTACGAATAATGTTACCCGCTGGGAATCTTCCTTCTTTCCTTCCCTTCCTCCCTCCCATAAACCAATTTCAGTGATCAGAAACTGGTTTAAACCTGTAACAGAACAGAAGTTCAGTGCACAGAAATAGCTTTCAAAATGGCCGAAACCAGTTTAAGATAAACCTGGTTTGGATGTAATATTAGACATAACTGATTTAGGTTAAACCAGTTTATGAAACTTCTGTCCCAGATCCCTTCCTGGTTCAAGTTAAATCACAGTCCCCCAGCATCTCAGGATGCTTTGCCGCCCTGGGCTGGGCTGCCCAGTCCAGTGGAGCAGGGACTGCCTCACCCCTTTACTCCCTGGCCTGCTTTCTGCCTGGGTCTGTCAGCCCATAGGGGCAGAGCAACAGACTCCTAGCTCCCCTAACCAGGGTCTACACAGCATTTGGGGGTAGAAACCCCCCCCTGTGGTGGGGGCTTTATAGATCCTGGCAAAACTCTCCCCACCCCCCCCTTCCCAGCTGCTGATTGCTTCAGTGGCTGCCACAGGAGGGAAGGGGAAGGAGTCCTTTTGGTTGGGTGCCTGGCTATGCAGCCCAGCATGGGGGCACCGGGGAGCTCCTGCTTTATAGGGCACCGAGGCAGCCCCAGGGAACTCGAAGGAATTATTTCCCTCCCAAACTCCAGGGCTGCTTGCCTTAGCTGCGGTGAGTCTCAGGGATGGCCAGGGCAGCCTTAGGGGCAGAGGAAAATTCTCCTGCAGCTCCATAGCCAGTTTTGCCTTAGCTGCTGGGAGTATGGGGCAAAACTAATGCAAGAGAGCCAAGGAATTTGCCTCTGTTCCCAGGGAACCTGAGACTTGCAGAAGCTAAGGGAAGGGGCTAGGGAAGGAAGAATTCCCCTCATCCCCCTAGGGCTGCCCCCAGCTGGGGGATCCTGGGATGGGGTGGGGAGAAGCCCCCCAAGGCAGGAGCTCCCCGGTGCCTCCATGCTGGGCTGCATAAGCAGGTACCTAGCCAGGAGGACTCCTCCCCCCTCCCTCCTGTGGCAGCCACTGAAGCAATCAGCAGCTGGCAAGGGGGAGCAGGGAAATTTCCCTCAGCTCCCCAGGGCTGCCTGGGCTGGGGAACCCAAGTTAGAGGAAACCCCCTAAGGGGGAGGCTTCCCCAAGGTGGGCCAGTACCTGGACAGGCTGCTCCTAAACCCCCTGTGGGGGAACAGCAGTCATTTGGGGACACTTGGCTGGGCTGGCAACGGCCAGCAGGCTGGGAGATGTGCTCTAGCACCCCCTGCC
>NW_017728923.1:13939182-13951987 GCF_001723895.1 Crocodylus porosus | reverse complement strand
GCTGGGGGGAGAGGTGGGGCTGGGGAGAGAGGCAGTCTGGCAGCCTCTTGGGAGGATGTCAGTGCACTCCCACCTACTGGCCTGGGTCAGCGCAGGTCTTCCCTGCCTTTCCCAATTGAAACTGAATGTCAGTTCAGTTGTTATCAGTTCAGCCTACACAGCTTAGAGGAAGCTGCCTATATTGAATCGATTCAGCCTCAGGCTTTCCGCCTGTCTGTATTTATCCACAGAGTGCTTTGCTATGACAAGCTGAACTACTCTAGCTGATTTAATTGGTCCATAAGGTATATCTCTCCCTTGCCTTCTCCCTGTCTTCAGACTAACAGAACTGACCACCTCTCTCTTTATCGAGTGACATTTAAGGCATGAGCCCATAAAGGCAACCAAAGTCCTTTCATATAATTCAACAGATTTTGAAACATGAAAATACTACTTCATTCTTCTCATAAAAGGAACTGCCTGTTATTAAAATCAAAGAGAATCTATTTTCATTTACTCATGTGTCCACTTCTAATTGTTTTACATTTTAATACATTCAAAACCCTTTCAAAGACATAATAATAAGACATAATATAAAAAAATAAAATGTATAATATATAAAAAGATATAAATATATAAAGACATATAAAATAAAACATAATAATTAAGAATTCAAGACACTGGGAAAAAAAACACCAAAGACTTTATTTCCCCATCTTCAAATACTGTTCTGGAGATGTAAAGGCACTGATTTATCTGAAGCTGTAAAGTTTTAAAAGTTCAGTTATACTACTGACTTATGTGTAGATGGACATTTCCTAAGAGCAGGGGTGTTTCTTATGAAACCTCTCTGTGGGCAGGATAATGAAACATTTCTGGTGCATATTGCTCCTTCAGTTCTTTCTTTGACCAGTCATGTTATTGACAGGTCTCACCAGGCTGTGAAATGTTAGAAATACAATGGATAGAATGTAATTTCCACTTGCTTAGAGAGGCATTTGATCTAGACTTTGTCAAATATTAATGTGGGAACAGCACATCTAGGATTAAATATATATTTTATCAGGATGGGAAGTTTCACTGAAGCAACAGATAATAAAAGTTTTAGGTTACCAAATATTGCTCCAGAGATGTGGATTTGACTTTTTTTAAGAAGGGAGGGAAAAGCCCATATCTGACATCAAAACACACAGAATTTTTAAGCTGATGTAACTTTTGGGTTATGATGATATTTTTTAACTCCTACAGCACTTAAGATGGAAGAAGAGGAAGAATTCTGACAGAGCCTGATGAAGGCACCCTATGGTATTACCACTATGTGGGGAAAAAGCATATAACCACCATATTTAAGCCTTTTAGAACTGCTAATGTAGTAAACTTGATGACACATCAGTGAGATAGTGCAGGCTGGATTCACAACAGGATTTAGGTATCTACTAGCATATTAGGCACCCACATCTAAAATTTGGAACCAAGGCACCAAACTCACAAAACTCAAGCATTGCAACACTCAACATTTTTGGCATTTGGGAGGGGAGCCCTGCCTTGGTTTCTGCATTACTCAGTGATTTTGTTTCATGCAATGTGGTACAACTTCAACAAAAGGGGTATGACGTGTTCCTTTTTCCTGGAATAGGCCATAGCCCAGTAGCTGGGGCACTCTCCTGCGAGGTGGAAGATACGGGTTTGAGCTCTTGACCCCTTTTTTGACCCCCACCCCCTCCACTCCAGGGCTAGCTGTATAGTTAGAGTCCAGGTGCTGTGTTCACTCAGGATGAGACCCACACATTTTGTTGTGATGTGAAAATCAATCACCCTCTGACCATTTTTCTATGCTCTGAGCATAGTTTCATCCAGAGAACAGGAAGGTTTAGCACACTGAATGAGAAACAGTATTAGATCACAGAAAACATTTGGGTATGACCCCAGATACATGCACAAGTTCAGAAATATATAAGCAGGGATGGCTCTGTTGTGGATCACTCACAAGTTGGAATTGGCTATTCCTACTGCCAATCACTTTGGTTAACTCTACAGGAAAGCCACCTCTATGCTCTTGCAGATCCAGAGGAAACAAGGGATTAAACAAGCCCCTGGCATGGGGATTGAAAAACAAAAACAAAAGCCAAAACAAAATAAAAAACAAAAGCAACACTGGCCCCCTGCAAGATCAAATGGGGCAGCTGACATCTGACACCTAAGAAAAGTCCAATCTCCTAAACAATTACTTTGCATTAGTCTTCCTCCCACCCAAGGGGGTCATGCTGTCAGACAGGATGCAAAGCATCCAGGGCTCAGGAGAAAGACCCACAATTAACATAGATCAAGTGAGAGAACACCTTGAGAGGCCTGACATCCTTAAGTCCACAGGCCTGGATGGATTGCACCCGAGAGTCTTAAAAGAGCTGGTGGACATCATAGTATGTCCTATGGCCAAGATATCTGAAAGCTCATGGCATTTGGGTGATGTACTGGAAGACTGGAAAAGAGCCAACATGGTCCCAATCTTCAAGAAAGGGAGGAAAGAAGATCCAGGGAATTACAGACCTATCAGTCTGATGTCCATCCCTGGAAAGATCTCGGAGAAAATGATCAAGGGATTCATCTGCAACGGGCTAACAGAAGACAACCTACTGAATGCCAGCCAACATGGTTTTATTACTGCAAGGTCTTGCTTGACCAACCTCATCTCCTTCTGTGATCAGGTGATGCATTGCCTGGACAAGGGAGATGAGGTTGATGTCATTTATCTGGATTTCAGGAAGACCTTTGACTTGGTCTCCCATGATGTCCTTATGACCAAGCTGAGGAACTGTGGCCTCTACCATCTCATGGCTTGATGGCTGGGAAACTGACTCCGGGGCTGGACCCAAAGGGTACTAGTTTATGGGAACAAATCAACATGGTGCAAGGTTATCAGTGGAGTCCCCCGGGGCTCAGGGCTCTGGCTAGTACTCTTCAATATCTTCATTAATGATCTGGATTCAGGCATCAGATGCAGACTGGCAAAGTTTGCGGATGACACTAAACTATGGGGGAAGGTGGTCATGCTGGAGGACAAGCTGGGGATACAGGCTGACCTGGACATGCTTGCAAAGTGGGCAGACCAAAACATGATGGGATTCATAGAGAAATGCAGGGTACTCCACCTTGGGAGAAAAAAACAGCATCATACTTATAGGCTTGGTGGTGCTATGCTTGCTAGCGCCATGACCAAAAGAGACTTGGGGGTCTTGATTGACCACAAGATGAACATGAGCCACCAATGCAATGCCATGGCCAGTAAAGCAAACCAAACTCTGGCATGCATCCACCAATGAATCTCAAGCAAAACCAATAACATCATCCTCCCATTTTACTTGGTCTTAGTGAGGCTGCAGCTGGCACTGCATCCAGTTTTCGGCCCCCCACTTCAGGAGGGATGTGAACAAGCTTGAGAAAGTCCAGAGGAGAGCCACTCATATGGTCAAAGGCCAAGTGAGCAAGCCTTGTGAGGAGAGGCTGAGGAACATGGGACTCTTCAGCCTGGTGAAGAGAAGGCTCGGGGGGACTTGGTGGCTGCCTATAAATATATAAGGGGAGTGCATCAGGATCTGGGAGAAGAGTTGTTCACTAGGGCTCCCCAAGGGATAACTAGGTCTAATGGCCACAAAATTCTAGAAGGCTGATTCAGACTTGATATAAGGAAAAACTTCTTTACAGGCCAAGTGTCCAAAGCCTGGAACAGACTCCCCAAGAGGTGGTGCAACCACCTACTCTGGAGTCATTCAAAAGGCATTTGGATGGTTAGCTTGCTGGGATCATTTGATCCCTGCATACTTCCTGCCTCTGACAGGAGTGCTGGACTCAATGATTTCACAAGGTCCCTCCTAGTCCCTAATGTCTATGAAATCGATGAAATCTAACTTGGCCCAGCTGCTGTGAATGCCAAAGAACTGTTTCAGCAGCTGACGATGAGAAAAGTGCATTGCATTCCAGTCCCTACACACACACTCTGGCTCCCACTCCATTTACACATGGCCCCTGTACTTGGAAAGCAGAAAGTAAAAGGAAAAATGTATCAGAGAAATCCTCATCAGTGGCTGTGTCTACACGAGATGTTAACTGTGAGGTTGTTACTGTGCAGCCATTTAGTACTTGCATACACAAGTACTACGTGACTGCACAGTAACCAGAGTTACTGATCAGTAGAGTCCCTAAATGGCCTTTTGTGATGCTGACTGTCCAGTAGTAGCTCATCACTACTGTGCAATAGGATCACATCACACTTTTAAACCATGTGATGCTACTGCATAATATTAACAAGCTACTGCACAACAGTAACAAGCTACCGTGCAGTCAGCATCTCATGTAGCTACACCCACTAGTAGGGACCATGCATCTGCCTTACTATTTGAAATCTTAAGTAGTAGCCTTTCTTCTTTATTTTGAAAGGAAATAATTAGCCATGGATGAAGTAAATGGATCTGGATGGGCAAGTGGAAATGAAGATGTTTGATGCCTTGTTTCACTTCAGAAAAGACCCTAAGCCTTCATGTTTGATGATGAAAAGCTTAAACAAACTTATCCAAGTACTCTTGTACATGATTCCAGCTCAACCCCATCAGCACAGATCAACATGAACAGAATGACTGATGTGAACCAGGTCAAGAATTCGGACTTTTCCCTCTCCCTCCATCTTTCCCTCCATTTACTCCTATTCATTCTTCCCTCCATTCACTCTTACTCTTTTCTGCAAAGCAGATCCCCCAACCCCACAATTTCTTCTCCCTTTCTTGGGACTGAGGACATGAATATTGCATTGAAAGTGGTGTTCATTAGGCCTGTGCAAAGTGGCTAATATTCGCTTTGGATTCAGATTCAGCTGATTTGTCAGACAGTGCTTCGATTTGGTGATTTGAATCACTGTCCTGAATCAATTCAGCCAAAGCAGATTCAGAGATTCGGCCACTGCCAAATCAGCTGAATCTCTGAGTTGGACAGGCCCTATCCCCTGCCTGCTCTCCCAGCCCCATCAATGGCTGCCCCACCCAGCCCCAGCTCCCTGCTCTTAAAAAATTTAAAAAAAAAATAAAAAGCCCCTACTCACTGGCTGCTGCCAGGTGGGGGTGGGGGGGATCCCCGCTGCTTCCCACTGCCCTGTGCTGCATGGGGGGCTTTGATATGAGCCCCCAGAAGCCCCAAGGCCACTGTAGCAGCCAGTGAGTGGGGTTTTTTCCCCCATTTTTTTTAAATAACCAGGAACTGGGGCAGGTGGGGCAGCCATGAGAGGCAAGGCTGGGAGAGTGAGAGGGGGATGGGGGGTCATGTAAGAGTCCCCCATGCAGCACAAGGCATTGGGGCAGTGGGGATCACCCCCCCCCCCCGCTTGGCGGCAGCCAATGATTAGGGATTGTTTGGGTTTTTTTTAAAGAGTTGGGAGCTGGGGCTGGACAGGGAAGCCATAGGGGGTGGGGTGGGGTTTGGAAGAGCAGACAGAGGTTGGAGGGGTGCTCTGGGGATCTGGGGGAGCAGCCGGGGAATGGGGCCTGGCAGTGGTTTCTCCATTGTCCTGTCCCCCAGGCCCCGCTCCCCTGCCCACGGACTCCAGGTCCAGCTCCCTGCAGCAGTGAGCAGGGACAGCCCAAATCTCCAAAGCTCTCCAAATCTTTTCCAAATCGATTTGGAGAACTTCAAATTGATTCAGAGTTTTTTATTGGTCTCCTGATTCAATTAAGATTTGGAGATTCGGCTGCTGAATTGAGCTGAATCTCCTTAGAATCAAATTGAATCAGAACCTAAAACTTCACACATGGCCCAGAGGATGAGCACAAATCTAGGAGCAGCTATATGGAGTTCTTTGACCAGTGTCTCACCCCTGATTTCCAACAGAGGGTTTCCAAGGGGTTACCTCTACCAGGAACTCAGCTGGGCCATAAACACCTTAGTCCAGAAGAAATTTCAAGAAAAATAAAAGCTGTGAGCACCCTGCTCCACCTTCACTTATTCCTTCAAACCTGGGCTGATCCCAGCCCTGTGGAGAAACAAATGTATGTTAAATGTGATGGGAAAGAATATCTACCACCCTACTTTCCTCAAGGGAGAAAGCTCCCCTTCATACACACAGATAGGGGGCACTTATATTTGACCATATTCCCTTTCTTTCCACTGAAGTCATTTCTTTGGCAGATCCTTTTCAATGATTCAGTAAATCCCATCATCAGCTGCTCCCCTTCTCCCCACCTGTTAGTGTTCAACTGTCTAATGCTGTCCTGAATGCTAGTAGGTCCTATTATTAGGGCTGTGCAAATCTTGGGTCCCTGAATCGATTCAGCAGAGATTTTGCACGATTCGTTGGCTGAATCTCTGAATCTGAATCGAATCAGAGGAATCCTCTGAATCGATTCAGTGAGATTTGGAAACATTTGGAGATTCAGACATAGAGACAGCTTTAAACATTTTTTTCTAAATACCTCTAGGTAGTAGCGGCTAATGACTGCTGTCATGCTGAGGCACATGGAGTGTCCCACAGAATTCCGGTGGGCTCCCCAGCACACTTGGCAGCAGACCCAGAAGTGGACCAGAAGCACTTCTGGTTCACTTCTGGGTCCACCGGGGAGTGTGCAGGGGCCCCCCCATCCCCCTCCATCTCCGCAACTGGTGCCTCCTGGGTCGGGAGGGCAAACAAGGTCCCCCTGCAGCCAGCTGCCAAGCTGGGGGGGGGTGTGGGGGCACCCCTCTGTGTGCTCCCTGTACTTCTGGTCCACTTCTGGGTTCGCTGTTGAGCATGTGGAGGGCCCCCTCGGGCACTCCTGTGGGACACTCCATCTGTCCCAGCATCGCAGCATTCGCAGGCCACACTGGTACCTCAAGGTATGTAGAACAATCTTTTAAAACTGTGCCTGTGACTGAATTGCTGATTCTCTGAATCAGCATCGAATCTTCAGATTCGGATTTGGCTGAATTGAATCAGGGACAGTGATCTGAATCAACGAATCAAGTTACTGTCCCTGATTCGGGCCAAATCCGAATCTGAATCAAATAGGGCCCACTTCACACACCCCTACTTATTATGCACATGCCCCAAAAGTCCTATCTGAAGCTTTTGGTTTGAGTGATTTCTGTATTTTTTTCTTATTATAAATAATAGAAAAATAAATCCATGCGTAGGTAAATAAACTTTAAAAAACAAACCCCTATAACCCTGGCAGTTTGGGGGACTGAATTCCTTCTGGAATACAATAACTACAAGCTTAGCTTAAATCTGTACTCCTTCTAGATGATGGACGTGCATAAAAATCAGTATAACTTTATCATTTCAGAATTTCACTCCACTGCACCTTCTCTTTCTTTAGGGCAAATGTTTATGAAGTAAGATTATTCTTATCTTCCAAAACAGACTGAATATTGCTAAAGCAATCCAGTCCTCCTGCTTAACAAGATGACATCTTTCCATAGGTCTTAACAGAGAAGCTCAGAACCTGAGAGATTATAGACTATTATATTCACGACAGCCCTGAAAATGCAGTTAATACTTCTGTTATTTAATTCTTATTGTGACTTTGGTAAAGTCCGCATTGACTTTATAATGATATCCTCAAATGGACAAAGGAATACAGTACCTCTTACTAACTTTAATTTAATATGCTACTTAACAGTTTTCATATTTCGCATACCCATAGATAATCAAGGCTGTATAAATATTTTTTCAACTTTAAATTAACCATAATTCCCTTTCTTCAAAGAGGATTCCCATGTATCCTCAGGTATCTACTAAAGTGTTGGATACATTTGAAAGGAAAAAACAAAACAAAACAAAAAAGAAAGTTATATGAGATCAGAGTCAACTACTTTTCTCACATCCACTCTGAAACTCTATGTCAGATGTTTTCAGAGAGGCATACTTGCTCTGAAATGTAATGAATCAAGCCAATTTCTGCCTACATGAAGTACATAATAAATTGCCTACTAATAAAGATGTTTGCTAGGGGGAAGAATTGCAAGATAAAATTAATGAGTGATATACCAGGCATTGTAGTAACTATTTAAAAACTCAATGAAATGTGAGATACAATGGTATTTTCCTGCACACAGAATAAGAGATAATTGCAGCATCTCAATAACCATTTCAGGGTAGCTAGTGGCAAGAACTGCCTTTTTAATGACAATCACTGTTGAGGAGATTCACAAACTGGGCATTTAACAAAAGCTAACTGATACTTGAAGTTCACACTTCACTGCAGTTTCCATATAAAAGTCACTGCAGCAAAAAATACTTTCCAGCTTCCTAGAGAAAGAAGCAGGTATGTCTAGGAAGCAGAGACCTGTGTATATTCCTCTGCTATTTTGCCTTTAACTGCAAAGTTTCACTGCACTCATGATAGGACCATGCCAGCATAGGGGTATGCAATTTTCCATTTCAGTTCTATGCAGAAATTAACATTAAAATCCAAATGTGCTCTCTGCAGAGGTTATAACTCTTCCCCTAAAGCATCAGAAGAAAAATCTAACACAAATATCATTTGGCTTGTAATCACTGGACTATAACATATTTAGTAGCAGAAAGTCATGGGGTTTGTTTCTCCCCGCTAGCCAGAGGCACCTTGACAGGGCAATATGCACAGACTAGGAACAGATCTATGAACATAAAGCTCAAGTAATTGCCAAGCAATTTTCTTTGCAGCCTGTGTTGCTCCCTTTTCTGCTGAAGTGTCACATTTGCATAAATGAGTCCTTTGCCAAAGCAGATGCAATGGGATGTGTCATGTGTCCCACTCTGCCTTCTTGGGGACAGCAGCACTCATGCTCACTGCCAGGCTGCATGATACTTCCCTGTCTCTGCTGATTTATTCTGAGCTCTTCAGGGGAGCAAATAAAGCTGCATGATCCACACACCGTGATCTATAAATCAGTGCTTTTTTTCTGCCTTGGCTATAAATAGACCATGCACCACTTCTACTAGGGGAGATCTTTTTGCCTCATTGTTTCCCCTACAAATCTGCTCATTACTAACTGGAAGCAGCTTCTGTTCTGTGGCTTTGTGGAATATGTGTTGGAGTGACCGCTATTCATCACAACTCTAACCTAATCAAAAAGTAAAACATATTGACTGGAAATGCCCTAGAAAGCATGGTGATAGAGCATAGACTGCATCTACTTGCATACCCAGATCCACTGTACAATTATCAGGAGGCAACAGCAATGCTGAGGATGTAAATCTGCCACATGTTTTATAGATATGGGAGAGAGAAGAGGGGCTGGAAATTACTTGCAGCATTGTACTCCAGGATAGAGCACTGTGCACTGTTCAAAGCCTGTGAAGCCATGTTTCCCTGTGATTATTCAATGCTTGCTGCTTTGACACAATGAGATCGTTTGTGCTGCCGAGAAGGAATACATTAAATCTACTAGTGCATCCCAGTGATAATCTTGTAAAGAGAATCATGTTCATTTCTGCTTCACAGAATTCTCTCATCTCTGAACTATAGCTGGGACTGAACCAAGACACTGGGATGGAACCACTGCCGACACTAAAGGAAGTCCACTTTGGATCACAATCAGAACTTAGTGACTCAGATCCCTCCGTATGAATGAACAGAATGTGAGGATGCTACTCATAACAATATAATATTGGGATTTCAATAGCACCTTTAACCTGAGGCTCTCCAAACTGTTTACAGATGAATAAAGCAAACTCCAGACACCAGAATGAAGCAGGTCTTATTCCTACCTAGTAGAAGGGAAGAAAAGTTAAGTGACTTGCCTAAGGTCAGATGAATAGGAGGTGGCACAGCTTGCAACAGAACCCAGATTCCCAATTCTGGTCTTTAACAGCTAGATTAACAACAAGTACTTCAGATCTTCAATCAAATCTGGGCACTGCTAGGTAGGCTAAAACAAAGAATATCTGCAATCCCTTCCCTCAAACCTCCTGATCTGAAATTTCTGTTCAAAAAATATGCTAGTCATGGTAGCATAGCATTACAGCCATGATAGTAAGTATCCGATGTTTACAAGGTTCTGATTGAATTAATTGTCAACACGTCTTGAATATAGTCATGTGTATCTAAAAGGTAGTGCTCTCCTTCCTCTTCACTTCCCCTAAATGCACCCTCTCTGCTCTGACAGAAAATAACACAGGGTAGCACCTTAGGTTGTGTGCAAGTGTTCGTCCAAACACTTAAACCCCAGCTGATTAGCACTTCTACCTTATCTGATGTGGTGGAGATTTCCACTGGTATAATTATGATTCTGCTGGCTAAAATGTAATGTTTGTATGCAACTTTAGAGACTTACTGGTTCAGAGAGGCATCAGCTTTCACAGGCAACAACCAACTTCATCAAATTCTACTTCGTCATTCTCTCTCTCTTTCTCTCTCTCTCTCTCACAAACCACCCAGAAAGCTTCACCTATCAGTAGGCTCCTAACCCCAGCCATGTGTCTAACATATCTCCTGCTCCACAACTTTCCCCTAAAATTTGCTGGTGGTATAGCACAGCCCCATCACAGCTCTTTTTCAGAATATCCTTGAGATGTTGTGAGCCTCTACTTCAAAGTTCCAGTTCAACTGCAAGAGATCCAGCATTGCATTTTTTTTTTCATTTAGGTGTCATGTTAGGCTTCCTTTCAGAGACATGCTACAAACCTGGAGACTGCCTGAGTAGAAATGCCCTAACATTCAGTACACCTGAAGGATTACCCTTGGGCTAATAAACTCTCCCCTGTACTTCCTTCCCTGTTTTATCTCTCTGACATTCAGCTCTTTATTTGGCTCAGCCAGTGCTCACAATGCATTAGGTATTGTTCAAAAATAGATTCAAACATTGTTCCAAGCCCCAGAAAAGTCACAGAGTGAAAAGATAAAAATTAATATATTAAGGGATTGGGTGGTGGAAAACAGAGATAAAAGTTCACAGCTATATTATGTACAGCTTTATTTCATCAGTAAACCTCACTCATCCCTCACTGCCCAATATTGAGCCATAATTAGCAGGCTCTTGCACTACCTTTTGCAGGTAGGGTGGCACCTTAGAAGTAAAGGTAAGGTAGATATGCACCTTTAACTAAGGAAGATATATATAGAGAGAGCACAATCTTTCACCTAATCTGATGCCTCAGAACAGATTCATAATAGTTTCATAGTTGGTAGGGTCAGAAGGGACCGAAGCAGGTCATCAAGTCTGACCCCCTGCCATGACAGGAAAGGATGCTGGGGTCAAACAACCCTGGCTAGGTGATTGTCTAGCCTCCTTTTAAAGACTCCCAGGATAGGGAGTCCCAGCACCACTTCACTTGGAAGTTGGTTCCAGCTCCTAGCCACCCTGACTGTGAAGTAGTGCCTCCTGATGACTAGCCTGAATCTACTCTCAGTCAGTTTATGGCCATTATTTCTTGTAACTCCCAGTAGTGCTTGCGGGTACAGAGATTCTCCCGTTGCCTGCTGGTTCCCCTTGGCAAATTTGTAGCTGGCCACCAGATCCCCTCTCAGCCTTTTTTTGTGGAGGCTGAACAGGTTCAGGTCCCATAGCCTCTCCTCGTAAGGCCTACCCTGTCGAACCCTGATTATGTGAGTGGACCTCCTCTGGACCCTCTTGATGCTATCCACATCCCTCCTGAAGTGCAGTGCCCAGAACTGGATGCAATACTCCAGCTGCTACCTGACCAATATTGCATAGAGGGGAAGAGTCACCTCCTTGGACCTGCTCATGATGCATCTATGGATGCATGACAAGGTGCAGTTGGCCTTCCTGACCACGTCCCCACATTGGCTGCCCATGTTCATCTTGGAATCAATAGTGACTCCAAGATCCTTTTCTGCCTCTGTGCTGACAAGAAGGGAGTTCCCCAGCCTGTAGGTATGCTGCTGGTTTTTCCTCCCCAGGTGCAGCACCTTGCATGTCTCTGTATTGAAACCCACCCTGTCTCATCTGCCCACCTCTGTAACCTATCCAGATATAGTTGTAGCCTGTCCCTGCCTTCTAGCATGCTCACTTCTCCCCACATCTTAGTGTCATCTACGAATTTGAACAAGGTGCTTTTCACCCCCTTGTCCAAGTCGCCAGTGAAGATATTGAACAGTGGGGGCCCAAGGACCAAGCCCTGGGGACTCCCCCTGCCCACATCCTTCCAGGTCAAAAATGACCCATCCGCCACCAATACCTGCAGGCATTGTGGTAACAGCTAGGCCTGTGCAAAGCAGCTAGTATTTGCTTTGGATTCAGCCAATTTGTGGGACAGTGATATGATTTGGTGATTTGCCAAATTGGCTGAATCTCTAGACCCCACCCACTCGTCCAGCCTTGTCAATGGCTGCCCCACATGTCCCCAGCATCCTGGTGCTTTTTAAAAAAAAAAAGCTCTGCACTCACCAGCTCCTGCCAGGTGTGTGTGGGGGGAGGGGATGATCCCTGCTGCCCCCCACTGCCTCATGTTACATGAGGGGCTCTGCCTGGAGCCCCAAGAAGCCCCAATGGCCACTGAAGGATCCAGTGAGTGCAGGGCTTTTTTTTTTTTTTAAGCACCAGGACACTGGGGTTGGGCAGAGCAGACATGGGGGGAGGACTGAGGGAGTAGGTGGGGGATGGGGGCTCATGGCACAGCTCCCCCTGTGGCACAGGGCAATGGGGGACAGTGGAGATCACCCCCCCAAAACTGGCAGGAGCCGGTGAGTGGGGGTCTTTTCTTTTTTTTTTTTTTTTAAGAGCCAGGGGGCTCGGTTCAGGTGGGGCAGCTATTGACAGGGCTAGGAGATTGAGGGAGGTCCAGGGAGTGCTTATGGGGTCTGGTGAAGAAGGCAGGGGATGGGGCCTGGCAAGGGTCCCCCCCATGGTCCCCTCCCCCTTCATT
>NW_017728923.1:13904629-13939082 GCF_001723895.1 Crocodylus porosus | reverse complement strand
CTTTTTTTTTTTTTTTTAAGAGCCAGGATGCTGGGTTCAGGTGGGGCAGCTATTGACAGGGCTAGGAGAGTGAGGGAGGTCCAGGGAGTGCTTATGGGGTCTGGTGAAGAAGGCAGGGGATGGGGCCTGGCAAGGGTCCCCCCCATGGTCCCCTCCCCCTTCATTTCAGGCCCTCCACCCCCTACTTACCAGCATGGAGCCTAGGTCCAACTCCCTGTGGCACTGAGCAGAGACTGCCCAAATCACCAATTCTCTGAATCTTTCTCCAAATCTTTTCCAAATCAATTCAGAGGCTTTGAATTGATTTGGACCTTTTCATTCATCTCCCTATTCAATTTGGATTCAGACATTAGATCAAGATGATTGTTTCATACTTTGAAAACTGATAAGAGGAAAAGTGAGAAACCTGTTGAGAGAAGAGGTAAAAGACAACACAGGAGAGAAGAAAGAGTGGAACAGAAATGGGAAGAGACCAGAGAAGGCAACCTCTCTTCCAAGAAGACAAGAAGCTTGAAATTGATATGATGGATATAGAAGTATAAATTCAATTCTTGGCCTTGTCATTGACTCCTCTTGTAATCCTAGGCAAGACATTTGACTTCTCTTTTCATCTAAGCAGGAAGGATTTGAAGGAAGAAGGTGACATGTTAAGGAAGCTGGGTGGGAAGGATGGGAATAGTAACTGCATTTTGCATGGAGCGGTGTAAAGGAAGATGGATAATTTAGGTGGACCAGAGAAGGGTACATTGCAATAATCAAGGCAGGAGCTGATGACAGCCAATAGTTTAGTTGTGAGGAATGATGGCAAAAGATGGATTGTAGGAATAGTGTGGAATAATTTATTTTTCTTGGAAACTTTGTCCATCTCATCCACTATTTTGTGTGTCTCATCTCTGATGTGTAAAGAAATCAGGGAGCATATTATCTCCAAAGACAGGGAAGATAAACAGAGAAGCATAGGCTAGATTATGCCATGCAAGTGAGATACATAAGATGAGTTTCACACAGGCATTCATGGCATACTAATCATTATTAGTAAGCTGAAACTGGTGTCTGCAATGCACAACGGGCAGTAAGATGAAGTAAAATCTTATATTATTTCCCCTGCTTCCAGCTCTAATGCTCTTTTCTGAAACCAGTGTCACTCCTTTGCTGCATGCAGTAGTACATGCCTTGGACTTTGAAGATTAGCGTTCAAGCTGAAGAGAAATCTGGGGCGTAGAGACAGGCTACATTCTTTGTGTCCACTCGTTTTATTTACGTATATACACCAGTTCTGGAGCAGAGGTGCTCAAAAAGTGTGCAAGACACTGTGTTTTGGCATATTTCTCTTCATAATCATATTCTCATAACATCCTGCATAAGGAAATAAATTCTGCAGTAACACATAAAAAGCCTAGTTGTTTACCCTCCCAAGGATAACATGCTGAAGAAAAGGGACTGGGTTTGGACCACTTATATTAAATACAGTGTATGAAAGGAGGGATTTTCACAAGGATTCTCCACGGGACTAGCTGCACCCACTGAAGTCAACAAATTAGGCTAATTCTGAGCACTTTTCAAGATCTAAATGGAATCTTTTTTGCATGAAAACATTAATAGAACAAAAATTAATTGAGGAAATGAAACATTTAAAAAAGTGAATTTACTTTGAGAAATCATTTCCCATGATTGTGGCTGAAGGCAAAAAGGCAGCAGCAAAAGAAAATGTTTCTGTTCTCATTAAAGGCATTTTGAAGAGTTCTTTCTGGGACAGATTCAAGGTCCACTGAAATCAATGGAAAGAAACCTATTGACTTCAACAGGCTTCAAATCAGGCTTCTCTCTATATCTTGATGTGAAAGTTTGTGTTGAATTAGCATCTGTGAGATGCTGTAACAGCATACTGTAGTTCTTTCATTTAGGGAACAGATTGTTTACTGGCAGCTTTGAGGAAAAATTTACTCCAACATAGGGTCAAGCTGACCCTGCTCAGCTAGACAGGACTAGGTTTGGAGGACACTCTGAAAACAGATAATAACCTCCAACCCCACAAACAGAAGGGTGTATCTGGCAACTGCTGTAGACCAAAATGGAGCTCCATCGTTGACTGTCCATGTACTGAAGAAGCTGAGCACCTTTCAGCATCAGGCCTTGAAGCCTGCCGCCTCTCTTAGAACTAAATCCTCAGCTACTGTACAGCTACTTAGAAATGAGTGGAGCTATATACATTTTTACCAGCTGAGAAGTAGGTCTTTTGCTGCTAACTTTAGTGGAGTGGGACTGGTTGCATCGTTTGTCTTGTAGATCCATTGCATGCTTCAGTGCAGAGGGAAGAGAATACTAATCAAAAACACAGAATAAAGTAGGCTGCCCAGTGTGGATTTTAAATTAGGTTTTTATAAGCCATCTTTAGCTTATGGAGAGTAGTTGTTATATAACTGCTCTTACATTCACAGGTAATTCAGGACTGACAACTATTCATGATTGACTTTGCTAAGTGGGGGGTGGGAAATAAGGAATGCTTTACAATTGTCACTCTTATGCTTGGTATTACGTAGGGAGAAGCCTTATAAATTTGTGTCATGTAGCCCTTATGAAGCATGGTTTGTGAAACTTAATGTAACGGTCTGCCTAGGTACAAACATGCTGGAGAAAAGGAGAACAGAAATGGTTTATCTAAAAAGTTTTGGAGCAGAGCAAGAGGACGTATTTTTTAGTCTTAAGTGATTTTATGCAAACCTGTTCACGAAAGTACTTTGCAAACAAACACAATTTCTTTCAACAGTTTACAGAGCTGGTTGAAAGTCTGACACTTTTAGGTGCTTCTTGTTACAAATGATTTAACTTAGATCCAATTTCTGGTTTTCCATGGGCACATCTACACAAGGTATGTAATACCCATTGGGCTAATTCTACTGCGCATAGCGAGTCTGGCAAAAACCATGCTAGTGCACTAATGCACAGTAGATTAGTCCAATGAGCACTAAGAGTCACAAAAAAAAGTGTTCATTTGCGCTAATGGACAGTAGAGCTGATTACGGTCCATTTAGTATCAGCTATTGGAGTGGTGATGAATGAATGTGTAGATGCAGCCCATTGGTATCAAAATCGCTACACTTGCGTGAATGAGAACAAACTTCATTCCATATCTGTGGCCTTTATCTTAGGCACAAATGCTAAATCAAATACTTAACTATCTTTGAGCTGACAGAGCTATGCTGATTTAAATCTCGCTGACTTAAATCTAGCAAAACACGATAAAATCTGTTCCCTTTCTCCATACTGAGTGGTCCCTTAATAATTCAAACAGAACTCCTTTGCAGCGGACGTGCCACTCAACATGAGAGCTTTTCTCAAAAAGCTCCTTTACAGCTGGAGACAAAGATCACAGATTCAAAAATACACAGATGGGAACAGAGAGCAAATCATACTAATATATGTTAATAACGGTGTATTATTCATGCAAATTGGGGGAAACAAGAGAAGATACCACAAACCCTCCAGAATGGTTTATTTACTCTTCAGTAATAATTTAAATTTGTTCAGATCCAAAAATTTAACCGAACTCCTGAAATTACCAGATATTTCTGACCACATGAACAATGGTATCTTCCTAAAAGCTCCCAGACGTTGTCATTTTTTATGCACTGCTTGTGGGGGTGCATTTTTTAAACAATGCAATAGATAATAACTGTAAGGTCTACAAGTATTCCTGTATGTGTAGATAACTATGGACACAGAGCTCAGCATACTAAGAATGCAATGAATGGAACACAAAGCTGTCCTTTTCAGCACTGAAAACCCAGGAAAAGCTAAAGATACTGCCTTTTTTATTCATCCACACTATAGAAATTGGAGCACTTGGGTTTGCTAAAGAAGCTAAGTACAGTCCACAATGTGGATATCTATGATCTTGAATACACAGATGAACTTTGCATTATCTGCAGCTGTAATTATACACATGTATCACAAAAACAGAAAATATCAGTAGAATTAGGTAAGGAATCAGTTTGGTTCTCTGCCTATACTGCATACTGCTGACAATGCATTTCTTACTGATTAGAAATATTAGGCCAACTCAGCTCCATAGTAACTCTGAAATATATCCGCTCCACTTAGACCAGTTCAAATGCAGAATCTGAAAAGGAAAGAATGTGGCATAATGAGGGTGTGGGGGATAGCAAAAAAGGCAGGATTACTCTCATATTTTTACTTCCATCTAAAAAGCTACTGTTAATTTCTGAAATACTCCCTACACTTGAAATAAAAAATGCAAATATGATGGGGAATGTCAGTAAAACTAGAGAACCTTGTACACTGATGGAAACTTTTAAGAGTGTTCTCTGTATTTAAATTTGCTTTGGATCACCTTTTCCTTAAAAATGCTGATAGAATTGTCTTAGCACTTGCTGTCTGTGTTTCAGTTTAGAATCACTCCACTATAGGTTTGGTTTTTTTTAATTCTTTGTTTAGAGGTTTCGTTTTCCTTGATCTTGTTCTTATACATATGGTATATAGATTTCCTTCTTACTTGAATGCTTCTCAAACTCAGATTTTATTTTATGCTTAAAGATCAGTCTTTATAATAGGGCAGTCTCAATATGAAATTTGACACATAACAATCCAAAAATCAACCTTCCTGATGTGTTCATCTAATTATCTGCCATGATCCCCAAGTCTCTTTCAGATTTACTGCTTGCCAGGGTAGAGTTCCCAATCTTATCTAATGCTTACATTCTTTGTTTCTATATATATGTTCATATGCTGGGCCAGACTAAGACATACTGGGCATGTCTACACATGAATTTAGTTCCACCTAGTTTTACAGTGCAGTAAATTATTGTGCAGTAAGTGATTTTTGCTAGGTGTCTACACATGCAAAGACCTTGCAGAAAATTTTCTGTCAGGTTCCTCCAGACCTTCTAGGTCCTGTGGCCCCTGGTGGCAGCTCCAGGCTCCGGCCCCAGTTGCAAGCACTCCAGGCTCCAGCCCCAGTTGCCAGCCATCTTTGAAGACAGCCCCAGCTGCCAGTATCCTGCAGCCATCTTTAAAGCCCAGCCCTACTCTGTGCTCTCTAGGCAGTTCCTGTGCTCAGAGCGGTAGCATGGCATGCACAGAGGCAGCACGAGGCAGCTGTGTTACTATCCACTCTGCCTCCGTGCACTATGGCTGCTCTAGCCGCTGGCCCTTGCAGTGAGGAACAGGCTCCCAGGATCCTGCTGACCACCTCAATCACCCTGTTGGCCCGCTGCATTGACCAACAGCTAGCCCTTGGCCATCTCCCCCAACCTGGTTCCCCAACATGCAGCAAGAACCTGCCTATCTGCAGTGCTCCCTCTCAGGGCCCCTGCCACTGCCACACAGATGCCGCCACCAGGGACACTGATGAGGGGCTGCAGGATGCCACCACCGGTGCTGCCATCACCCTCCTGGGCCTCCTGCACTCCAGATGATTTGCTTCAGAGTCAGTGACTTAGAAACAGTACTGCTGTTTTTGATAGATTGCCATCTTTGTCAAAGATACCAGATACCAGAAAAAACTAAAAACAGGTTAGATATTAGGAAACAAAAGTCTTACTAAGATGGTAGTAAAACACTGGAACGGGTTATCCAGAGAGGTTTTGGAATCTCTGCCCTTAGAGGCTCTTAAGACCCAGCTAGACAAAGTTTTGCTTGGGATGATGTAGTTGCAGATGGTCCTGCTTTGAGTGGGGGGGTTGGACAAGATGCCCTCCTGAGGTCCCTTCCAACCCTAATTTCCTATGATTCTATGATTCTTTTCTTGTTTCTACTTGATCTTTTCTAAATAGATTTTAACTGGTGACTTTAACATTCTAATAATGTGAATATACACACCAGGTTTCAGTAACAGCAGTAAGGTCAAATTTATTAGCCAGGCTCCTAGCATTAGTGTGTAAGCAATTAAAGAACGTATTCTCTCTAAGTCCCTTGATGTCTTGACCTAAGTTAGAGCAAATTCATTTTTTTTTATTCACTCAGTGGATAGAGCCTTTCCATCCAAGGACACAGAACTGTTAGAAGATGCTTCAAGGCTTGCCTTAGGACATTTGCATTTAACGATGGCTTGACAGTAGATAGCGCCAGTCAAGCATCCCATGTGGCATGGTCTCCAGAGTAGTAGTATTTGGTGTGCTTTATGCTCTTGGAGACAGAACCTGAAGGCCCTCAGGGTTTTACTTTGTCACTAAATACAAAGGCAGAAAATGCTAAGCCCTATCACAGGAGCAAATTAGGGCATTGTGATTGATGGCATGCCACAAGAATCCCCTGGATTATATCACTGATTTCAGGAATTCTAGAAAGGCTGTAAAGAGCTGCACTGAAGGAATCTTTATAAAGTTCAATAAAAAAGCATGCATTTTTTTATTTAGATGATAAAACTGGGGCTCGGTGAATGAGAGGATGGTTTCTGGACATTGCTAAATAGGCATCTTTAATAACAGAAGTAGTTTGGACTGCATGGTTTTAGGCATTTAGAGAGGAAAGCACAGTGACTGCCAGACATGACATGCATCACAGAACTGGGGTTCTTTCAAGATGGGTAACATAGTATCAGAGGAAGCTCTGTGGCATCCTAGAGCCAATGGATTTTTTGAAGCTATGGAAATATTTTATATTTAACCAGGGTTTATACTGAAGAGGCAGCTATTTAGAAAAATATACTGAAAGTGCTTAAGCAAAACCTCCCCTGAAGAGTCAGATTCTGTATACACTTGGATTTTTTCTTACTCAAAAGGCTGTGAAGAAATTTCCTATCCTGACTTTAATACTGGGATTCCTTGAATATGTGTGTGAGGTGTGGAATCCCTAGGACTGCTGGAAATGATTCATTTAAATCCTGTTAGAAATAGCTATCTATTTTTTGAAAAAAAATACACTGTGTGCTAGGACTTAGAATGGAAATGTCTGCTTTACATCAACATTAGGATGCTATAGCACTTTTCATAGAGCATGAGTTTGCTCTGTGTGTCCTTGGCTACAGCTGTGTTGTTTTCTACACTACATGACAGCTGCCCTCTGCCCCAGATATGATACATTAATACATTTCATTGGCACTGCATATATAGATTTTGTGAAGCACTCCAGGATCCTGAAGGATAAAAGGAACTTAAGAGCTGACTGAAAGACTCCCATTGGCTTTAGCAAGTAAGGATCAAATTTGAATTGTATGTGGTTATTATTGATTCTGTTATTATGGGCAATAGATCAATATAAACATCTGCTACCATCAATTTCTTAGCAACTTTATAATCAGAGGCATGACCTAATGAACTGCAACCAGAAACAGCTAGAGATAGAAGGAATATTTTTGACTGGAGAAACAGAACATTTGAAGTAAAAATAGGGAGCAAGCTTTAAATGCTTCTTAGCCAGTCACCTGGTCTCACTCAACATGGTTAATAAAATAAAACTATTCCCACTAACTCTGAAAACATTAAAACACCAGAGTAATTCCAAAGTCCTTGTACATGTCCCTCATTAACTTTTGGTAAGTTATGCAACTCTATTAAATAAATAAACATCTCTCTCTATAATTTCAGTACAAGACCTCTGGGGTGCATATTAATTCACTAAGCAATCCCACAATTATGGAACAGAACATTCTTATTATACAGTTCTAACAATTACATACTTCAATAAACATATCTTTAGAAAATAATTGCAATTTATAAGCTTCCTTTAGCAAGGAAACTGATAGTGCAGGGGTATGGAAAGACCATGTAGACCCAATTTCTAAGGCTGTGAGAAACACCATTATTTCGTTTTGATGTCTGTATTACCATTTTGAAGGGACAGCGTTTTGTTTTATCATTTTGTTTCATTTCAAAGCACTGTCCTGCTTCATTTCAACAAGTTTCAACATTTCGCCCATAGGCTATAATGGGTAAATTATTAAAATACTTAACACTTGTCATTTCTTGCCTGATTTGGATGAAAATTGCAGGGGTGGTAGCCCCTTCTGAGAGCATAAAGCCTGCCAAGCTTCAAGGAGATAGGTGCAAAAGCTTCTGGGAAACTGCACCTCAAACTGTTCAGACCAAAAGACCTGACACTTGCCAGCACCAGCAACCTTCTCTCATCCAGCACGCAGATCCAGGGTTTGCACCCCCGGGAGGAGTCCAGCACAGCCCAGCAGCCCTTCCAGGGGTATAAGACCCCAGATCTGTGCTGGATGAGAGAAGGCTCAGGCTGCTTCTACCACCTAGGACTGTCAATGGGCATGGGCTGCGCCCAGAACCAGACAAGATTGCTGCTGCTGCAGCCTGAGCCTCCTCTCATTCGGTGTAGATCTGGGGATTTGCACCCCCAGGAGGAGTCTGGCACAGCCCAGCAGCCGTCCTGGGGGTGTGAGGCCCTGGATCTGTGCCCTGGATAAGAGGATCCTATCAAAGTGGCTGGGCCACTTCTGTGCATGCAGAACCCAGGCCAGTGTGGCTGGAGGTCCCCATGAGCAGCATGAATTCTTGGGTGACAGCCTGGAGCTGCCTGAAAACACATGGCCCCATGTTGCATTGTGCCAATCTGGGCCACAGCAGCATGCTCTGGCAGAGGATGCGTGGATACCTGGTGGCTAGGGCCAAGCCACACTGCTCCTAACTGTAAAGGAGGCTTGCACACTCAGGAGGCATGGAGATGTGTTGGCAATACTCCCTCGAACACGTACGGAAAATCCTCAAACAATTACAACCCATACTAGAAAGAGACTGTATTCTTAAAAAGATCTTCCCAGAGCCACCCATCCTAGCCTTTAAACAAGCACTGAACCTCACTAACCTCATCACCAAAAGCAAACTTCCTCAAGCCCAGAACACACCAAAAGGATCCAGACCATGCCGTGACAAGAAATGCAAAACCTGCCAACACATCTCCACCACCCCCACAATTACTACACCCCACAACAGAGCCATCAGCATTCATGGATCTTTCAGCTGAAATGTAATATATCTCATCCAATGAACTAAATGCCCTGATGGAAAATACATAGGAGAGACCAAACAACAACTGCGCACCAGAATGAACGCACACCGGAAATCTATCAAAGGCAGGAATACCCAATTACCTTTGGGGGCACATTTCTCACAAGAAAACCACTCTCTCTCCAATCTCTCAGTCCTGATCCTCAAAGGAAACTTACAAAACACTTCCCAGAGACGAGCCTATGAACTCCACTTCATCAACCTCCTGGATACTAAAAATCATGGACTAAATATACACATTGGATTTATGACCTGCCTGACATCTGACTCCCCAGGTATCTCTCCACTATCCATCCCCCTTCTCTCCCCCCACCCCCCAGCCTGTCTCTCACCCATTGACTCCCCAATCTACATTTTCACTGACAACCTGTCTTGCATGCAGACCATACCAGCCACTGGCTTCTTTACTTTTCATTCAATCCAGGAAGAGCACACACCAACTGCTGAAACTTCCTTAGCCTGACAAAGGGGTTTTGAACCTGAAAGCTTGCTTAATAATTGTTTTCCAACTATTTAAGTTGGTCTAATAAAAGATATCAGATTCACCCAAAGAACCTTGTCTGCCTAAGTCCTTTTTTGGAACTGGCTCTTAATTTAGTCACTTTGTTGGAAAAGAGGCCCAGGATTGGATGGACATAATGACCCTCTCACCATCACAAGTGGTTTTCCCAGGTAACAGATTTAGGCTACCAGCACAGTAAAGGGAATCTTTTATCACACTGCACACAGTAGCAGCTAAATAGAGGACTTATTCTGCACCAGTAGCTTTTCATCTTTCAGAGCAGTGTCTTTAATAAGATGAATTAACCCAGGCCGTGACACTCTTCCTCCCCATGAACACATGCAATCTCATTTCTCCATGTTTCCTTGGGACTGATCCAGTCTGAATATGAAATGTTACTCTAATTTATAGTGAGGACTGATCTGGCTCTGGACTTGAAAGTAGAAAGGTGATTTACAGGCATGGTCCCAACTCCTTTCAGATGGTAACACCAGGGACAGCTTGGCCTAGGAATCTGGACTATCATTATATAAAGGGCATATATAAATTGGAGTATGTCTTATAGGAAGCAAGCTGTCACCACACTGATCTGTTGTCTTCTACAGTTCAGAGACAAAGTCCTCATAGAAAAAAGGATTTCTACAAAGAAGAAAAAATGACCTCCATCACATGCCCCTAGCTGTTGTATTTACACAATACTTCAGACATTTAAACAGAAAATAAATCCTACCATAATGCACAATATTTAGGGCAAGTTTGGACCTGAACATCAACAACACTAGTAGGACATCCCTTCACTCTAGGTAGAAACCAGTGTTTCAGTGGGATTTGGCCTTTATACAAAGACAGTTTTCCTACCAAAATTCGTTGTTTCCTTTTAGGGAAATAGGCTAGGAACAGAAGTTACACATAAACCAGTTTTATTAATCAAAAGTCAATTCAAATTTGTAACAAGACAGAAGTTTAGTGCACTTAAACCACTTTCAAGATGGCTGAAATTGGATTAAGATAATCTGGTTAAATGTAGTTTCAGACTTAGCTGATTTAGATCAAACTGGTTTATGAACGTTCCTGGTTCACAGTCCCCCAGCATCCCAGGATGCTTTGCATCCATGGGTTGGGCTGTGCTTCCAGCTCTAGCCAAGCAGGGCTGGCTCCACCCTTCTGCTCCCTAGCCCCAGCAACTGGCTGACAAGGGTGTGGGGGTGAGATAACCCAGGTCTGGACCCCAATCTGGGTCTGCATGGGGGGAGGAGGCCTCACAAACTTGCCCCCTGCTTCCCACTCAAGCAGAGGGGTAAGTTGCCTTGGGCAAACATGATTAGATCCAGCAGGCTGGGGCAAGGAGTGAGGGGGATTTAAGCTCCCTTCCTTGCTGCAAAGGACCCTAGCTGGGGTTTGCCTAGGGGTTGAGGGCTGCAACACTTCTGCCTCTCCCTACTTGAGGGAGGTGAGAGGGTTGCCCCTGCCAGAGTTTTCTCCCTCACTTGGGCAGAAAGCAGGGGGCATGGCCACACTCCGGCCAGGGCTCACATGCTGAGGGAGGAGAGAGGGGGTTTCAATCATCTCCCTGGACCTGGATTCCAGCTGGGGTTTGCCTGGGGGGTGGGGAGCCAGCCCCTACCAGGATCCTGCCTCTCCTTTGCTCCTTGCTTCAGGGAAGGGGGGGGGGGGGCGGGGATGGCCACACCCAGCTCAGAGCTTGCATACTGAGGCAGGGAATGAGGAGGTTTAAGCCACCTCCCATGCCTGCATGGGACCCCAGCCAGGATCTGACAGAGGACGCAGTCCCCGACAGGTCTTTGCTCCTTCTCCACTCCCCACTGGAGCGGAGAGCATGGCCAGGGCTCATCCCATGGCCAGCATGCTTAAGCAGTGGGGAGGGGGTTTAAGTTCCTTCCCTGACCTGCATAGGACCCTAGCTGGATCTGCAGGGGGGTGGCAGCCCTGTGCCAGGTTTCTGCCTCTGCCCCACCCCTGCTCCCCACTTGAGGGGGTGAGAGGGCAGCCCCTGCCAGGCTTTTACCCCTTCCCCACTTGAGTGGAGAGAGTGTGGGGAGGGTGTGTGGCCACATGCCAGCCCCAGGCCAGCATGCTGTTGGAGTTGGGGAAAGAGGATTTAAACCCTTCTCAGGCCCTGCTTGGACCCCAGCCAAGATGTGCTAGTGGGGGGAAGCCTCTGCCAGCCTTTTTCTCCCCACTCCCCACTCAATGAGGGGAAGGGCAGCCCCTGCTAAGATTTGACCCCCACCCCTTTTTCCCCCTGGACGAGACAGCATG
The DNA here is from genome assembly GCF_001723895.1 of Crocodylus porosus. Lineage (NCBI taxonomy): Eukaryota > Metazoa > Chordata > Crocodylia > Crocodylidae > Crocodylus > Crocodylus porosus. The sequence continues at coordinate 13,927,319 of NW_017728923.1, read as the reverse complement.
GCCATGACCCAGCCCAGGGCCGGCATGCTGAGGCAGGTGGGGAGGCGCGCTCTGTGGGGTGCATCAGCGTTTGCACCAGCATTAGCACAGGGCGGGAAGTTGGGGGGGGGCAGTGACTCTCCAGGGGTGAGCACATGTGGGGATATTGATGGGGGTGGTGACTCGGAGTGCAGCCAGGGACTCTGCCCCAATGCTGCCCACCGCCTAGGGTCCCTCTCCAGCCTCCACGCATATGAAGCCTTGGGTCAGGGCAGTGGCACCTGGGCCCCCTGTGTGCAGGGGTTGCCTGGCGGGTCCTCAGAGGCCCAGAGGCAAGGGGGAGGCCAGGGGTCCCCCCGCCTGTCCCACAAGTGCCAGGGTTGAGGCACTGGAGAGGCAGGTGGCGGTACTCCAGGCAGAGGTGAGCAGATTGAGGGGGATCAGGGCAATTGAGGAGGAGATGGATGAGTACTTCCTTTCTCTTCAGAGCCAGACACCAGGAAGAGGAGTGGACTGCAGAAGCCCTGAAGCCGATACGGAAGTCACCTCCAGGGCCAGGTCACTCACCGCAGAAATGGATCCAGTGGTGCAGCTGGGAAACAGATATGAAGCCCTGGCTGCACTGGAGGAGAGTGCGGTAGAGGAAATGGCACAGGAGGTGTACCCCAATCCATCCCTGAGCAAGCTGAGGGCCAGACAAGCTACCAGAGGAAGAGGAGATGGGTCATCATAGTGTGCAACTCCCTACTGAGAGGAGCAGAAGGAAACATCTGCTGCCCAGATCCCATGGTGCGTGAGGTCTGATTCCTGACCTGATCCGGCCCTTGGACCTCATCCATGTGGGAACCAATGACGTAGCCAGGAGTAGTCCTGACTGTGTCATGGGTGACTACAGGGCTCTGGGGGCCAGGTTTAGGGAGACAGGGGTGCAGGTGGTCTTCTCGTCCATTCTCCCAGTCAGAGGCTGTAGTAGACATCACGGTGCCTGCATCAGAGAGGTCAACCTGTGGCTCAGGAGTTGGTGCCATACTTCAGGATTTGGCTTCCTGGACCACGACCCACACTCCCTGGCAAGGAACTTCCTGGGGTGCGATGGACTTCACCACTCAGTGAAAGGTAAAAGTCTCTTCTCCAACAGGTTGGCTGATCTCCTATGTCGGGCTTTAAACTAGCTCAGATGGGGGATGGGGAAGCAGAAAAAGGAGATCATCAGGGATCTGCATTCCACGGGACGTGCAGCAGTACAGCACAGGTAAGCAATAAGCAGGTAAGCAATGAGGGGCCCATTGGGCATCAGAGCTGGGGGGCCACAAAGGTGGTAGTCACAGGGCTCAAGTGCCTATATACTAATGCTAGGAGCATGGGGAGCAAGCAGGATGAACTAGCACGCCTGCTTGCAGAAAACACTTTCGACTTAGTGAGGTTAACAGAAACCTGGTCGGACTCTACCCATGACTGGGCAGTAAACATTGAGGGCTATAAGCTATACAGAAAGGATAGAGTGGGGAAGAGAGGGGGAGGGGTTGCGCTCTGTGTCAAGGAGCGTTATACATTAAGCCTTATCAAAATGGAATCAGAGAAGGAGAAAGTAGAAGGATTATGGGTTAGGATACATGGAGGTCAAGGAGAAAGGGATTTGGTGTTAAGGGTCTGCTACAGACCCCCACACCAAGGGGAAGAACTAGATTTGGAACTCCTGAGGCAGCTGTCGGAGACCATAAAGACTAGGGAGGCACTAGTCATGGGGGACCTAAACTACCCTGACATCTGCTGGGAAATGCAGACAGCAAATTCCCACCGTTCACGCAGGTTCCTATCCTGTGTACAGCACCTCCACCTGACGCAGGAGGTACATGGTCCCACTAGGGGGAATGCCTTACTGGACCTGGTATTGACAACAGGGGATGACATAGTAAGGGACCTGCAGATCAGTGGTCACCTGGGGGACAGTGACCACCAAATAATAGAATTCATCATAAGGCATAGAGTGGGAAAGGTAACTAGTAGGGTGGAAGTGCTAGACTTTAGGAAGGCTGACTTCAGCCAACTCAGGCGTTTAGTCAATGACGCACTGCAGAGTAAGAGATTTGGTGAGATGGGAGCCCAGGAAGGGCGGCTGTGCCTCAAGGAAACAATCCTTTGGGCACTGAGGGAGATGATTCCAATGTGGGGGGAAAGGGGCCGAGAGGCTTCCTTGGCTGACCAGAGAAATCCAGAGCAGCCTAAGGGCAAAAAGGGGGGGCATATATGCAGTGGAAATAGGGAGAGATTACTAAAGAGGAGTATACCTCCTCAGCTCGCAGTTGTAGGGAGGCAGTTAGAAAGGCCAAAGCTACCAAGGAGCTGAGGATGGCAACCCAAGTAAAAGACAATAAGAAATTGTTTTTTAGATATATAGGGAGTAAAAGGAAGGCCCAGGGTGGAATAGGACCACTACTGAATGGGCAAAAGCAATTGGTGACATACAGGGAGGACAAGGCTATACTCCTCAATGAGGTCTTTGCCTCAGTCTTCCTAAACGAGGGGCAAGACAAGTCTCACAATGGGATTGTAGAGAGGCAACAGCTGGGTGCTGGACTACCAAGCGTTGACCCCGACATGTGGCAGAGTCACTTGGAACGACTGGATGTGGTTAAGTCAGCAGGCCTGGATGAGCTCCATCCAAGGGTACTGAAGGCACTGGCTGATATCACTGCACAGCCACTGGCAACAATATTTGAGCACTCGTGGTGCACAGGACAGGTCCACGTGGTTCCAGTGTACCCTAGCATCCATGATGTCCTGGGTTGCTTCATCTTCATTGGCCATGTGGAAGTCAGTGATTCAGTACAGGATGCTTGGTAGGTGCAGGGTGCGATAGCTGACCCTGTGCAGAAAGGCCGGCTCCAAGGTTGGGGACATGATGCTACATCATGTCCAGGTGGATGTACATGATGTCCCACAAGCTCTGGCTAGAGTCTAGCATGGTGACAAGCAGAACACAATGTCATGGGCATCCATTCTCAGGCACAGGTAGAAGTGCAGACAGTTCTGGACAGAGAGGCCAATAAAGTTCTCCTGAAATTCTCTGGCTCTAAATCAGGGAGCCTCTCAGGGGTTGATGCATGCTTGCCCATGCCATCAGCCAACTCTGTGGTCCAGGTAGTCAGCTGCTATCTGATGCACCTTTTATCCCCTCCTCAGCCAGCAGAAAGCTTAGAATGAGGTTTGGGGAAACCTTTGGAGGGCTTCCTTCTCCCAAGACACCCCCACCCCTGGCAGACCCAGGCTGGGGTCCTGTGTGGGCCAGGGAAGGGGTTTAAACCCTCCTTCCCCCACTCCTTCAGTATGCCAGCCCAGGGCCAAGGTGTGGCCACACTTCCTGTTCTCTGCTTAAGCAGGGAAAGGGCAAAAAGCCTGGCAGGGGCTGCCCCCTATCTCCTCCACTGTCGAGAAGGAGTGGGGACGGGGGCAGAATCTTGGTAGGGCCTGCCCCTCACCCCAGACCTGGCTGGGGTGCTGTGTGGGACAGGGAAGGGTCTAAACCCCCATCCCTTGTCTCAGCATGCTGGCCCCAGGCCAGCACCTGGCCTTGCTCTGTGCTCCAGCAGGGGGGCAGGGGAGGGGCAAAAGTCTTGCAGGGGATGCCTCCCCCCACCCCATCAGACCCTGGCTGGGGTCCTATAAGGGCATGGGAGGGAATTTAAACCCCCACCTTCCCCACTACAGCATGAGAGCCCTCAGCCAGGCCATGGCAACATCACCACACTCTGCTCAAGCAGGAGAGGGCAGGGGCTGCCCACTCCCCAGGCAGACCAGTGCTGGGGTCCTGTGCAGCCAGGGAAGGGGTTTAACTCCCTTCCCCCCTGCCTCAAGTTGCCAGCCCCAGATAGAGTGTGGCCACAGCCTCCACACAGTTGAAGCGGTGGGGGGGAGCAAAACCCTGGCAGGGGCTGCCTCCTCCACCTGGGGGGGGGGCAGAAGCCTGACAGGGGCTTCCCCCCAGGGAGACCTGGGCTGGGGTTCCTTGTGGCCAGGGAGGGGGTTAAACCACCCTCTACCTCAGCCTGCCAGCCTAGGGCCACAACGTGGCAATTCCTCTCTCTGCTAGAGTGGGGAACAGGGTATTGGGGGGGGGGGGAGGCATGCAAAAGCCTGTCAGGGACTGCCCCTTCAAACAGGGAACAGGGAGGCAAAAGCTTTGCAGGAGGTAGCCCCTGCCAACACACATACACACCAGGCAGACCATAGCTTGGGTCTCCTGCAGGGCAGAGATGGGGTTTAAGCTCCCCTTGTCACCCCTCAGCATCATGACCCAGGCAGGTAGCAGGGGATAAGCCTGGAAGAGGCATCCTCCCCAAGCTGGCTGGGGTCCCAGGTGGGCAAAGGAGAGGAATTTAAATCCCCTCTCCTTTAGGCCTCAGCATGCTGGCCCAGGACTAGGGCCTGGCCTCATACTCTGCTCTCAGGCAGGGATGGGGGTGGGGGGTAGGAAAGCCTTGGAACTTTTGTCCCTTCCATTTGGCAGGGGCTGGGAGGCGTGCTCTAGTGCCAGCCCCCGCGCCCCACTTCCTGCTTCTGAGCCACTCCAGGCACGTGGCTGCATTTCTGGAATCAAAAGTGATTGTCTGTTCGCTTGCTTCTTGGTTCAGTCTACGCAGTTTAGACTAACCTTCAAAGACTGAATCAATTCAGCCTGTGCCTTTTTGCCTGCCTTACTTACACATAGAGGTTTTCTAAAAAAATTAAAATAATTTTCAAACGAATGGGTAAGTTATCACAGCCATGCAGAATTGGAATGAATTTAATCCAGTTTGTAGCATTGAAAAGGCAAAAGATCAAAACTCCCAAGCAATTACATATCTCCAGATGCATCTCCTTGCAATTGTTTAGTTGAATTGTAATTCATTCCCTGACTGGTTGGACTGAGAGGATCAGACTTTAGGGATGCAGCTGTAAGAGATAATTGAAAAAAACAAAACAATTGGACTTTTTAAATGAATATATGCATAATAGATTTGGTTTGTATGACTGGAGAGCATGCATTGCATATAATCATACAGGGGATACAGAGGAAAAACATATGGTAAAACAAATGGCTGCCAATTCCTAACACTTAGTGAATCAATCCATGATTCGACAAGCTCCAGCTGCTATTTTGGTGCGGTACCTGATAACTCAGCCATTCAGAGTTCATCTCATTCCGACCATGTATCTGTGAAAACTTAATTTGATAGGAACCTAAGAAAACAATTTGCTATCAGGCCTGGGCAAATGTAGAGTACAAAGAGAGAGAATATACATCCTTGAGGCGGCAGAGGAATCAGTGGAGCAGCCTCCTGCTCTCCTTCACTGATAAAAATGCAAGGAAGCAAATGAAGTTAATCCAGTTTCATGTTGGTTTAAGTGAGGCACTTAACTTCAGTGTTAATCAAATTACCAGGAATACAAGAATATTGGGAAAACCAGTTGGGTTGACTACATTCATAGATTCATAAGTGTTAGGGTCAGAAGGGACCTCAGTAGGTCATTGAGTCTGACCCCCCTGCCTTGGGCAGGGAAGAGTGCTGGGGTCAGACAGCTAGGTGCTTGGGGGTCTTCAAGAGAAGACTGGACAAGGTAGGGGGAGCACCACTTTCCTTTGAAGCCCGTTCCAGATACTGGCAATCCTTACTGTAAAGAAATTCTTTCTAATGTCCAACCTAAATCCCATCTCCATCAACTTGTGGCCATTGTTCCTAGTTACTTCAGGGGGTGCCCTAGTAAATAGAGCATCTCTTATTCCCTGCTGCCCATCCCTGATTAAATTTAGAGGCAGCCACAAGATCACCTCTCAGCCTTCCCTTGCAAAGGCTGAAGAGATCTAGGTCCCTCAGTTTCTCGTTGTAGGGCTTTGCCTGCAAGCCTCTGACAATATGAGTGGCCTCCTCTGAACCCTCTCAAGATTTCCCACATCCCTCTTGAAGTGCGGTGCCCAAAACTGGATGCAGTACTCCAGCTGCAGCCGGACCAGTACTGCAGAGGGGAACCATCACCTCCCTGGACCTGTTCATCATGCATCTGCTATTGCATGATAAAGTGCGGTTACTCTTGTTGATCACTTTATCACATTGATGACTCATGTTCATCTTGGAGTCAACTATGACTCCAAGATCCCTTTTGGCTGCTGAGAAGGTCATCCCGCCTGTAAGTGTGTTGCTGGCTCTTCTTGCCCAGGTGCAGCACGTTGCACTTGTTTTTGTTGAACGGCATCCCATTTTGTTCTGCCCATTTTTACAACCTGTCCAGATCCGCCTGGATCCACTCCCTGCCCTCTGGTGTGTTAACTTTCCCCATAATTTGGTATCAACTGTGAACATGGACTGGATGCTCTCCATGCTGTCGTCCAAGTCACCGATGAAGACATTGAATTGCACTGGTCCAAGGACCGAGCCTTGTGGGATTCCACTGCCTACATCTTTCCAGGTTAATATCGACCCATCCACCACCACTTTCTGGGGGTGACCCCTAAACCAATTTGCCACCCCCCTGACCATGTACTCATCTACATCACAGCCTGTCAGTTTATTTACAAGAACAGAATGAGATACTGTATTGAACGCCTTTTTAAAGTCTAGGTAGATGGCATCTACCTCGACTCCTGCATCTAAGCATGGTGTGACCTGGTCATACAAAGAAACAAAGTTATTCAGGCAGGATCTACCTGCAGTGAACCCATGCTGATTTTCTTTCAACATTATTTCCCCTGCTGGGTTCCCACAAATGTGTTCCTTAATGACTTTTTCCAGAGTTTTTCCAAGGATAGAGGTGAAACTCATTGGCCTATAGTTTCCCAGTTCCCCCCTCCTCCCCTTCTTGAAAATAGAGATCACACCGGCCCTTTTCCAGTCCTCTGGGACTGGACTGGAACACCAGGAGTGCTCAAACCAGCTGTGCCAGTGGCTCTGCTATGACACTGCCCAATTTCTTCAGCACCTTGGATGAAGTTCATCTGAGCCTGATGATTTGAACACATCCAACCCCTCTAAGTGCCCCTTCACTAAGTCTGCACTAACAGTTAGTGGGTGGTGTCCATCCCATGTCCATCTATGATCCAGCTGGGATATTTGTTTTGGTCTGTGTCTAGGAATACAGATGCAAACCACTCACTGAAGAGCTCAGCTTTGTTCCCCCTCTCTGTCACCAATTGCTCTAGTTTGTCCTGCAGGAGCCCTAAGCCTTCCTTTTGCTCCCTATAGACCTGAAGAACTTTTTGTTGTCCTTAATTTTTGTCACCAGCTTAAAATTCTAGTCATGCTTTGGCCTTCCTGGCCAATTCCCTGCAAGTGAGAGCCAGGTAGGTATACCCCGTTTCCACAGCCTGCATACCTCTTTCTTTGCCCTTAGGCTTTCCTATGCAGCCAAGAGGGCTTCTTGGTCCCTTTGCCCCCTTCTATGTGTAATGGGATTGTCTCCTTCTGTGCCCATAGGATTGTTCCACTGAGGAAAGACCACCCCTCCTGGACCCGCATTTCATCAATTCTTTTGAGCTTTAATGCCTCGCTAATCTTCTGAGCACACTGAAATTAGCCTGTCTGAAGTCTAACACTTCAGCCCTGCTGGTTAGTTTACTCACCCTTCTCTGGATAATGATCAATTGATGGTCATCATCTCCTAGGTTACCTTGTACCTGCAGATTCCCCACCAGGTGATCCCCTGAAGCTAACACCAAGTCCAGCAAGACATTTCCCCTAATGGGATTGTATACCTCCTGCATTAAGTAGATATCCTTTATGCAGGTTAAAAACCTACATGACTGGTTATATTTGGCTGACTGCTCCTTTCAGCAGATGTCAGGGTAGTTTAGGTCACCCATAACAACCATATCTCTTGACCATACAGCCTGAGAGTTGCCTGGAGAATTCCAGGTCTAGCTTATGCTCCTGGTGTGGCAGTCTATAGCAGACCCCTCACTACCGAGTCCCTTTCCCCCCCTACCCCCTTGTATCCTGACACATAGTACCTCGGTTTGGCTCTCCTCTGATCCCATCTTGATTATAGAGGATGCATATTGTTCCTTCACATAGAGGAAAATGCCCTCTCCCTTCCCCACCCCCCTCACTCTATCCCATCTGTACAGCCTGTAATCCTCAGTGCCTACTACCCAATTGCGAGTAGGGTCCCACCAGGTTTCAGTTAATCCAACCAGGTTGAAGTTTTTGCTTGCAGCAGGAGTGCAAGTTCCTGCTGCTTGTTCCCCATGCTCCTAGCATTAGTGTAGAGACATTTAAACCCTACAATGGGTGCCCTTGGTACCCCCTGTCCTGTTGTCTATTGGGCCCCTTTGTGCTTATCTGGGCTGATCCAGCATGTTGCTCATGACTTCATGATCCTAGGTTCTCCTTATCCTCTGCTTCCCCATCCCCTGATGAACCTAGGGTAAATCCTTGGAAGGAGATCAGCCAACCTGTAAGAGAACAGATTCTTACCTTTAGAAGAGAGGTGAAGACCATCTTGTCGCAAGATGCCTCTCTCAAGGAAGCACAGATCATGGCTGTAGAAGCCAAAACCCGCATGATGGCACCAACTCCGGAGTTGCAGGTTGACTTCCCTGATGCAGGCATCTTGATGCTGATGGCGACTGCTGACCAGAGAAACGGACGAGAAGATCACCTGCACCCCTGACTTCCTAAGCCTGGCTGCTTCATTCGTGCCCACATGGATGAGGGCCATAGGGTAGTAATCAGAGGTCTGGATGAGGTTGGGAATCCTCACAGAGATGTCCTGGATCCTGGCTCCATGTAGGCAGCAAATCTCCCATGCTGTGGGACCCAGTTGATAGACAGGCCCTTCCGTGTCTCTCAGGAGGGAATTGCCCACTACAATGACTTGGAGTCTCTTCCTCTGACTGCTTGGTTCTCACTTAGCCTGCTGGGTGTTTGTTGCAGATGTGTCTTCCCCTGTAGCTTCCTCTGCTGCATCATCCTCCAGTGCTGCCAGGGCTTCATATCTGTTCCCCATTTGCACTGGGAAAGCAATCACAGCTGCACACCATTTAGCTCTGGAGGTGACCATCCTCCATTCAGCTGTCCTGGGACTCTTCCATGAAGTCTCTGCTCTAGGTGTCTAGTCCTGCAGAGAATGAAAGTACCTATCAGTCTCATCCCCTACAGCCCTGATCCACCACAGCCTGCTCACCTACCTCTCCAGGGCCTCTATCCAGGCACATCTGGGACAGGCAAGGTAACCCCCAGCTCCCAAGGCTACCCCCAGACCTCAGAGGTCCCACCAGGCAACCCATGCAGACAAGGGGCCAGGGCACTGCTGACCCATCCAAGGGACCTGTCTGGGTAGAGGCCCTTCCAGGAGCTCCAGGCCAGAAGCAGCAGCAGGGCAGGGTTCCTGGAGGTACTCCATATCACCACCCCCCACAGTAGCTCCCCTCCTCATTCACTTACCTGAAGTCTCTCTCAGAAGCTCCCATGTACTCTTATATGGTATGTTCTCCTACCCACAAACTAACCTGCTCCCTTATTGGTAATCCCTGCTTCCTGACTCCCTGGTCACCTAGGGGTTCTCCTTTTATATCTGGTCCTGGGCTGACTCAGGCCCAAGCAGCAATCACACAGCAGTCAGCAATCCCACAGCAATCAACAGTCTGCAGTCACTCAGCAGTTGACACTCACTCCCAGCTTCTCAGAGCATACCTCTCACCAAACAAACAGCTAAACCAAAGGTATACAGGCAGCTGGATCACTTACCTTTACTGGGTGGGATCTGGTGCTTAACCTGGCTTCTCTCCTTCCTCCTCCCTCCTTTTACCTCCAGCAACTGCCGGCAAACTGCTCCTCTGTTTGCAGTCTCTGTTTGCTGGGTCACTGGTCACATTTTCAAAGATATTTAAGTTCTTAGAGAAGCAATTAGGCACTTAGCGGGTCCCTATACGTGCTCTTTATGCACAGTAGCCTATTTTACTGTGCATTGTGTCATATAAAAAAGGTGATCACACTAATGCATAGTAAAATAGACTACTGAGCATTAAGCATCACTTTAAAACTCTGCACATTCATTACTGTGCATTAAGGCAGCCTAATGCACATTTGTTTAGTATTTCATATTGGAGGTATTAAATGTAATGCATATTAGAAAAAAGTGCTTTAATGCCTGTGCAGACATGCCCAGTGGGATTTCCAAAAGCACCTAAAAAAATAGGCATGTAACCCCCCTTGGTTTCTCAGACACTTCTTAGATTCCTATGTGTCTCTTCAGATTTTTAATGCCTTTGAAAAATGTGTCTCTTAGTCACCTAAGCACAGAAGCCCCATGGCTCAGAGTGGTCTCGTTACTCAGGTATGTCAGAAAAGTCCATGCTAGTATCTCAAATTGTAATCTCAGAATAGTGGGTCATATGGGGAAGTGTTACTTCATAACATATACACAGCTTTAATAAAACATCACCAGTACTAGTCTATGAAGCTGTGGCAATGCTTGCAGTATTTTCTCTTTTGACTACAGGAATCACAGAAAAATAAAATAACTTTACATTTGTCCTTGAGCCCATAAATTATTCAGAACTGTTTATAAATTGTAAAAGCCATTTTTAGAAAAAAGATACGTTAAGGTCAAGGACAACCAGATGTCTATTTGGATTTGCCCATACCTACATTAATATTAAAAGGTATTATCAGGACAAACTGGATTTAAATGGAGACATTCAATAGCAAGCAGGGATGAGTGAATGTCAAAACATGGGTTGTTTTTATTTAGTTTCAATGGACCACCTTATGTCAGAGCTCAAAAAAAAAATTGAGAGCTTATACATAGTTTATTCAAACAGGCCAGGAACCCAACTGTGACCTCAATTTTACCCTGGCAGCCTAACTAAAGTCTTCAAAGTGGCATGAGCTTTTATAGGCTACAGTCTATTTTGTCAGATGGTATGGAATAGACTTGCAAAGAGCAGGGGTACTAAAGAGAAAATAATAGTCATTTAAAAGCAAGGTGTAGGGAAAAGGGGGAAAAGGAGACTACACAGTTGAGGGAGGTCAAGGTGGGTTAAACAGATTTTTAAAAAAATAGGTTAACTCACTGAGGGACATAAGGGTTATAAAACCTAGTCCAGGTAATGGGATAAGAATCCAGAGTTTCTGTTGAGAACATACAGTCTGTATGAGACAATCCAATCTGTGGATGATTTCTTGTTCCACAATTTTACATTCAGTTTTTAAGTAAATTTTTAAAGGGTTTTTTTGCTTTAAGAACAGCTACTCTGAGGACAGTGATAGACAGAGATGGAATATCCATGGAGGTTAAGGTGCTCTGCCATAGGCTTCTGTGTCTTTCCCATAGGGATTGGCCCATCTTTCCCACATAGACAGCAAACCGGCACAATAAGCAGGTGATATCATATATGAAGTTGGTGCAGGAGCAAGGGAATAAACCCCAGATGTTTTAGTCCATGTTATTTGGTCCAGTACTTGTGTGGTCTATGCTGATGAGAGGATGCAGCTGTCATCTGGGTCAGGTGCAAGACCTGGTGCCTCGGTGAGAACAGGAGTTTGGTAGTATGTTGCTTGTGAGATAGTGTTTGAGGTTGAGGGGCTACCTAAGTCAGGATAGGCTTGTTCTCCAAGGCTACATTGAGATGATCATTATTTTTCAAGGAGGGGCTGGAAGGCATTGATAAGGTGTACAAGGTGTTCAAGCTGGGGGCTGCAGGTGATAAAAGAAATGCTGTTGTCCTTGAAACAGGATTGGTATTGTAGTACCCTCCTGTAGTCTGAATTTATGAAGATGGTAATACAGTTAATTCCCTAGTCAGGAATTTCTTTTAATTTGTGATGAGAATTCTTTGCATTATTTTAAAAGCCAGGCTTACTTCATTATTAGTTCTGTTAAACCTTTGTTTTTCAACTGAAGCAACACAGTAATACCCCGCATAGCTTACTTTTTGCTTTGCTTTCATTTTCTCTCTGATTTTACAGCACTCTCATGATTATCTGTCAGGAAATACACATGAGAGTTAACTTCTTTATTAACATATCTTCAGCAATATTTGCCTCTAATTTAAATTCTGCTTATTCAGCAAAGTACTTTCCAAACCTGTATGTTAGCCAAACAGCAGCCTCTACCTCTTAATATTTAACATACAGTGTAATTTAGGCTTTGATACGTAGAGAGACATCAACTGTGAATCATATTAATCAGTCCTAAGGGAAAGAAAAAAAATCTTTGGTCTGAGCCATGTATACTCGGAAACATGTTCTCAGGCAGTAGAACTGGAAAGTCTTATTTGCTTTCCGTTTATAATGAAAATATCAGAAACCTGGTACCTTCAATAGATAAAGGGCAAGCAATCAATTCTATCCTCCCCAAATTTTGATCTCTTTAAAGTGAAATCATGAATCACAACTGAAAAAAAATCTATCAACACAGACTTATTCTGAGCTGCAAGTAATCAGGAACAACAGTATCCCATACCTTCTGTCCTATGCTTCCCTAGCCATTCTAATTAATAGATGATAGAAGCAATATTTTTTCTTAGCTTGTGGCATAACCAGTTATTGATTGATATGTGGGTTGATAGCCAAGGTTATGTCTCACATAAGAAGCAATTGTGTGGACTGAAGCTGATCATTGATTTCATTTCCACACACTTAGGAATGCCATATATTTCCTCTGTCCATGTAGATAAGAAAAAAGGACCCTTAACATGACTCACTGACTTTTAGAGATGTAATTGCCTGTTTGCAGCCACTTCTGGTTACTATGGACAGCCTTAAAACTTTGCTTAATTCCTCAACCAACTTTATCACACTATGGGTGTGTCTACACATCACCATCTAGTGACATTGCTACAGCACCACACTTCAGTACTTTCTTTTGGAAGTACTAAAGCAAGGCACAGTAACTACTCATACTGAGCCATGTACGCACTGCAGAGTTAGATTTCACTGCTATGTCACCATAGCGGCACGCTAAAACACGAGAGTGCGCCGCTAAGGGGAGACAGCTGTGGTCACGTGCAGATCCACATGAACACTATGTCACCATAGCGTGTTGTATGGTGACATAGCACATTGCTACATCACCTTAAGGTAATGTGTAGACCCATCCTATTTGAAGTGCAACATAGGAAACACTGACAACTGTAAGGCTGCCATGTGAGATTGTACCACCTCCTCAGGAATGGAACAACAAGCAACAGAAAAGGAATTAAATATCAGCTTGAAGGGAGGAAAGTTACAACTTGTAACCTCCCTTTTTAAGATACAGTTAAACTCCTCAAGTTAAAGGGCTTGCTATATGGAGAGTATGATAGGAAAGGGTTTCCTATAAAAGGATGGCCCCAAAGAGGGAATTTCAATGATGACAAGGCAGTCAGAAAACAGGGAGCTATTAGGGAAGGTTGTCCAAATCTCTACATTTTTAAGAGACGAGGGGCCAAGAGGATGGGCAAGACCCACAGAACAGTAAAGGATAGTGCTAAACACAACTAATTACATTTCATTTTTTTCTCTTTTTGTTCTAAAAGGTTGTTGCAATAATATCCTAATGTTTTCTGGATGTATACTTCTTCCTCCCCTGGTGGTCACATCTGTATCATATGACTAGTGATACCAACACAGAGACTATGAGATTAAAAAAAGACACTGGAATTAAGAAAGGGAGGTTAGGGTATTTTTGCTTTGCTTTGTTTTGTTTCAAAAACTGAAAAGCATTGAAAGAACTTTAAGTTGGAAACTAGTTACCAAAAGGCGTGTTACTTGCAACCTATAATTTTTACTGGCCGAATCAGATAATGGAACATTCCCAGAAAAAGAAAAAATCTGAGATTTTCAAATCAGAATGTTGTTATGTCAAAAAAATCTCTACTCTACATAAATGGATTCCATCACTAAAGCAAGATCCCAGGAGCATTTGTGCCACATTTTGGGTTTTACTTTTTTTGCATAACTTCAGCACTTGGAAGCCAGAAGCAAATCAAGGATAGGCAATATAGACACACACAGTATGTGATGTTCCCTGTTTAAAATAGCTCACAGGTAAATAAACATGATAGACAAAGCCAGGTAAAGTCATACACATAAACTGGCAAAAGTGAGCAGAAGCTGGTTTAAATCTGTAACACAGCAGAAGTTCAGCACAAATGGACAGCTTTAAAAATGGCAGAACCTGGTCTACGATAGATCTGGATGGATGTGGTATCACAACCTAAATGATTTAGGTTAGACAATTCTATTGAATTTCTCAAGTTACGTCACTCTCTGCCAGCATCTGCTTCGTGGGCCCCCGCTGACTTCCCCTTACAGGCCAGGTAGCAGCAGCAGCCAGAGGGATGGGGGCAGCCAAGGGATGGGGGCAGCAGAGCGGCAGCCAAGCTCACCACCTCCTCCTCCTCAATGCTGAGGGGCACCGCAACGCCCACTCTGCCTTGCTTGGCAAGAAGGAGCTGAAGGCCAAGGCACACCGCGCTGGCCCAAAGCTGCAAAGAAGTAGGCCAGGTCCCCTTTCTCCCTTCTGGCAGCTGAGCCCAGCTCCATGGACCCCTGCCAGCCCACGCCTCATGTTCCCTGCTAGTGCTGGCCCCAGGACACCAGCGCAGTACCTGCTATCTGCTCCCCTCAATTCCCCCCACTTCCCGCCCGCTCCCAGCTGCATCGCTGGACCGTGGGAGTCAGCAGGAGCTGACCTGGCTCCAAGGACTGGGGTGATCGCCTCCTTTGCTGCCCCACTCTTACCTGAATTTCCTGCCCCGGCACAGGCACAAACAGCCCCACAGTCCCAAGACAGAAGCCTCTGCTATGCTGTTGCAGGAGCCTGCCATGGCTTCCCCTGGGTCCTATTGCCCCTGGCTCCTTTGACAGGACCCAGGGGCAGATAAATATTAATTTTCTACATTTTTAGGCCTGGTGGTCTGGATCTGGCCTGCGAGTCGTATTTTGCCCACACCTGGCCTATTGGGATATGTGCAGGAGTGCCCCCAACCTGCTGGGCTCAGCTAGTGCAAGCAGCCTGTGTGCCCGCACCACCGAAAGGTGAATTATAATCTGTCTGCTCCCAAACTAATCTGCTCAGAGAAACCGGCATAAATTAGTTTGAATCCACCTTAGGCTTTCTGTATGTCTGTACCTAGTCTAAGTGTGGGACAGGGCACAAAGGTACAGAAAGATAGAATATCCTATGGCAGATCAGCAATAGAGCCACTGACAAAATCTGGGTTCCCTGGTGCCCAGTCCATTGGCCATTATACCAAGTATTTAGTATACCTACGAGTTCCTAGCTAGGAATTATCTCAGTGCTCTGCAGCAAAAGTTAAATGGAGAACGTTAGAGAAGTCTCATTTGCATCCTATTATTGGCATAAGGGGACTTTGCCCCCCCCCCCCTTTTTTTCTAGACTGCAATTTCTCTAGTTAGGTATCTCACGTGTACACAGTTCTGACTGACTGCGATCAGGCAGAGACAAGAGTTTGCATCTTTTAAGGGACCATCACTAACAAGGCAGTGCCACTTCAAAGTGCCTCTCTCAGAGTATTCGTGAATAGGATGCTGTTGGAAAGAATTTGCAGAGAGAATTTTAGCTTCCATTTTCTTATTTGCACTTTTGTTCTTCTAAATCTTTTAATGGGGCTAAAAGTAATATAAAATGCAAGTAAAAAAAAGTATAAAGAAACTAATTTGCCTTAAGGTGCAGGAAGAGCATGAAAACCAGTTATTTTTCCTCCTCTCAGTATTTCAGATACACATTTTTTATTGTCTATTTTGTGTCAGTTTGGATGTCTAACGACATATTATTCTATGATCTGGAGCCTGCCCTGCCTTGCATTACAGCAGCATCTCATTCCTAGTTCAGCTCTGTTTCTCTAACTCTGCTGTTGCCACCCGAATAGCTTCTGATATGCTTCTTTCAATTAAGGAAAACAGGCTGGCTCCTGAGCACATAATACTACAGCATGGCCACTCTGCTCTGTGGTATCAAAACATTCTAGGAAAAAAGGGGGCTCTGCTTATTCCACACAACATCTTTAAGGACACTGTGTCTCATTAACATCCAAATAACAAATTCATAGCTTAGGAATACTACATGGGGGGAAATAATAAACTTTGGAAACGTACACTCCAGGCAAATCATCCACAAAGCTGTTCTAACAAAACCCCCTTCCACCACCAGTGCCCATGGATAAACCCTGATCTTATGATGAAGGTTTGCATCTGCAATTCTATTTCCATGTTTCGGAAATCTATTCTATTCTGGCTGTTTAACCACAGTTATCACTATAGCATCCAAGCACCTTCCAATAGTGCTTGAAGAAACATGACTAACATCTATCACATACTTTTTACTATCATCCTTTCTACAAGGGGAGATGCATGTGCAGTATATGGTCTTGTTTAGGAAGATTTTTGCTTTGCTTTGCTTAATGTATCTGTTGCTGTGTTTTTATGTTAGAGAAGACAAAGTTGAAGAAATGCATTCACTTTTGCTGCAAAAGGGGGTGAAATCTGCAGTGGCCCTTGGCTTTTGGGGGACTAATGGCCTTAGGGCACCTCACGAAACCTATCTTCCTCACAGATGACTTTTACCTTTATTGTAGAAACTTCCACTGTGCCTCAAGAGTGAAGTTACTGACTTCACAGAGTCTCACATGGTCTTTTATATGCCCTAGGTCTACTCACAGAGAGCACTGAGGTTACGGACCAAGACACTGACCTTACTTTACTGCTGGGAATAGTCACACACATATTTCTAACAACTGACGTCTTACTTGTTGCCAAGGGGCCACACAAGTGTCAGACTGCTGTCTTAAATCTGAGGCTTCAGCATGCCTAACACAGCTGCTGATCCTTATTTGCCACCTCTTCAGCAGAGCACCGGGGTGGACGCAGTTGGCCACAACCCTCTAGCTGGGCCTAGCCACATGCCCACTCTCTGCCACTGCAGTGGCCAGCCAGGGTCAGCTGACCCCTCCAGTATGAACCCCTAACCCAGAAGAGGAATGCCTGGGCAACAAAGTTCAACCCTGTATCTAGGTTGTTGCACCCTTGGCTTGTGCTGCTAGTGGCTTCCTGACAAAGTCTCTGGATACCTGACCTGGCTTTCCCTCAGACCCTGAGTCTGGCCTGACCCTTTGGATACCTGACCCAATTCTGGTTTGATTAGCCAATCCAGCTAACCTCCTGATCCCATGCTGTGCCTGAACACCTAGATCTCTGACTCAGTTCCCAGGACAGATCTTTTGGATTCCCTATACTCTGACTTAGCATGCTCCCTTCAGACCTTGGCTGCTTCTCTTGACAGAGGTAACCCCCAGACCTGGATGCCTATGACCTGGCATAACAATGACAGGGATGTGATATGAAATTCTGAGACGTGAACATGCTAGGTAGTACAAAAAGCCTCAACCTGAATATCGATTTCTTTTTAGATAGGGTATTTTATATTCAGATTTTTCATTCCAATGCCACTGACTCTCTGTTTGGTAAGTGGAAAAATAGCACAGTGAAAGATAAAGAAAAAAATACACATTGGCCAAGCTCTTTTACCTCCAGGGCATAAAACTTCCAACATAATTCCTGCCTGTTCTTGAGAAACCCCACTTAAAGCCATAAGAAAGAGAGAACTGTCTTAAAATTCTTGTCCTGGGAGGAGTGGTGTCCAGTGTATTTAGATCACAACACCTATCCACATTTTCTTCAGTTTTGTCCACATACTGCCATCTGCTTCTTGCTTAAAGTATCTAAAAAAGAATTGCTTAAATAGGCAATTAGCAGCCAAGTGTAAGGTTTATGCATTCTTCATCTTCTACAGTACCAGATGCACTGCCAATTGCTAACTATAAAAGTGAATCAAAAATTGAAGAGGGAGGCCAAAAAAGGACTAAATGCCAGACAGTGAACATGGGCTCAAAGCAAAACCCTGGACCACATGATCCATCTTGGGTTTTTTTGTAATGCTTGGCTTTGGTAAACAATTGGACAGTGACAGAATTTCTACTGAAGTGGGAAAACCTTGATAGGTTATGTGGAAGGGGAGAGTTAAATAAACCACAGACCTCTCGTCTCATAATTATTGTTCTACAATAAAGTAGAACCAACATCTTATAAATCAAAATATAACACATTTAGGAAGCTGATTTCTACTGGCTGTTTTTGCACAGCCTTATAGTTTCCACTGATTTACAGTACACAGTTCTTGGGAAATCTCAGCAATGACTTGAGAGGAACCAGATGATGCTTTTAACCCAAAGAAAATGCAGGAAGCATTCACTGGTGGCAGAACAACTGCTCTAAAAAGGTCTATCTAAATAATACCTACTTTGGATGTACCATTTGTAAGACATTTCTCTATAAATCCATAAGGACCTTTTCCCTACAACTTCAATAAATCTAACAATTTCTGTCCACAAGATTCAGGTCATCACTTAGCTTTGATTTTAGTTTTTAAGAGATCCAACTTCTTGAGTTTCCAGTTCAAAGGAAAGCAACAAGTCTAAATAAAACTTAGCTAGTTTCTACTGTATCAGATCCTGAGGACCTCTGGTACTTAAGAATCATTATCTGAGTTCAGATCTGTAACACTCCAGGGGACTGGCATTCACTTCCCTGCCACAGATCTGTAGTGTGACTCTGCCTCAGCTATTCAGCTCCTTACTACAAGCGGTTAGTCTGACCAACTCATGGGGTGCTATAAGACTTCAAGGATTGTGAGGAGCTCAGATAACATTGCAACAGGAGCTATACAACATAGTAGTGAAATTCTAATCTATATAAGCTTTGCCTACTTTCATGTCTTACTGCAACTGGAAGACCTACTTTAGGGCTGAAATTTTAGCAATATGTAGAACACAGGAAAGGAGTCCCCTACAGAAATCTGTGGACTTCTATCTATATTTCACTCTTTATTGTGCCTGTTAAAAACATAACAAGAGTACAGTAACCTTTTCCTCCCCCACCAACTCACTCGTATCCAAAGAACCTGTGGAATTCTCCAGTAATTAGGGCCAATTCTGCAACATTAAGGGTCTTTCATGGGCATCAGATAAACTGGAGATAAGGATATTCTGTTCTTGGGATGCAAACCAAAGCCCGTGGAGGTAATCTGGATTCTTCCCTGAGTTTTGGATCAGGCCATTATGGATGAAACTCTAAGTTTGCTTTCCTTGCATAAACCAGTTTCAACTGATGGCAGAATTAAATCCCCTATGGCAAACTAAGATTCCTTAACATTAGCGAGAGAGAGATGATTAAATAGCAGATTCTGCAAGGAATGAAACGCACCTTTTCTTATGCCAATACCATAGGCCATTCTGGGCTGTGGGTACAAGGTGGTCTCCTCCCCTCTGCTGAAAACATTCTGCTTCTCAGAAAAGAATTTAATATTTTTTTGGGACGGGAAAGAAGGGAAAATAGGTCCGAAAAAGGATATGGGAAAAGAGAAATGTAAAAGAATGCATGACTCCCTAGCACTTTAGACATACAAAAAACTAGAACTCTTGTTTCAAAATGATAACTTTTATTAGACCAACGGGGAAATCACAAGAAAATTGTCCTTTTTGGGATCAAAATTCCTTCATCAGGCTCTGGGGAAAGAATGGATCCCAGTTGCTCTAATAGAAGGTATCGTTTTGGAACCAAGAGTTCTAGTTTTTTGTATGTCTTCTTGTCTCAGACCAATATGGCTACAAAGTATATCCCTAGCACTTTGGGCATTCACCTGGGAAAGTAGAGTCCAGGTAGAGACCCTTGTCCAAAAACTATTTCTTTAACTCTTAGTTGTCATTCAATTAAAATTTTATTTAAAAGACTTGGAGTAGGAACTCAGATCTCCCTCTTCCCACATTAATGCCATGACTGCTAGGCTTGAGAGTCATTTTCCCTCTCACACTCCTTTCCTCTCTTTCTCTCCATCCATGGCCCAAAGAATCTTTAATTTTTTTCCCCAAAGTGAATCCATGTATCAGTATGATTGTTGGCAGTGTTATCTACTCTTCCCCTCCACTCTGCCCCAACCTATAGCATTGCTATGAAAGCCTTGGTTCCACTGTAGTTATGATTTCCATTGATTTCAAAGCTAATCCAAGAACTGCCCTAAGTCTAAACAGGGAATATTTATTTCATGGAACTAAATTTTTAACCACAGTGCTTTGAGCCAGAAATACCCTTTAATGTTAATTAATGGAATAGAATCCAAAGGGAGCAGTGATAAAAATCAATAAACTGTGTTTAAAGCATAAAGGTATAATTTTGTTTGTTTGCATCAAAAGAACATGTTTCTTAAGTTAATTGCCTCACTTAATAAATATGTCCTTTAGGGTTACAATAATGGAAGCTCCATGCATCATAAGGACACTATTAAAGACAGTCTGTATGGAATTGTCCAATTAATTTAGTATTTTGACACACTCCTTGAATCTTTTTAAACCCACTCCCAAGGCAAGGACAAACAAATGAGTTACTTTGACATTTTACAGCATGTCAGTGACTCCACAGTAACTGCGCATGAGCAGGCTTTTACCCTCCAGTAGTTTATCCCTTGTTTACTAAGGGTATGACTATACACAATGAGCGCACCTGATACACACTAAATCCCCTCTCCTTTATCTTATTCTAACTTGCTCATGCCTGTGACCTCGCTATGCCCATGCCAGAATGCTGAATCCTTGCATATGGATTTTCAAGTAAAAGTAAAAGTATTATTACATACACATATAAACAAAAAATATTCCATAATTACATGTATATTAAAACAGAAGGCATGCCCAAAGCAGCACTGCAGTGCAATTCAGTGGGTCTGGAAATACAGCTCCTGAATTAATATGGGACTATGGACAACTCGTGGCTTTTTCTCTGCCATATTTGAACTGTTTTGCTTATTAAGATTATAAACTGGATTGAGGACAGTCTTTTGCTATGAATTTTGAGTAATGCCCATCAAAATAGGATCACACTATAATTGATGCTTCTAGACACCACTAATAATACTAGTAAGGGGTGCAAGGGATGGAATGATTTAACACGTTAAATGAACATCTCTTTTTATACTTGTCTGAAAGAGGAGCTGGAGCACAAATACATATTGGGACCAGCTCTTGGTGTTAGACACACGGGTGCAAGCCTGTTCCACCCCTAAGAGCGAACACCCCTGGCGGACCCTCTTGGTGGACCCCTATCTGACCCCCAGTGCAGAGCTGGAAAATAAGTCAGTCCCATGGCTGGTAGGCAGTAGTTAGAGGGGACAGCTGAGCACAGCCAAGGATCGTCATGCCACACCCCACTGGTTCTTACTTAGCCAAGTCCCCAGGGTGCCATGCAAACAGGCATGCTCTGGGCCCAGCACATGGGAATTCATGCAGGAGAGTGCATGGAGGGGCCACTAGCAGGCATTCTCAGCTCCAAGTTGCCCCCCCAGTGGAGACACCCAGCACACCCCATGCCTGTTGCAACCCTGGGCAGGTGAACATTTTCTTTCATTTCAGGTTCATAGATCAGAAGCTCTCTCAATGTTATCCACATCCCTCCTGAAGTGCAGTTCCCAGAACTGGATGCAGTACTCCAACTGTTACCTGATAAATGTTGCATAGAAGGGGAGGATCACCTCCTTGGACCTGCTCACAATGCATCTATGGATGCATGACAAGGTATGATTGGCCTTCCTGACCATGGCCCCACATTGGTGGCCCATGTTCATCTTGGAATCAATAATGACTCCAAGATCCTTTTCTGCCTCTGTGCTGATGAGAAGGGAGTTCCCCAGCCTGTAGGTATGCTGCTGGTTCATTCTCCCTAGGTCCAGTACCCTGCACTTGTCAGTATTGAATCCCATCTTATGCTCATCCACCCACCCCTGTAACCTGTCCAGATCCAATTGCAGCCTGTCCCTCCCTTCTAATGTGCCCACATCCCCCCACATCTTAGCGTCACCTGCAAATTTGAACAAGGTGCTTTTCACCCCTTCGTCCAAGTCGCTGATGAAGATGTTGAACAGTGCGGGCCCGAGGACCAAGCCCTGGGGGACCCCACTGCCCACATCCCTCCAGTTTGAAAATGACCCATCCACCACCACTCTCTGGATGCAGCCCTCCAGCCAACTGGTGACCCATCTGACTGTGTAGGCATCGACACCACAATCTCCTAAATTTTTAATGAGGATGGGGTGACAGATAGTGTCGAAGGCCTTCCTAAAGTCCACCGCGATACCTGTGTTCAAGTTTTTGTGACCTGGGCATAGACGGCCACCAGGTTGGTCTGACAGGACCTGCCCCTAATGAATCCATGTTGGTTGCTCCTAAAGACACACTCCCCTGCTAGCCCCTTGCAGATGTGCAACTGGATAATTTTCTCAAAGAGCTTCCCCAGGTCTGAGGTAAAACTAACAGGCCTATAATTTCCCAGGTCCTCCTTCCTCCCCTTTTTGAAAATGGGGACCACATTGGCCCTTTTCCAGTCCTCTGGCACCTCACCAGAGCACCATGAGTGCCCATAAAGCTGTACCGGGGTCCCACAATGACCTCAGCCAATTCCCTCAGTACTCGAGGGTGGAGATCATCAGGACCTGATGATCTGAACATGTCCAGTCCCAACAGAAGTTCCCTGACTAGGTCCTCTCTGACTCTGGGCCTGGCTGTGCCTCCCCTGGGACCACTGGGGATCCCGGTGGGGAGGATGACCTGGTCCCTGCTCAGAAAAATGGAGGCAAAGAAATTGTTAAATAGGTTAGCTTTGTCATTTGGTGAGACCACCAGATTTCCAAG
>NW_017728923.1:13863180-13904529 GCF_001723895.1 Crocodylus porosus | reverse complement strand
TCCTTGATCTGGGTTGCTAGTCCCAGTTCCATCTCCACCTTGGCCTTCCTGACCACCCCCCTACAATCCCGAGCAATGGAGGTATAGTCCTCCATGGTGATGGCCCTTCCTTTCCATTGGGTGTACGCCTCCTTCTTCGCTTTGAGATGTTCCTGGATGCTTTTGGTGAGCGATGGGGGCTTTTGAGCATGCTTCTCCCTTTTGATCCATGTTGGGATTTCCACTCTTTGGGCTTGGAGGATCATGTCCTTCAGGAACGACCACTCTTCTTGGATTCCCAACTCCCCTCCCCTCCAGGACCTCAAGGCCTCCCTGACTAGTCTCCTTAGCTCAATGAAATCCGCCCTCCTGAAGTCCAAGGCTGTTGTCTTGCTGCAGGCCTTTGCCACCCTGAGCTGGATGGTGAATTCCAATAGGTGATGGTTGCTGTCACCCAGGTGATGAAGCACCTGCAGTCACCTCACCAGGTTGTCGCTTGTGGCCAGGACCAGGTCTAAAAAGACATTTCCCCTGGTGAGACTGTGCACCTCCTGGGTTAGATGGAGGTCCTGTAACTTGCCTAGGAACCTACATGAGTAGTCAGACCTGGCTAACTGCTCTTCTCAGCAAAAATCAGATAATTTAGGTCACCCATGATGATCATACCCTTTGACTTACCTGCCTCCATGAGCTGACCTGAGAATTTCCAGCAGGGCAAATAGGACTCTGGTGTGTATCAGCCAATGTATTGTGAACAGAACCAGAGAGGTGCTTCTTCCCCTCTTCTCAGCACTGGTGAGGCCACAGCTGGAGTACTGTGTCCAGTTCTGGGCTCTGCATTTCAAGAAGGATGTGGCTAAGCTTGAGAGGGTACAGAGTAGGACCACCCATATGATTAGGGTCCTGGAGGATAGGACTTATGAGGAGAAACTCCAGGAACTGGGTTTGTTCACTCTGAGCAAGAGAAGACTGAGAGGTGACTTGATAGAAACCTACAAGTATGTCAAGGGTGAACACCAAGAACTAGGGGAGCAACTCTTCTGAAAGGCACCCCCAGGAAGGATGAGAACCAAGAGGCACAAGCTAAGAGGAAAAATTTAGGTTGGACATGAGGAAAAAGTTATTTTCCATAAAGGTATCTAGAATCTGGAACACATTCCCAGCAGAGGTGATGCAGTCATCATCCTTAGGGGTGTCTAAGAGGAGGCTGGACAAGCACCTCATTGAGCTTGTTTGAGCCCAATAACCTCCTGCCCGTGGCAGGGGACAAAACTTGATGATCTTACAGGTCCCTTCTGGTCCTTTGATTCTATGATTCTATACATATATCATGTGGGGCAATTCAGGAAATTATACTGGGTAATTCTCTCTAAATTATGAAGAGTTGTCATGTTCCTATTAGGTCTTTATACAATGAGGCAACTTTAAAGGTCATATTATGTGAAGAAAAGTTTGCCTCAATCTGATCCAATCACTTCCAAGAGAAAGAGTAAAATCTTGAACCCATTAAAAGTAAGTAAGAAAATCCCCCTTGATTTTTATAGGTGAAGATTTCAGGGAGAGAATGATCACTGGAGTCTACAGTAAGATGGGACCCTTTTTTTTCCAAATACTTAACTACAGCAAGAAAAACACTCAGCATCTCAGTTCCTATCATGTTATGGTTACCCTTTGCCCTCTCTATTGATTCTGTCCTTTGGAATGTCAAAACCTTTTATTTTTTCCATGAACGTTTTCTTTCATTTCAGTGTCACAGATCAGAAGCTTCTAGTTCTGCTTCAAGTTTTTTATTACAATGAATTTACAGTCACAGCGGAAAACTATGTTGAAACTGGCTGGTCTCACCCAATTTAATAAAAAACAGACAGGATTTTAAACAAATGGATGCAAAATTGTCCATCCCCCAAGTTCACTGGAAGCAAGGGCAAGGCTTGTTCTAGAGGTTTGTAAGTATTACTGAACCTGTCTACAACATAGTACTAGTGCTGGAGCTTCTACCAGAACTCCAACAACAGCTAGTATCATGTAATTTTAGTCTCAGCATTTGATGTAACACTGCAAAGCATCTGCAGAGTTATCTATATATGGATGGGTTTTCCATTTGCCACAGTAAAACACAGTAAAACACAGTGAAAAGCAGATTTTTATCATTTTAAGGAGACAAACCTGGATTTTTCTCCTTAAAGCAAAACTCATGTCATGGGTGCTTGTGCAACTCATCTGTCTTGGGGCATCGGGGGTGGGGAGAGGGATACTACTGCAGGTCTGGCTGCTAAGCTACTGTGTTACCAATCAATCATGAATCACTCAGGGACCAGCTCAATACACAGTAGCTAGCTACCAGATAATGAATTAACGAGCAAAGATTAACACCGACAAAACCACATACTAAGGAGAGGAAAGAACCAATACAGACAATCAACTGCCCCAAGACAGAGACAAGCACCCATGTCACGAGTTTTGCCCGTCAGCAGCTAGGGGTGTAGGCCCCAGAACCCAGAACCCCCCTGCACCAATCTCCTCGACAGCTGGCAGACTTTGTGGCCACAGCAGGGGCTAGCAGGCCTGCAGCTTTCACCCTGCTGCGCTTTAACACAAACAGTGTCACCCATGTCACAATTTTTGCTTGCGCACAGCTTGAAGTACAGTTTTCCCCAAACCGCCACACCCATCTTCTTGAAACTTGGCAGGCTTTATGGTCTCTGCAGGGGCTAGCGTGCCTGCAGTATTGGCCCTGCTGTGGCTTAACACACACACGGCATGAGTTTTGCTTTCAAGAATCTGGGGTGCAGTATCCCCTGAACCACTGCACCTATCTTCTTGAAGCTTGATAAGATTTATGCTCTCAGCAGACTACCACCCCTGAAACTTTCATCTGAATCAGGCAAAAACAACAATGTTATAGATATTTCATTGATTCCCCATTATACCCTATGGCCAAATCATTGAATCGGCTCTGAAGCTTTGGTGCCAATTCAGCTGAATTCAAGGAGAAAACTGATTTGGAGTTCTGAACTGAATCACTGGCATCCGAAACAGCCGAATCCGAACCCGAATAAAAAATTCCCTATTCGCACAGGCCTAATGATTACTTCCCTCACCTTATGCCAGCCCCATCATATGTAATCAACCTGGAGGAAGAGCCAAGATCTTCCCCCATTTTACTGCTAACCTTACTCCAGCAAAAAAGTAGCAGCATCTCAGTAGCAGCTGCTTTCTGCCTTTCACAGGTCTTAGGTAGGACAATGGAAGGCTACCCTGCCCTTTACTCCCTTATATTTGAGCTCATAGAAAAGAGCAGAAGAACTGCCTTTACTCCTGTCTTAATGTATCTGCTCTGTAGCAGTTTTCTAAGTTGTCCATACCATTCAAGTTAGGCTCCACCTAACTTCAATGCTGGATTCATTCAATGACTTACAGCTGCCTAAGAATTCCAGGTGAGAGATGCACTGATCCACTTTTTCATATCTGATCTCACTCTTCAAGAGGAAATGTGTATCACAGCTTATACATGCTCCAGTGGACAGGAATGCTCACAGAAACCTTTCTAAAAAAGCCAGTTCTATTAAAAGAAAATACAGAAATGAGTTTAAATCTTTATATAATTTAAAAGGAATAGGGTGCACAGATGGAACCTGAAAGTGGCTTGCTGTATAACAATCTTGTAGAACTTAAAGCCCAGTCACCTAATGTCATTTTTGGTTTATTTCTATTTATCTGCGTTACAATTAGTATTCCCCTTTAAGCTGTTTTTTTTTTTAGATAAAATTGGGAGGGAAGGCGAACCAAATAAGAGTTTTCATGAAAAATGCCTGCTTTCTGTGAAAAATTCTGATTTTTTCATTGGAAAAAAATGTCTGAAAAAAACTATCTAATTCTCTGATATTTGATGTGTGTGAAATACAAGTACCAAAAGGATAATATTCTTTCCCCAGCATTTTACTCTTCTGAATCATGGGCCCCTGGTTTGATGCCTTATGTTGTTTTAAAAAAATATTTGTAATTTCAGATTCAGCTTCGATAACGAATGGAAAAAGGCCAAATAATGCAGTAGAGAAATATACTGTTGTTTTCCTGTTAAACTACAAAACATGTTTTCCTAAATGATACATCAGTTGCTTTTCATTACACAAATAAGAGCATATATTTTCTGCTGTGTATCAGACAGTGTGTGCCTTGGGTATTTTTTAACATTTATAGTCATAAATCAAAAAATGTTGGAGTGATAAGAAGCTTAACTACAACAGAAAGAACTAGAAAGGTACAGCAGACGAGAGCTGACAAGAATACTTTGTATGATATTTATCTCATTTTAGAAGTAGCTGGCCATTTTCTTGGTAAAGGATATTTTAAATCCTGCTTCAGAGCCGGCTGGAACACAAACAGGACAAATGAAACACTGGGGTAAAAGCACTAACTTCCAAGAACCGGCAACCATTTGCAACACAACTAAATTAGGAAAAAAAAACCCCAAACTCTGAATCACTCTGTTTCCAACCATACAACCCAAGGAGTTGAAGTGGATTCTTACTCCTCGGCTGGATAACTCTTGGGCTCCCATGGATGTGTGGGGAGCCTGTTCTGACGCTCTACAAAATCAGTGCATTGGAGCAGACTCAACTAATCAAGTCTGCTGGAGCATGGAAATTGATGTGCTCCAGCAGCCTTCCACATCATGTGTATCAGCGTTCCCGTGTGTCCCTGAACTGAAAAAATAGTGGTGGGGTGCTTTGAAATAAAATATGTTCGATGAGTTTTAGTTCAAAGCACCCCACCACCATTTTTCCAGCACTGGGATTCTTGGGGACACCGATACATGTGAAACGCATGTACTTTTAATTAGCATGGCTCACTAATTAAAGCACCCGGTGCTGTCTCGCAACACCCATGTAAAAATATCTCTTGATTCTAGACAGAATTTCTAATGGGCATGAAGTGGAAATGCATATACAAAAATAGTCAATAAATACAAGTACTGAACCAGGATTCAAGAGGTCTGAATTATTTTCTTGGTCTTTCAAGTCATCTGGTTTATGTCTTCACTTTCCTAGCTCTGTTTCTGCTTCCATCCTGTTTTGACTTTAAGCTGCATGGAGGCTAGGATCATCTTGTGGCAAGGGTTATGTACTGTACCTAGTCCAATGGGCCATGATCTCCACTGCAGTTTAGGGTCTGGTATAATGCAAAAAATACTCACATAGTTGCTTCTTATGCTTACATCACTTTCCTATGCAAGTCTCATAAACAAGAAACATTTTAGTTAGCAGATTGTTTTTCATTATTCAAGGCATTTTTTTCCCCTGGATATTTATCTAACCACCAAAGTCTGTTCATTGGCTGCAGGCGTATCATTTAACACTGAACATCACATGTACTATTTCCATATATAAAATATTATCATTTTCTTTACTAATTTGTTTAAACTTTATGATAATATTGTTCTAGATAAATCTACAAACACTGCTGAAAGACTGAGACCAATTAATTGCTAGTTTAAAATTATGAAATACACTGTTTTAATCCTAATGTTAAGAAATAAAGGGTAGATATAGAAATTATTTTACTTTAATAGTCCAGGGATCAGCTTGGCAAATTTGAAATATTACCCCTAAAGTTGTGATTTGAAAAAGAAAATGATAGTAAAACAAATCATTCATTTTATTCAGGATTAGGGAATCTTGTGTTTTAAAGGGACACTTAATTAACTGTGATTATAAGCATATTGGCATTGGTAATATAACTGACTTCCTTCTAAAAAATCTGCACTATGGCCAGATGTGAAGTTTCTACCAGGCTGAGTGGAGGTCCCCCAGTTTCACAATCCTATTTCCTTTTTTCTTCATGGACTAAAATTTATCAGAGCACAGGGCTTTTGAACTACTTTAGCCTCACTTAAGCCCCTGAAATAGCCTTGTTACATGTTGCACTTCGTGCTGCTCAAATGCTGATTGTGCTAGCTTGAGTTGGGAGCAGTCACACCTTAAGGATAAAAACCTTCTCTGACTGTCCCCCATCTGCATAGCTGAGACTTGCAACTAGAGGGCTGGCAAGAGGCCTGACTGGGAGCTACAGCTGTGAGTTGGCACTACAGAGCTGGTGAACCAGGACAAGCTTCTATCCTTGCTCTAGGTGGTGGTGTATAAGAGATGGGGCCCAGGGGAGGCATGAAGCTGGGATGCAGAGAGTTAATGGGATGGGGTGGGTAATTAAATAGAAGGCAGAAAGGAAATGGGGGTGGGGGAAGGGTGGTGAAATAAAGGAAGTTGACTGCTGAAAAATAAAATCAGAAAGGAAAAAAAAGGAAAAAAGAATTCAACAGCAAATAAAGAGGAAGTAAATTAAAGAAGGGCTCATGTTTTAATAGATTGGGTTTGGGTTGTGTGTGCTGGTCATGCTTCCTGGGAAGGCTGGGAGGTGGGAGCAGTAAGGGAAGGTGCTTTTGGAGGAGCCCCTGCCCTAGGAACTAAGCCTGAGGTCATGGGGACCCAATCCGCTCCCCATCCCCTTAGACCTCACTCCTGGACCCATCCATACCTTGTCACCTGGCTAAGTGGTGTGTGCTTTGCAGCCTGTTTACACAGGGTTGCACCCCTGGGGGTGGGAGGGGCAGTTGGCTTGGTGCCAGATCTGCCCCCTGGGTAGTAGAGTTCAGGAGGTGGAAATTTTGTCCACAGAGAGCGGGGCCGGGGGGGGGGGGAGGGAAGGGGAAACTGCAACCTTGGATGCTGCAGGAATGCAACTTGGTCAGTTCATCTGTGGGGAGTTGCCACACATTCATGGAACACAAGCTAGATAATATGCATCAAAGAGAAACTTGTCCTGAACAGGCATAACTTTAAGCCACCTAAAGTATGCTTAAAGCTAGTTTCAGGTGTTAATGTGTGGACAATCCAGGGGTTAAGAGCTCCAAGAGCTGCCTAAAATTAATGTTTAACAAGGCCCCAAATGTTGAACAGCCTTAATACTGCCCCCAAGCACAAGGCTGAGTAAGTCAAATGTCAATTGCTTTATCCATGCTATAAGTTATACTGAAGCTGATTTTTCTGAACATCTACAACTCACAATCAATTCACTTGAAGTGCCAACCAGTGTATCAGATCTAGTTCAGTGCAGTGGCTGTCACAAGTAAAGCAAGAAGGATTTGACACCATATGTGGTAGAACATGCATATGGCAACCATTCCCAAATGAATCTCAGCAAGTGACCTGTTAAGAAAAGCCCCAGGATTACTATAGTTGAAGTCAAAGAAAAAAACCCAAACTATGGATTTCAGTGGTATGTGGCTTGAGTGTTAGACCAAATGATTCAATCCAAAGAGGGCTCCAGGCATTTTTGGCACTTGGTCCTCAGAAAGAAGTTCAGGACCCTGCATACCATGTAGGGGGAGAGTTAGTCACCTCAGTATGAGAGACGTTTCCTGTCTGGCACTTACTTTGATCAGGGTTACAAGCAGGCATTCCCTGTATTTGGGGTCCACAAAGAAGGATAGACACTCTCTACCACTCCTGCTGAAGCTGTTTCCACGATACAAGTAAAAATAAGGATTCTCAGAGGCAGAGAAAGAAAAGAAGGCTTTAGTACAACACTGTAATGTAATCCTAGGACACTCATAAGAGGGGAGATAGGGATGCTCAAAGGGCTGTTTATATATTTTACAGTAAACATGTAGTGGATTATGTCCATAAAATGTCCTTGGAGTAGAACACCAGTCTCCTCTAGGGCTATGCGAAGCTTCACAGATTTCATAGACATTTGGGCTAGAACAGGCCCCAGAGGATCATTGAGTCCAGCCCCCTGCCCCAGGGGCAGGAAGTCAGCAGGAATCTTAGGATCCCAGCAAGATAAGCATCCAAATGTGTCTTGAAGGCGTTCAAAGTGGGTGCTTGAACAGCCTCCAGCGGCAGTCTATTCCAAAACTTGGGGGCTCTGACAGTGAAGAAGTTCCTTCTTATGTCCAGCCCGAATCGGTCATGGCAGAGTTTGTGACCGTTCCATCTTGTCATCTCTTGGGGCGCTCTGGTGAACAGACGTTCCCCCAGATCCTGATGAGCACCCCTGATAAATTTATAGTTGGCTACCAGATCACCTCTGAACCTGTACTTTTCCAGGCTGAAGAGCCCCATGGCTCTCAGCCTCTCATCATAAGGTCTGTTTTCCTGACCTCTGATCACGTGCGTGGCTCTCCTCTGCACCCTCTCAAGCTTCTCCACATCCTTTTTTGAATTGCAGAGCCCAAAACTGGATGCAGTACTCCAGCTGGGGCTTCACCAAGGCAGAGTACAGCAGGAGAATGACGTCCTGGGATTTACTTGAGAAGCATCTATGGATGCAAGCCAGCATTTTGCTTGGTTTACTAGCCATAGCATCACACTAAAGGTTCATGTTCATCTTGTGGTCAATCATGACCCCCAAGTCCCTTTCATCTGTAGTGCTAACCAGTGTAGCACTGCCAAGCCTATAAGCATGCTGCAGGTTTTTCCTCCCATGGTGGAGAACCTTGCATTTTTTGGTGTTGAACACCATCAGGTTCTCATCTGCCCATTTCCTGAGCCTGTCAAGATCTGCCTGGATCACCCTCCTGTCCTCAGGTGTGGATGCTTTATCCCAGAGTTTGCTATCATTGGCAAACTTGGCTAGTCTGCTTCTGACACCAATGTCCACATCACTGATGAAGATGCTAAATAGTATAGGCCCTAGGACAGAGCCTTGAGGGACCCCACTGGTCACAGTGCACCAAGATGATTGGCTCCCATCAACCACCACCCTTTGGGTCCTATCGTGGAGCCAATTCCCCAGCCAGTGGATCGTGGTGAGGTTGAGGCCGTAGTTAGCCAGTTTAGCCAAGAGGTGATCATGGGATACCAAATCAAAAGCTTTTTTAAAGTCAACATATAAAATGTCGATCTCTTCCCCCTTGTCCAGGTTATAAGTCACCTGGTCATAAAAGGAAATGAGGTTGGTCAGGCAAGACCTACCCGCAACAAACCCATGCTGGGTATCCCTCAGGATATTGCCTTCAGCTAGTCTGTTAAGGATGGCCTCTTTGAAAATCTTTTCCAGGACCTTCCCCAGGACAGAGGTCAGGCTGATGGGCCTGTAGTTAGCTGGATCTACTTTCCTCCCTTTCTTGAAGATAGGTATGACATTGGCCTTCTTCCAATTATTGGGCACTTCACCAGAGCGCCAAGAGCTCTCGCAGATCCATGCCAGGGGCTGAGCTATGATGCTCACCAGTTCCCTTAGGTGTAACCCATCAGGGCCGGCTGACTTGAAGGTATCCAGCCTGTCAAGGTGTTCCTTCACGAGGTCAGCTTCAATGGAGGGTAAGGAATCTCCCTTACCTGGGCCTCCCTGACCCATAGTGGGCAGAGCCGTCCCGTGGGACTGGTGAAAATCTGATGCAAAGTACTCATTTAGCAAGTTCACTTTTTCCTGGGCATTAGCTTGGTCACTGATTCAATTCGGAGGAGATTCAACCAGATTCAGTGGCCAAATCTTTGAATCCGAATTGAATCAGGAGACCCATTAATCTCTCCAAATCAAATCGGAAGCCTCTGATTCGATTCTGAAAGATTTGACAATTGGGCCATAGACAACGCTTTATATGTTTTTTCTACATATCTCAAGGTACCAGGCACAGCTCATGAATGCTGAGATGGCGGGGAAGATGAAGCATCACATGGGAGCATGAGGGGGGTCCCTTGCATGCTTAGCAGTGGACCCAGAAGTTGACCAGAAGTACTTCCAATCCACTGCCGAATGCACAGGGGACCACTCCCACCCCCCCAGCTTGGCAACTTGTGCCGTCTGGCTCTGGGTCCCCCCTGTGGCCATTTGCTGAGCTGGAGGGCTACGGGGGAGGTGTCCACATCTGAGCATGCGGGGCCTCACTTCCACTCCTATAGGACACTCTATCTGCGCCTCCATCTCAGTGTTCATGGGCCATGCCTGATACCTCAAGGTATGCAGAAAAAACATATAAATCTGTGTCTATGGCCAAATCACAAATTCTCCAAATCAGAATTGAATCTTCAGATTCAGCCAAATTGAATTGGGACAGTGATCCAAATCAGCGAACTGAATCACTGTCCCTGAATTGGGCTGAATCTGAATCTGAATTGAATACTGTCTACTTTGCACACTCCTAGTCTCCTCCCTGACAGGTGAAGGCCTTACCTGTTAAGCTAGAAAGTCATGCTTTGCTCACTCGTGCCCCTCTGCCATCCCACTCCACACCTGACTAGACTATAGTTTAATGATTGGGACACTTTCCTGGGTGGTGAAAGATGTGGACTTGGACCTCTTCCAAAAAAGATGGGACCTCAAACTGTGTCTTCCACATCTTGAATGTGTGCCCTAAGACTAGTCCATTGCTGAACTGAAAAGTAAATCTCAGGGACTGAGATTTAAAAAAGGGATTGCTACTGCATTTTGTGAGTTTGAGACAGTTAGCCTGGTGTGAGATTGACTATCAAAATGAAAAGTTTGGCTAAATGGGTGAAGAAGGGTGCCAAGTGACTCTACAGTGGTTAGAGCTGAGGTGTACCTGGGCATGTCCACAGACAAAACTTTAAGTGAAAAAAACCTGAAGTACCTAGGGGATTTTAAGCATGGTACCTGATCAGAATTTTCCAGGTCACAATTTTGGACTTTGGCACCTAAACAGCACTAAAGTCCCAGTTTAGAAACCTAGGTCCTGTTAGATACAACTCAAAGTAAATAGTTTAAATTATGCTGCTAATACTGCAGTCAGCAAGTCTTTGGGACTGAAGGCTAGATCAATCCAGCTTTGGTACCAGATATATGAAGAGATCCAGGGAGGTGCTTCTCCCTCTCTATTCAGCATTGGCAAGGCCACAGCTGGAGTACTGTGTCCAGTTCTGAGCACCATACTTCAGGACAGATGTGGATAAGTTTGAGAGGGTACAAAGAAGGGTCATCCATATGATTAGGGGCCTGGAGGATAGGCGCTATGAGGAGAGACTCTGGGAACTGGGTTTGTTCAGTCTGAGTAAGAGAAGACTGAGAGGTGACTTGATAGCTGCCTACAAGTACATTAGGGGTGAACACTAAATCCTGGGGAGCAACTCTTCAGGAAGGCACCTCAAGGGAGGACGAGGAGCAATGGGCACACGCTAAAAGAGGGAAAATTTGGGCTGGATATGAGGAAAAACTTTTTTACTGTAAGGGTTACCAGACTCTGGAACACACTCCCAGCAGAGGTGGTGCACTTGCCAACCTTGGAGGTGTTCAAGATGAGGCTGGATAAGTACCTTGTTGAGCTCATTTGAGCCCAATAAATTTCTGCCCATGGCAGGGGACCAGACTTGGTGGTCTTGCAGGTCCCTTCCAGTCCTTCAGTTCTATGAATCTATGTCAGTGCTCTTGGCTCAGCCCACTGCTTCCTCTTTAGCCCTTCACCCAGCTGTGGTGTGGTGTGTGCAGAGCCCCAACCCCCTGCCTGTCTGCAGTGTGGTATGCTCAGAGCCCCACCACCTCAAGGTACCTCGAGGTATGTAGAAAATATATATAAAGCTGTGTTTACGGCCAAATCGCTAATTCTCCGAATCAGAATCAAATCTTTAGATTCAGCCAAAGAAAATCAGGACAGTGATCCAAATCAGCAAATTGTGCTTCAAGTGCATCCCCACCCCGCACAGTGCATGCATCCCCTCCTACCCCCCCAGCCTGTTGCACAGCATGTGTAGAGCCCTCCTGCCACCAAACTGCAGAACCCCTGTCTCTCTGCCTCCCCCTCCCAGCAGTGCAAGCAAAACTCCACTCCACATGCCCCTGTACTAGCAGACTGTGAAGTAGGTTTAGACTTTTGTAACCAAATTTACCATCAAGCTACAGAAATATAATAAAGTGAACTTACAAAAGGTAATAGTCAATTAGAAACTTTCTCTTAGTTGTTATTCCTTTGGTGACAGAATCTCTATTTAAAAGGGATGACTCATATTATAGAATATATGTGGTCATTTTCAAGAGACTGGAAATTTATCAAAAAAATTACTTCACTAATCAAGGAAAGTTTATAAATGATTCACTTGATCCTGCCACTTATTACCATGGGCTTTATAGTAAATGCTCTGTCTCCAGTTGTATTTCTGCACCCAGAGACAGAAATAGCATGTCTCATTTAGTATCATATTACTGCATGTTAATTATGTGGTTTAAACATCACTAAAGACAAAAGTTCATTGAAATTTTAGATTAACTTTAACAACATACAATGCACTGTTGTTCTTGCATTCATTTGTGATTTATCTTTAAAGGGTCTGTCAGAAATAGAAATATAAATGTTTTAAACATAAAAAACCCTTTAATATGCAATAAATAACAAAACATAAATCTATCACTGGACTCAGAGCCATATTCTATCACTTATGTATGTGCACAAAATCTTTTGTCAATTGACTTTTGCCAATATACACCAATAAGTAATTTTTGTCCCCTTTTTTTTATCAAGCTCAGGTGGGGTTAGGGAGGGGAGGCTGAGAAAGGGAACGGTGCGTGTTCCAGATCGGGGGACTGACCTGGACTGGATTACGAAAGCTTTTATCTCCAGGTTGCCGGTTGGAATCCAGCCCAGATCTGTAGTGCTTGAAAAATTATTGCAATCAGCTACGTGGTCTGGCTGGAGTAAGTTAGCACAATTCCTAGTGAACAAAAGCTCACATCAAAGACAGCAGCACTCCTATTAACATCACTAGATGCTCTTATTGGGGTGGGTAAGAACTGGATGCACCATCAGGCCTGAATTACCCGCTTAGTTCTAACAGTTGTCCTCTTGAGTAAAGTAATAGTCTGGCACTGGGGCCATGTGAACGCTTGCATGGCTTCTGTCTGTACTTGACCTGTTCTGCTAGTGCACAGGCTTCATGTTCTAAGTTTAGCATACAGTATCTAAGGATGTGAGCACATGAGCCCATAATCTGATGTAATTTATATGGCTTTTGTACACAGGTGTAAATTATACCAGATAAAGAATGGGTAAATGTGAGGCTATTACCTGGGGAGGAGATAATTGCCTCTTTGCAAATGGTTACCCCAGGATAAAATGTGGAAAGACCACGCTTATGCTGCTGTAAATTACACCATCATATTTATATTCCTGGCTCTGTCAAGGTAAGTCTACAGGGTTGGGGAAAATCATCACATTTTAAAGGTTTGTTACATCAGTCAGCTATACTTCCACCCAGGTGGAATACTGATTACATCAGTGAAATTAAACACAAAAACCTTCCTACTTCAGAAAGTTTTAAAAAAATCTTGTTTTTTTGCTACTTGTTATAAAAAATACAGCAATAATAAACTGAAATACTAGTGTTGTTCCCCTCCTCCTTATAAGGAATGCAACCCCAAGAAATACCAAGTGACTGTAGTCCAGAAGGAATTGTTACACACAAGTTACAAGTGCCTGAAGCAGCAGGTTCAGAATAAAAAGTGCTGACACAGCACTATGTAATTCCAATATCTACACATTTGTCCCAATTAGGTTGTAAAATGCTGAAGCACAATTTGTAATTACCTAGTCCACTGACTGTGCCAAATGAAACTAGATTGACAGGATGAATTCAGGCACTGTAGTTTCTTAACTGCACAATGTAATTCATTCATTGTCTCAAATCAGGGCTACCCAACTTCCGCATGGCCAGGGGCCAGGCCCATGTGAGCCACACCAGCAGGCCACAGGAGTGTGAGCCGTAGGCCTCAAGGGCCACCCCCACACAGGCTCCCTATTGCAACAGATGAACCAACAGGCACCTCACCCCTTGACTGCATGCAAGCAGGTCACTCCCTGCCACCTAGATCACCAGTCACCTCCCGCCGTGCCCCATGGGCTTTGCCACATTGTGCTGTGCTGGGCTGGGCAGTTGCAGAAAGTGGAAACCAGAGGAGAAGCCTAGAGATTGCTACAGCAGCCAGAGCAATAGAGGCTGGCAGGCTGTAAGTTAACCCCTCTCGGGCTGGATGCAGCCCACGGGCTACAACTTGGAGAGTCCTGGTCACAAACAATTAGTAGCTGTTGTCTCTAAACAGTTTAGAGTCAGCTGCAGCTCCCTACTGCAGCCACCAGGGACTGTTGCAATCTTTGGAAAGATTTGGAGAGCTTTGAATTGATTCAGACCTTTAAATTGATCTCCTGATTCAATTCGGATTTGGAGATTCAGAATTGGCCAAATCTCCTCCAAATTGAATCACCACCCGACGCTTCGCACAGCCCTGGATAGCAGCATACCCCAGTTGTAGGTGACATCTTTTACTATGTAAATAGATAATAAATATATCAAAACAAATACCTGAAAGGCTTAATAAATTCCTCTTATTTTCTTACCCTCTAGACCCAAAAGAAAGAGTGTGGATGGCAGATGCTTAGGCTGACTACAGGTAGAAAATCTTATCCAATCTCTAAATTGATGTAAACAGAAAGGAATCAAGATGTTTTTAAAACTGCTGTTACTGAGACATTAATGGCAGTAAGATAACATTGCCAAATTACCTATGGTGATCAGATGACATGATCTCCTTTCCTATGCAATACCTAGTCATCATCACTGGCAATCCCTCATAGTCAAGGATGATTGTCTTCCACGATTGCCTTATCTGTGGGCCTGAAGATGGCTGACAAGGCCAATCTGGGATCAGTAAGTGCTACTGAAATGTGGGCATGTGATTCTATGTGGGGTGGGTGGCTCCAGATTATTGATTTGGTCTGTGGCACACTGTTACTACTGCTCCCATTTTTCTGTCTCCTATTATCTGCCTGTTGTCATACACAGAGCTACACTAATTTCCATTAACTGACAAAACATTCATTCCACTATGAGGAAAGTTTTACCTTAAGTAAAAAGCAGATTTTCTTAAAATAGATGTCTGAATTAAATGCCCAGGATTGATGTCCATTTACCAGAAGCAAAATGTGTTTATTCAACAGAAGAGGCATAAGCAATAGCAAGCTATGCAGTGTTGCAACCCTGTTCTGAAGAAGCCATCTTCAGAGGTCAGAGGTGAGGACAATCATTTTGCATTAATCACTGACTGCCAACAAATCAATTACGAAGGGTTCAAAACAAAAAGATGGAGAGAAAAAAACCTATGCTTTTTGCTCAGTGGATGATTTTGAAATCATTTTTAAAAGTGCTCTTTCTGTCCTGGCCCAGCTCTATTTACCACGGAGGCGGAACTGCAAATCAGTGATGAAATATAGTTTGTGTCTCACAGGGTCTCAATCAAAATGACACTCCTATGAAGAGTAGAGCTGTATCAAAATGGAAAGAAACTGACCACATTATGTAAGCGCTGGGAACAAAGCTGCAAGGAAATAATAAATATATTTGCATGAATATGTTCATAATGGAGAATTGTGGCGTTCTAGTTTTAAAACTGTAAAATGATTATGGAAACTCATCTGAAGGGCAAGAGACCCTCTGACATCTATGACTCGCACTCACAGGAAGTTTGCAAGAGTTTGGAATGACTGCTGTTGTGAACAGGGAATATGACTTGCTTGTGTTTTATATGTGCATGTGTACAATAATTCACTTTTATGTAAATTAAGTCTGATACTCCACTGTATTGCTGCAGCTTTGGTATCTGTGGAATTACAGTAGCGTATACCTACAGCTACCAGTGTGGAAGAGATTGCAAGATTTGTAAATTACAAGAGTTGATCCTATTACACTCCTAGGCCACATCCAGATGAGGGCAGCTGTGTGCTACGTGGCACCTCAGACACATCTATAGCACCACACACTGCACAGTCAGCCGCCAAAGGGAGCCGCCAAATAAAACTGCAGAAGAAGTGACACACATGGCAGCAGTGTGAGCTGCCCAGAGTCAGACCCTGGCCAGCTGGAGTCGCACTCCACTGCAAGCCAGGCTCTGCGCAGCAGGAGCAATGCAACTGCAGCCCTGAGAGGCCCCCAGGCGCCCAGGTAAGAGTGCTGGGGCTAGCCCAGTGCTGGCCCCTGCCCCACCCAGGGTAACCTGCCATGCACCACAGCATGCATGGCATAGGCATACCCTGGGGACAACTAGTCACAGCACAAGGTGCACCGCTGCTAGTTGTCTCCTGGGAACCGAATGAATGTCCACACACATCTGGGCACAGCCCTATTGTCTGCAGTAAGGCTATTTGGACCGCAAGGAATGCAGAACCAAGCCATTAATTATTATTAGTCTGTAGGCTAAGAAGAATTAAGTCTTCTAGACTTACCCTTAGCTAATGCATTCCTTTCTCTATAGACAGACAAAATAATGCTACAAATAAGTCTACAAGTACCTAAAATCTATTCTGGTCTGGCCTTTCTGCAGAGATAATCCCTCTCTGAAAGGCTGCAGAGGGAAGTGTGATGAATGCCCATTTGTTTTTCACAGAAAATATGTGGCTTGTTCTTTCTCCTCTTTTTTTTAACTGCACTTGACTCTTGTCTTGAGAGACATTAACCTCCATTATTTGTCTTCTACCCAATGGCTAAAAAAGTCAGTTCCTAAGATTTGAATAGGAAAAGCAAGTTTCCCTTTTTCATCATTTGCCACTTTGCTCTATAAGAGCTATTGCAAGTGGACATTTTAAACTGTCCTGATAATAGTTTATCATGGATTGATGAAGGTTATTGTGTTTGTTTGGGTGCTATAGAAAAAAGTCTGCTGCATTTAAGCTGCTGACTAGGAATCAATACACTGTGACAGTGGGAGAAAAATATTTGATTAGGAAAGGCATTGCAGAATAAAAGTATTTTCCAGACCAAACATCCCCTTTTGAGTATGCAGTTTTCTGGCTGGGAGCCTATAAAGGGCACAGATTCCTTGCTACATCACTCCTGAAATGTTACGCAGTCTCTCATTTCTCTCTAGACACTTCATTATAGCCAGTGATGGATATTGCCTCACTGAAACTGTGGAATTCTTCTTTGGAACATCTCTCTGTCTAAATGCAGAAATAAATTTGTCACATTGGATAAATGCTGCTGTCTCATGAGGAATCCCAGATCACAAGATGGAACTTAAATAAACATAAATATTCTCCTGAAAACTTATTCCAGCACAGAGCTCAGCACATTGCACAGTGTATCAACTGCACCCAATTTCATGTTTTAACTGGCTGGTTTCTTATATTGCAGCTGCTGATTGCTTTCCACTGCAGCAATTCAGAGACATATTGCCTATGCAAACGGAAGTCGTAGTTGCCCTCATTTACAGATCACTGTAACATAGCAATTTTCATTGCATTTCTCAAACCTCCTACATTGCTCCAGTTCATAGAATTGACTGATATTAGAAATGTAGGCCTTGACCCTGCAACCACTTACTGACCACACAAGTGGCGCTGTTGACTTCACAGGGATTACATGTTTCAAATGAAGCAACTGTCTTCTAAGCACAGGAGAACTAAAGCCTTTGTTTAATTTTGACTCACCAGGGTGCAGAGAGAAGCGCAGGCCCCAGCTGTAACTCAGAACTTTTCTGTAAAGCGTTCTGAGTTATGAGGTTACCCCAGACGAAACAGAAGTTCGCTGCTGGTTCTAGGGCAGAGGGAAATGTAGCTGCTGTTTCTGCAGCCAGGTTCCCGTAGCAATGGTCAGGGCTCTTTGCCCGTGCTCGCTATTATCAGAATGGGAGGGAGGAAAGGCAGCTCCCCAGATGGTGCTGAAGGGTGGGGTGGGTGAATTGGAGTCCCCCCTGTACCTCCACCTCGCTTCAATATCCTCACCCCATCCTCCATGGGGCTGAAAAACCCCCAGACTCAACTCCCTCTGCTCCCTTTACCTTCTCCCATTCAGAAAACGGTGACAGACTGGGAGCTCTGCAGATACAAGTTAGAAAAGATGCTACATTTAGAAAGACCTTTATCTGATACCTCATGCTGTGAGGAGTCAGATTTTCACCTGATCAGCCATTTT
This sequence comes from Crocodylus porosus, assembly GCF_001723895.1. Lineage (NCBI taxonomy): Eukaryota > Metazoa > Chordata > Crocodylia > Crocodylidae > Crocodylus > Crocodylus porosus. The sequence goes on along the minus strand of NW_017728923.1, from coordinate 13,886,641 downwards.
TTAAGCTTCTGCAGCCCTGCACTTGTGTTTGGTCACAGCCATAAACTATTTTCTGTGGCCGGATCGGGTAAAACTCATCACTTCTGTCTGCACCCTTATCACTGGTTACATCAGCAATGTAGCACTGAGCACATTAACCCTTGCCAAAGTCCTGCAGTGCATGTGGTTCACACTTCATCCATTGTGGTTACAGTCTCAATGTAGCACTCCTTTCATAAATCAGCTGTTCCTCAGTGGGCCAGAGACAGTTCTCTCCTCTGTGTGAGGGAAGCAGTTCTGCTTCTGGCGTGCCATCCTGCACAGACACTATTGATTTTATAAAACTTAGTGACACAGACCATGGCTCACTGAGATAAAGTTCCATGGTGGCATCTTCTCCGCTCCCAGAACACTGCGCTCAGCACAACTCAAAACTCTGAAGACCAAGACCTGCAGAGTTAAGGCCCTTCAAACGTAAATCTCTAAAAACCTTTAAAAACTGCAATTCTGCACACTCTGAGCAATGCAGGGATGTGATAGAGCAGATCGACACCCATTCTGCCTCTGGATTCTACTGAACAGAAGCTTGCCACTCCCGCCTGACAATCCAATACTCAGTCCAACACTTCTGAAAGGACACATACACCTCTCTCCTTTGATCACTTATATCAGGGTCTGGCCGAGCCCTCACAGCTCCACTCTGCCCTGCCCAGGGGGGCCCAGGTGCACTCCATGTACTTTATTCACTTCATGATCATTAAATATGAAAAGCATCATTTATATGGAGAATTTAACTTTTTCCTGAGTATAGTTTTCAGTACTGTTTTCCTATAATGTAGTGGATGCCATGTATCAGAAGGAAAATTGGCTATCAAAGCCATTGTTTGATCCCCTGGTCTGTGCAAATAATCAAAAACAAAAACAACCCCCCCAACTTTGATAGATTCTGTCAAATATAAGAAAAGCTGGTTATTTCTCAGAACCGCCTTACTCAAGTAAACCCAGATTTGGGATGTTAACCCTGCACTGCACCACTATGAAACACACCTAAATCCCGGGGGATCAGTGTATGTATAGATTTTAGAGCATTCAGAAAAGTCAGCCTTTAAGGTATTCTCAACCATGACTTCATCAGAGTCAGACTCTTCTACAAGAAAAACTCTGAAGACAAAAACACAAGAACATACATAAGCCACCCCTTCCAAAAAGGTAAGATATAAAGAAAAAGCTTGTGGAAGAGGCACTGAACTAGGTTCAGTTTCTGGCTTTGGTGCAAAGTGTTCCTGTGTTGTCTTGGAAGGTCACTTCACATCTCTGTCTCTTGTCCCCGATATTCCCTCTATGTGAATGTATGGAGCCTAGCATAATGGCATAATGATAATGACAGTGCCAATGACCTCACACTTTCCTTAAGAAAGTCAAAGCTATCAGTAAAAAGTAATGCCTTGAACGAGGAGTAAGTGCAATGGATGTGGGAAACAAATCTGGAAATAAGAGAGTCTCAGAAACTAATCATGTCAGAGTAAAATATGTACTTTTCAAGCAACCATTTCTTCTTTAACATCCATATTAATTCTGTTTGGAGACTTGCCTGTTGCAACACGAGTGTGCCATGAGTGTTAGAGATCCCAGGTATCCATGTTGTAAGATATTTAATGGTGTTTTGGCAGTGTCAAAGTGATGGCAGGTGCCCCATACCTGCGAGCATGGGCACTGGCCCATGTAAGCAAAGAAGCAGCAGCACTGCTAGCGAGACACTGCACAAGCTCACCAGCCCAACTCCTTGTACTTGGGGCAAAGGAAATCAGCAGGTGAGTAAGCATAGTACAATTATTTGGATAAAAAATGGACTCCTGGACCCAGACCTATTTGCCAAGTTTCAGTGCAAGCTGAATCGATGCTCATGAGTTACAGGTCTCTGAAAACTTATAGCTTAATTGCTGACAGAGTTTTAAGTAAAGCAACCTGAATAAGGCTGTTTTAATAAGAAAATATTTCTTATGAACTCCCCATGGAAGTTTTAGTGCGAACAGAGCCATAAAAATGGAAAGTACAAATGATTTTTGTTTTCTGTATGACAAAATCATCTGCAGGATAATGATACATGAGATACATAAAAAATAAAGGAGGAACTGGAGGCCTTATCCAGTTTTCACAGAAGTCTGGGGTAAAACTCTCATTAAGAACAAGGAGAATAGGAACTCATGCTCTGGCCCCCATAACAATCATGCTAATAAAATAGCCTCAGAACAGTTAATGGAGAGAAAAGCAAATAATCAGCAATGAAATTTGCCTTTTTAATGATAACATCATGAAAAATGCAATCAGTACAGGGAATTATAAGCATGTACTAAAACCAACATCACAAGAAATGCTTCCTAATGGAGGGAAATATATCAAGTACGCCCAGATAGGCTGAAAACAGCCTGTTTCTCATTTCTAGCTATTTCTGCTTAAAGAAAAAAAAAAAGAGCTCAAGAAATTGGAGGGGCAAAAAAAAAAAAAAAAGGAACATAGAGAAGCAGAAGTATTTAGCTTGTAAAAGTTCTTATCAGTAATATAAACTTGGAGTGATAAGGAATGGAAATGACCTTAGGACAAAAAAGGACAGATTTTGGCCCCATGGACTGCATTGACTATTGCCTTCTAAAGCAATCCTACTGAAATAAATGACTTGCAAACAAGCATGGCACACCAAGCCACACACCAAACTGCAATAACTTCTATAAAAAGATTCCCACCCACTTCAAGGGACTTCGGGATCAGACTCCGGGTCTGCATCAAAACTTTCCTCAAAGTCTGTCTCATCAGAATTGGGATTTTGGTTCTGAGCTATCTCTAATCTGTTCAATTACTTAAGTTATTCAATCAAGCAAAAATCTTTTGATAAAACAGGTCTTTCTGAAGCACTATCAGAAATTCAGCCAGTTAAACACAAGCACTGACCATTAATGACATTTTAAAACCCTGGTGGATAAAGGATCTCCTTTTTACCTGTAGAGGTAAAAAAAGAGCAAGTGAAAATGACTGATATCATTCTCGCTGAATTGCAGTTGATTCAGAGAGTAAACCACACCTCCTTGCCATCTACCATTTTCATAATATGTTGTATCTTCATACATGGTTTCAATGGAAGAATTTCTGTTATCTTTGTTCTAATTACCTCTCTGTTGGGCTAAAGAGAGTTAAATGTGTTTAAATGTTGCTTGACCTCAACATATTGTGGTGAGCTCGTTAGCTTTCACTCTGAAGTCAGCCAACAGGCAGGGGTAGGGAGGCATCTCTGAACCAGTTAGTCTCTAAAGCTGTGCCACAAGACCCTGTCGTGTGGGTGCCACTGCCAGGTGAAACTGTCCCACGTGCCTCATGAGGACCCAGATCTGGAAGCAGCTGCAGCTGGAGTGGGAGCTCCTGCCTGCATTAGGGTTATCAGATAAGCCCCATGTAAGCAGAAGAGCCTAATCCTGGTCTGACCCTACACATTTCTCCCAGAAACAGTCTCACAGGGCAATTTCAACCGGGGTGCTGCTGGATTCAGAAAAGTTATGGAGGGGTGCTTGAAGCTAGAAGATTGAGAACCACTGGCCTGAGGTATTACCGTGCCCTACCTTCTGCCTAACATACAGCTGTGAGAAACATTTGACTTTGACTCCCATATCAGATCAAATTCATTATCTCTGAGTATTAATGTAGAGTTGAAACTCTTTACAGCCAGTCTGCAGCCACCCCGCTCTCCTCCCCTGCGCCGTGATTCCAACTGATTTCAGGACTGAATCTTACTTGGCGCTGTCTTCTGAGCGGTCTGCAATTCTCCTTCCACCTGGTGATCCAAAGGCAATCTAGCTATGCCTCAGTACTAATTCATCTCCCTCCTTTCCACATTCAGCAGTTTTGAAAGTGTTAAACAAAAGCAGTGAAAACCTCTAAATCATCACATTTCATTAGAAGCCAAAGCAAGGATCTCTGCATGTGTGAAATTCAACAAGATGCTCTAGCCTCTGTTAAGTCCCTTTGAATCAACTGTGAGTATTGTGTATCCTCCTCTGAAAGAGCAGAAAGAAAGCTGCTGTACTAGTCCAGCTGTGATATGCCAAAAGTGGTATAATATGCTGTCTTCCTGAGTAAAAACAAACTGCTGCTTCTCAGTCCCCACGATGGGCTCAATCCAAAGCTCACTGAAACAGGTGAAACAAACTCCCTCTGACTTCAATCAGACTTTAAGACAATATGGGTTCATCTACACATTGCCCTACATTGCCATAGCAACACATGATGTCCCTATATGATGCACTACAGTGATGTAGCAATCACATGGGTCTAAACACGATTGGCAGCTATGTCACCTATGTCCAAAAGGACATATTAAAGCACGGCGCTGTAGCAATGTTACCGTATGGCGTAGATGCAGCCTATATTGTCTCAACTGATGCTGTGTGATCATGAAAACGTAGACCTCATTCTTTGTACCCTCTGTGGTCCTGATCCACTGCGCTGCAGACTGGTCTAATGTCACATCACTTAGCAACAGTAACAGTCATTCAAAAGCAAAGTAGTGATAAAATTTAGGCAACTCTGAGATCTCCAAACAGCATGGAGGCTTTTCTCATAGTAGGAAAAAATGAAACCGTCTGCCAGTTAATTAAAGTTATCAACAATGTAGCTCAAAATCGCACCAAATAAATGCACAGGCTGGGAGTGAAAATTAGTAAAGGGCCTATAGTTCATGGACAGGCTCCAAGTGGGGACGGGATGATTACATTCAGACCTTTCAAATTAACCTCAGCATGAGGTACCCCAGCCATTTAAGACACACATTTATTTGGGAAAATTTGGCTCTGGCTCAGGCCCCTTTCAGTGGAAATAACAGAGATCTCTTCTCAGTTATACCATGTAAAGTACAGGAAACGTCACTGAAATCATTGTGATTGCACTGTTGTAGAACATGAGACAAGAATCATCTAGACCACTAGCTACTAACCATTCCTACCCCAAAAATAATATCAGGGTGCAGGCTCAGGGGGAACCTGATGGCCACCTGTAAGTTTATAAGGGGTGCTCACCAGGACCTGGGGGAATGTTTGTTCCCCAGAGCACCCCAAGGGATGACGAGGTCGAATGGTCACAAATTCCTGCAAGACCATTTCAGGCTGGACATAAGGAAGAACTTCTTTACTGTCCGAGCCCCCAAGGTCTGGAATGGCCTGCCGCCAGAGGTGGTTCAAGCACCTACTTTGAATGCCTTCAGGAGAAACCTGGATGTTTTTCTTGCTGGGATCTATGACCCCAGCTGACTCCCTGCCCCTGGGGCAGGGGGCTGGACTTGATGATTTTCCGAGGTCCCTTCCAGCCTTAGTGTCTATGAAATCTATGAAAATCAGGCATAGGCCCAAAGAAGTTGAAGGTGCCTCCCAAAACTCTTGATGCTTTGGTGACCAAGATGTGGCTGGCTGTTTTGACAAGCCAGAACCTTTCTGAACCAAAATGCAGGCAAGGCATTTAGTACATTAAACAAGGAAGTGGTGGTCAAGGCCTCTGGTTTACAAATTGCTCTACTTACTTGCTTCTTAGTTCTTACACTGACTTTTCTAATGTCTGATGTACTTGCTATTTTCCAACTGTGGCACAGTCATACTATAAGACAGCAATAGCTAATACAATTCTGCCTCCACTCCTAATGGAAATTGATTTGACCCCACATTGCAAGCATCTGGGAAGACCTCCAAGCTGACAGGTGGAATTACGTTGTAACTCCATTTAAAGTTCATGGGTGAAATCTTGGCCCTACTGCAGGCCATGGCAACACCCTCACAGAGTGCAATGGAGCCAGGATTTGACATCGAGTACTTAAAATAAAACAAAATGTACATCATTTTGACTGAACAGTTTGTAGCCAACAAAAGGTTTCTGGCTCTTCCTTATGTCATGCAGAACATTACCTACCAAGGATAAAAGGAGGAAAATGAAAGAGAAACTTTTATTAAAGGTAAAATGCTTTATTTATGTGTGATAAATGTATGCTCCCTTTTCATTACTGTCTTTATTTATATCTGTACAGATAGATATTGGCAGTAGCCCAAATATTTTTCTTTGTTAAATGAGCTGAACTTCTTGCCTTGGTTTATTCCTGTCATCACTCTTTACCTGACCAGATGATGCCTTCATCAGCTTGGGAAAACACTGTGAGAGGAACATGTACTTCTGATACGAGTTCCCCTCTTTTAAACAGGGTGCATCTACATGTGCCTCTGACTACAAAGCTGCTACTGTAGTGCTTTAGCAAGTACTAAATGACTGTGTGGTAACCGTTGTTACTGCACGGTCCTGGCAGCACACGGGTCATTTCCAACCCTACTGCGCAGTAACAATGAGCTACTACACAGTAGTTCATTGCTATTGTGCAGTAACATTGGTATCATGGTTCGTGCTTGTAGCATCATAGCATTTTGTGTAGACACACCCATAGAGATGTTGCTGCTAATACCAGCACCCCTGCATTTTGGCTAGCACAATGGTTACAACCCATGTCCAGAAAGTGGAATAGCTGAGTTCAATTCTCTCTTCTGCCTCAAAGGAATCAAACCTAACATCTTCCATAAGTATGTACTAAACACCGGGCTACAGGCTGTTATGGAATAGGTTGGGGGTATGGCTACTTGCTGATGCTGTTTTATTGTGCATGGAATTATTAAATATCTGTTGGGCCAGAGAGTGGGAAAGCAACACCGAATATATTGTCTAACCTATTCCTAAAACTATACAAGGACTTGTGTGGGATAGTTAGGATATGGATGATCCTGGCTTGAGCAAGGGGTTGGACTACATAAACTCTGGAGGTCCCTTCCAGCCCTACTTGTCTAACCACAAGACTTGAAAGTCACGATCACCCCCACGTTCTTTTTCTAAACCAAGAAATGTTTAGAATTTTTCTGAAGTAGAACAGTGTCAACAGGAGGGGCGGGGAGTGTTTCTGCCCACTCTGCTTTGTAGTCTGGGGGTTCAAGTTTGTAGGATGGAGGCTGGAACGCTGCTGGCATCTGCCACATCCTGGATGAGTGCTCGAAACACTGGGCTGCTGTGTCCTGAAAATAAACAGTCAAGACGTGCAGACATACAAGAAAGAACTGCCCAATGAATATTGTGAATGAAGAAGGCATGTTGCAAAACATTTGCAAAAGTTTGGCACATGAAGAAATACAATGTTTGGCACTTGGGGGAACTTTAATTTAAAAAACTGAGATGTCTATGGACTTCAGGGGGTGGGCAACAGCTGGGAGGGACTTTGAGGGTATAATTTTTGTACTTGGGTGTCCAAAGCCCACTGTAAGATACTAGCTGTACTACTATGTGGGCAATATTTGTCACTTTTTCAGTCCATCATGTTTTCTCCCTCTCCTGGCCATGATGATTTCCAGAACTCTTACTGTTCAAACCTCATGAACCACCACACTATGTTGGTCAGCAACAGTTTATCACAGTGATGGTTCACACAGAAAAAACATCCTGCATGTAAGACAACTTTCCTTCAATAAAGGTAGTGAAACTGATCCTATTTTGTAGTGAAATTCATCCATCATTCTAAGCTTATGATTTGAGGCTGAAGTCACTCTTAGCTTCATTTGTCCCAAAAGACAAAAAATAATCTAAAAAATTGCCCCGTAGCTCTTTGTGTATGCTTCATTTCTTGTTTATGCTTAGTTCTTCATCTGATTGCCTTTTCTCTTGTGAGCATTCTCAGAAGAAATGATTTATGCCATGTATTTGTTTTTAAATAAATGTGCTTATCTTCCTAAAGTCTCCCTACAGGTCTTTTTGTTTACTTACTTCTTTTGGGGTTTTTTTGTTTTTTTGTTTAGGGATTTTAGTTTTGGATGCTGAATGCTTTGTCTCTGTTATTAGAAGCCAAAGCAAGCAAGTTTCATAAGAAGCCAAAGCAGGTGGAGCCCAGGATCAGCTACGGAAGTAGTTCCCATATTATAATGGATGAAGTGAAATTAAGCATCAAATCAAAATTAGCATTTTCTTTTCTTAACTAATCAAATAAGAGGTCTCCGCCAAGACTTTTAAAGTGGCTTGTTTTGGGTATATCAACATTGGGCCCCCAGCCAAAAGCACCATATAAAGAGTCTGACTTTCAGGAAGCCACTACAAAGCATGGATTGAAAAATCATGTCTCTTTAAGTATAAGAAACTGACACCAAAAAATGCGATATACTCCAAATTATAAGTAAAAAGACAATAAACATTATCATTTTTAAAGAATGATACAACTTGGGGAATGAAATCCTGGTTTTATTGAATCCACAGCAAAGCTTCCATTGCCTAAAGTAGAGCCTATGATTTTACTAACAGCCTAGGTCTGCTTCTACTAACTTTATGAGTAGCAGCTATAAATGGTTTACAGAGCAATATCTTTGGATTGGAAACAATTTCCTGGTGTTATTTTCCTAGAGGTTTTTCTATCTTCTTTCTGAGAGTCAAGCATATGTAATATATAGTGCTGAGAAAGATAGGTTAAACAAAATATTGTGAGAGTCAAGCCTCCTCTATATATTACAGGTACCGTGCAATTACCTGGTTAATTGTGAAATTACCTTAAGATCAGCTACACATGCAAAATATCTATCACGCCATAAATCAGACCTTGAAAATGTGTAGTAACTTTATAGCTGATTGCTATCACATTTTAATTTGCAAATCATAAGGCTGGGAGCCCCATCAGTTAACACAGCTCCTAGCCGCAGGGCTGCATCTTGCCCAGCTGGGGTTGGGAGTCCCACAACCGAGGGGACTCTCAGCCTCAGCAGCTGCTGACTCTAGGTCCTGGCAGCACGGGGACCCAGAATCCTGCAGCTGTGGTCACTGGGTGCTTGGACCCAGATGGGTCCTGGCAGCTGCATGAAACCCTGGGCCTGGAGATGACAGATGCTGTGATGCCCCAGGTCCAGGAGTTTTATGCACCCCTGAGCCTGGGAGATCATGACAGCCATGATCTCCCAGGCTCAGGGGTTTCATTCATCCCCAAGCCTGGGAGTTTGCAGTTTCCATAATCCCACAGGCCTGGAGGTTTCATACACCCCCAAGCCTGGGAAATCATTGCAGCCACAATCCTCCAGGCTTGGGGGTTTCCCAGTCTCAGTCTTGGGAGATTGAGGCTGCCACCATCTCCCAGCCCTGGGAGTGCCTGGTGTACTCCTGTGACTGGAAGCCCCTCAACTGAGTTTGCTTCTTGCTGGTGCAGTGGGAGCCCAGGATCAGGCTCCTGCTCCCCCTGCACCAGGAATAGGGCGCAATAGGATCTGATGCTGGATTTCACAATCATGCCTCCTGCCATGCACATGTGGATCATGCATTAGATCCCATTGTGCCTTTACCTACACATGTAGGTGGGGACCTTAGTGAAACTGTATTAAGATAATTATTGGACGTCATAGCATGATGTCCTGGGATTGAGTATGCCTTCTGTGTGGCAATTATAATGAATAAGCATTAGTTTCAAGCAAGAAATAAACTTCCTTCCTGAAGAACCAGTGGAATTGCAAGCCCCTACAACTGCCATCACCATCAAAACTAAAAATGATCTGCCTTCTTTTTCCCTTAAATGTTCTCCTCTCCCCTGCCCTTTCCCTGTCTTCCTTCATAACTCTTTGCATAAGTACTCTGTAGTTCTTGCATTCCTCTTCTCTGTCACTGCTTCAAATAAAACCACACCAGCCTCAGTGTGAAACTGAGCTCTGAAGCTCTGCGTCAAATCCAAGATTGGGATCCCTGCCAGTTCTACTATGCTCATGATACGTACAGAACAAAACAGTAGCAGAACATAACCCAGGATCCCAAGAGTAAGAAACACGTAATATTTTTTTGCTTCCTATTTTAGACAGTAAAACTTAAGAGTCTTTAGAGATTATGTAAAAAAAACCCCATAAATACTCAAACACAAACCCTTGATTTTAAATAATAGAAGGGAAGAGGTATCCATCAAATTTGCAACTTTAAAAACTGATTTCATGCATATTGAATTAGCATCAGGCATACAAACACATGCACTAAGTTGCAGTCAGGTGTTCATTTTAAACCACAGACACAGGATATGTTGCTTCTAAATACACTGTTAACTGGATCAAAATATGCTGTATTATTCATGCAGAATTCTGGGTATGTGCTACTCTTAGCGCAGGGACAGCAGTTTTAACAACATAAGATGATGTACCTCCTGCTCATAGAATCCATAATTTATAGCCATAAATCTTGATGTAAAAATGGATGTTTGCTCTCATCTGAGACCAGACTTTCCAAACCTGATCACTTTCTTGGTTCCCAAATCTGCAAGTCCAGTTTTATACCCACATACTCTCAGCAATTTGAGAGGAAGAGTCTACCTTCGAAGAGATGCTAAGTTGTTTTGTAAATGGAAGTGACATGGAACTCACTACAAAAATAGCAGGACACCTAATTTTTGTCCTCTCACCTATCTACTGGTGTTACTCATGAATACATGATGAAGATTTGCAGGTCAGAGGAGACATAAGTGATACCAATACTGCATTAAGAGAGAGAATGGCATCACCTGTTTGCAGTTCAATAAAGGATTTTTCACTCAAGACTGAAAAGCTGACCTTTACATCACCGAGAAGCCATGATTTTCACCTCTTAGTTTCTTACAGTTGAGAGAGATTCCCCAGCCATGCCAAAAATGTTTGAAGACTGTGTTAAGGAGATCAGCAAACCATGATACAGCCTGCACATGCTATCTCTGCACCATGACCACCAGTGTAGCACTGGCCACATGCCAATAACCTTGCTTTCTTTGGAATACTTATCTCTGTGCACTAAGCTGGCTACTTCACAGCCATTACAGTGTGTTTTGGGAGCACATGTCATGCTTCACTGCAACGCTCCCTAGAAAATGGTCTTCGAGTCGTACAGCCAGACCCTCTGAGTCAATATGTTCTGAGTATAGAACATCCCATACTTCCTTTTTTCAATAATGAGTTCATTTAAGTATCCACTGATGTTCATAAACACTTCTTATCTTAATATTGATTCTTCTACACTCTGAATAGTGTTTTCACCTAATAGTTGCAGTATTCCTTTTTATAGAGGAGCCGTTAGGTGCTGTACATATGTGAAATAAAACATCTCCCCCAATGTTATTACAGTCTAAACAGAAAAGGCATGTAAACAGTAGCAGAAAGGAAGCACTATGGGTCCCATTTTGTAGATTAGAAATTGCAGCATATGGAAGCTAAGTGGCTTGCATAAAATCACCCTGAAATTCTGTGGCAAACCCAGGAATTAAATGTAGGTTTCCTGAATGCAGTTCCAGTGCCTTCAGCTGTAATTCCATTCTTCTTAACATTACTGTTTTGCTCTTTAATATGTCTTTATCTAAGCACTCTATAACTTTCACAAACTGCTTTTGTTTCTCCAGTGATTTTCCAGACTTTCTAATGGAATGCAATCCTAATTCTAGATTTACATGGATAAGATTATTTTTAAAAGTAATCAGTACATGAAATCTTGCCACGCTGAAGTACTGGCAAAATTCTAACTGATGTTTTTTTGATTACCTCTTAAATAAAAATAGGGCAAAATCTGACTTTGAGGAATTTTAACAAAATAATGAAAATTAATTAAAAAAAAATTTAATAGCTCCAAAATAAAAGATTTTCCCCCTGGAATGTTTTAAAATAATCTTTGTGCCTGTTTTTCTTTAAAGTATCATAAGAAAGAGTTAGTTAATTTGTTTCAATTTTTTTTTTTTTTTAGTGTTATGACATTTTCTTGTATTGGCCATGACAAATAACATTTTTTGTCCCCAGAAAAGGAAAGCATCATCTCTGTTGTTTGGTAAAACACTGTGTTCCTTGATTAAAATTTGACAGGCAAATCAATTTTAATCTTTCATGCTAAATTATATTGCACTAATTATTGCATATTATCCATGATTCATTAGACTTGTCATTCTGTTCCATACATACATAACACATATTTTATTATTTGCAAAAATGAAAAAGAAAAATGATTTAAAAAATCCTATACATTGTAGATACAGGTAAATCTTAACTAACAGTGTTATAGGTGTGTTATAAGTATTTAGTTTTGTAAATAATTTTCAGATCCTCTGACAAAAGGCAAATACCTATCAGTATTAATTTTAATAATATCAAGCAATGGTATGAGTAGAGGGGTTTTTTTAGTCTCTCTGTGACAGAGGGCAAACTCCCAGGCCTGGTCACAGTTCCGGCCTCCTACCTGTCTAGGGCAGTCTGCCCAGTCTCTCCTGCCATGCCTTTGTTGTAATGTAATATGGTGTTACAGTATAAGCAGGAAGCTGCCCATGCAAGACCCCAATGCCTAGGGGTTTTCACACAACTCTGAACTCTCCTTATCACATCCCATGCCTCACAGATGCTATCCTTGAGTTGCTGTTTGCTCTGGCTTGAGGCCAGGCCAAACTCAGCCCCTTTCTAGGTCTCACACATTCATCCTGTCATTCCACCCCAATGGGCCTCATTCACTCCACCCACTCTCACCAGGCCTCTATTACTTGGCCCACTCTTACTGAGCCTCTTACTCTCTGCCCCACACAAGACCACATTCAATCTGCCTTGCTCCCTTAAGTGGCTCCTGTAGGCCATCAGGCTTGTCTACTCAAAATCCTTGACTGACCCTGGTGCAGCCTTTCGAGCCTCTCCCATTATCCTCATCTGAGTGGTTACCAGGCAATTCACCTTGTCCTGGGTGGAGTTCTGACCCAAGCCCCTTGCCAGGTAATTCCTCATTCTCACCTTCTAATTAGAGCAAATTACTTGCCCTCTTGGCCTCAGACCCACTTGTGGCCTCAGGCATCCAAAGACTTACCTGGACGTAACTGCCCCCTTCCTGGGGTTATCAGGCACCCCTACACACCTTTCACTGGAGAGGTAACTGGCTTAACATTTCTGGGGGACTGTCCTGCCATGACAGCCCCACCAGACCACCCTTCCCTGGGAGGGTGTAGTTTTAGGTCTTATCCAAGACCAAGCAGGCCCACCTGCTCTGGTCTAGCTCCCTCATTAGGGATCCTGGATGCTGACCTTGAACGCTCTCTCTCATTGTGCGCAGCTCTCACTTGGCCCCATTCCAATCTTATAACAGCCTGCAGGCTGGCTGACATCTACCCTTTTCGGCTGTGATGTCCCCCACATTGAAGGGACCTTCAGCCCTTACAGGCTCTGACCCCACCTCCAGGCCAGTTGGGGTGCCAGATAGCTCACAGTGGCCACAGCCTGCCCCTCACTTTGGGCTTAATTTCCCTTTGGCCCTGGCCCTCTTGCATTGACCAGCATGAGGGATCAAAGAGTCAGCCTAGCAGCTGCTGACCTCCATACTCCAGAGCAGTTGTTCCTAGGTCCCAACAGAGAGCCCTCTTCTACTCTGGGGCTTGCTTGGCTCCCTTGTAGGCCTATCAGCTGTTAGCCCCATGCCTAGGCTGAACCTTGTTCTAACTAAGCCAAAGCCTTCTTCCTGGGACTCTGGACCCTACTGGGTCTGTAGGAACCTCCTGCCATCCCCATAGTTCTTCTCTTACCACCAAGATGTTCTGTGAGCAGCCGCTCAGCCAGGTGTTGTTGCTCCTTCAGCTACTTGCAGCAAAACTGCTGCCTCAGCCCTGAGAGCCAGGATCTAAAATAGCCACATCATCAGGATTGGTCTGCACCTGCTGGTTGCCTGCTCTCAGCCACTGAAGTAACAAAGCACCAAAGGTGCTTCATACAACATCCCCCTTAAAATGGCTACCAGCGGGTGTGGGGGGATCTCCCTGCTGCTCACCATGCAGGCTTCTCTGTAGCCTGCAGCAGCACACCAAGTGGTGAGCACCCCAATTGTGCTTCACCACACTCACTATAATCAAAGAAGTCACCACTCTATAGCTTCTCCAAAAACAAAAATTAGTAAAAAAAAAAATTAATAGAAAAATTATGAATATTCAGTTTTTTATCCACTCTGTGCATTATTAATACAATTATTAATAATTTTGCAATTGTAGATTTATTACTTGTGATGAGTCTCTCATCTGCCCATGTTCATACAGTGTTTCTTTACAAGTATATGAGAATAGTTGAGTCCTCCATGGCTATTCAATCCTAGGACCATCTCCTGGTACAGTGAACAGCATTGTTACCTATGATGGCAGGGCATTTTTTTCATGGATGCTTTCCCACTGGGACTAAGACAAAGAACAACTCATTTTCTATGGAACTCTGAATGGCCTGTGGGTGATACCAGCTTCTGCTCACTTTTGCCCATCTGAACTGATGATTTAAAATAAAAGATTTGGTATGAAGTCAGGGCCCCAAGAGAGTCAATGAGAGTTGCCCTTTCACTTCAGGAGCACCAGTACCTTTCCCCTCAGCATCCCATGCCAAGACCTGTGGGTCATGTAGCCTTCTTCCTGTGTAGAAGCAATTCAAAATATTAATTCTACAGAAGGCATCTATTGCTTCCTTAAGTACAGTCATAAAAATCTCACAAACTGTATTGCTGGGATTATAACAGTTCTTATTAAACACTATCTAAAGACTTCATACTGTGATATTAATAACTTTAAGGAAAACTCAGGGCTTCCATTACTTTTCAGAAATCATTAAACTTCTTCATTTTCCTTTTAAATATAGGAGCATTTTTTCATACTCGTATGTACTGTATGAACAGTTATTTGCTTATATACCTATGAATATAACCAGTTAAAGGATGATATGAAATGTTTATTTTTATTTGCCCCTCAGTAGCTTCCACTAATTAGGACTGAGGCCTTATGTTAGACATTGTCTTCATCCTTACAAATAACTGTATGTTGTAATCCCTATTCTAAATACTGCTTCAGGATTTCATCCTTTGTGTAATATAAAACACAGGAACAGCACTGGATCCAGGATTCATTATTTTCATGCAAGTGGCCTACCCACTAGCTTGCTCTTGCTGTCTCTCTCTCTCACAGAGAAACATGCTCTCCTTTCTTTCTGATCCCAATAAATTTTAAATACTTTTTCAATGCCAAACCATCAGCAAGAGTCCAGAGTGCCCATCCAAGATAACATTGTGGCTAAAGACACTCTCCTAGAAGACAGGACATGTGGGTTTGAATTCCTTTAGGTACATCAGGGAGTTTTTTCAGGCATATGGCTCCATTCAACACATTATCACAACACCATGAAACTGTTAATATATTTATCCTCCGAATAGCCCCAAGAAATAAAGAAGTGCCCAGGGAAGCTATGAGACTTGTCTGAAGTCATGCACTATGGTGGATCTGTGAATTGAATGCAAGTCTCCAGCTAGTTCCAAGCCAAGGGTCCTTCCTCTGGATGAAGTACAAATTGTTGAAACAATTTCCTCAGCCTCTCTGGGTTTGCAGAACATTAACACAAGTGAAAGCACATTGAATTCCAGTATGTTCGTTAGTAGGAAAATCTCCATAGACATATTTAAAAATACAGCACATCTGGCTTCAATTAAGCCTATCTACATGAATAAAATACATTTCCCTACACCTTGGGTAAAGATATGTTTTAATCTTTCATTTAGTCATCCAATAAGCCAGAAAACTGATTAAAAAAACCAAAACTCATCCATATGCAAATCAGTTCCTTTTCATTTCCTCTATTTTTTTTAAATATGATCTTATTTTAAGAATGGAAAGGCTTATCCTCCGGAGGTGTGCCAATAACTTTTATGTGTGTCAGAAGTTATGTGCAAATGTGAGATTCATGGATATCTCAGAATTAGGGGGAAAAAGAATAATCTAGTCAGAGACAATGATACGCCAAGCTTTTTACATGTAGGTCATTAGTGTGAAATTCAGTTACTGATACAAACAACCTACTTGACCCACCATCAACTAGTGCTTATTTGATCGTCTAAATGATGTGACTTCAGGTCTTAGTTGACTTCCAAGTGGGCAGGTGTTCCACATTACCAAAACAGCCACTGTTTGCTTTAACTGGCACCCTTGCTGGCAGTCTCAGCTATTCAGTCAGGATGGATAAATTATTCTACTCCTGTCTCATTCCCTCCTTCCCAAAAAGACTAAGGAAAATCTTGAAAACTATCAGATTATTATGAATGCCTGCTACTGGATATTTTCTGCATTTAATCTATGCTCTTCAACCAGTGTTCCTAGAAATACAGTGGGTCTGTAAACACATTAGTTGTTCTACTCCTGATTAGCCTGTATCTGGTGATGGTTAGATTTGGATTTCTATAGCCGTGGTAAAGATCAGCCCCCACTATACATCTGAATTTATGGAATACTAACTCTATTGTTTTTATAGTGGGCTTGAGGTCAGTGCATTAGATGTGTTGTCCACTTAGAAAATTAAAACTGCTAAAATGAGGGAGTTTGAAAACTCTAATAACATACTGAACATCAGTATTTGCAGAAGGACTTGGAATAAACAAGGAGGACCCTAGTGTTTTCTTCCTAAAATATACTTCATTACCTCAACAAAGTTATTCTTTATTTGGCCCATTCCAGATTGTGAAAATCAGGGGAGTATAGTAATACGATAGGTCAATAGATAGTCATGTCACAGATATTCTTGCAAATTTTATTTAACAGAACACACTGGCAGGTAAGTCTTGAAGAAGTGTTTATTTCTAGTTCTGGTGCACTTTTTAAAGCAGCTGCACATAGAAATAGTTGGTTCAACCTGCATTTCTTGGATATCGAACTACTGCTTTCTGGTCCTTTCATCAATAACATCGGGGATCTAGTGAGAAATCCAATAATAGAAAACGACAAGAAAGAAACCAGACTTTGAAATGAGGGTCTTCATGCTTTCTAGCCCAGGAAAAAGAAGCAGCATGTTGAAAATCAAAGTGATGGGGAACTCTAGGATCTCAAAGTCCTTTGTTTGATGTTACTTATTAATGCCTCTCAGCATTGCTGTGAAGTAAATGTAGCCAATAGCACTGAGTCCATTTTACACATGCATAGGCCAAACTGTGTCTTCACATCTGATCTAGAGTTAAGGTGGGCAAAGTCCAGCCCATGACCTGGATCAGGCCCATGGCAGACTCCATTTTCCAGCAGCCCCTGCCAGTGTCACTGGCTGGCTTCCATGGAGACCCTAGCAGCAGTACTGCTATGGCAGTGCAGGCCAGGGTTTCCATGGAGACCAGCCCCAGCAGCACTGGCAGGAGGCACAGCTGGGAAGGGAGCTGCTCTGGGGCTGGGATCTTATGGGGGTGACAGCATCGTCCAGAGCCCAGGGCAGAGCTGCAATCCATTGCCCACACACCCCAGGCAGAGGCAGGAGATCATGACTGTCCCAGCTCTGGACCACACTGTCACCCCCACAGGATCCCAGCTCCAGCTGCAGAGCAGCTCCTCACCCAGCCACGTGCCCTGCCAGCACTGCTGGGGCCAGTCTCCATAGAAACCTTGGCCCTGTACTGTCACAGTACCATGGAAACTGGCTCCATGGAAACTGCCTGCAGCAATGCAAGCAGGGGCTGCTGGAAAATGGGGTTCTGCTGTTGGCCGGATATGCCATTTTTCCCACCCTTGGTCTAGAACAAGTGATAGTATGGCGATGAGTACACCTGAGTAGTAGCCCCTAGAAGCATTCCCTTCAAGATGTGCTGCTGCATTCCTTTGCTACATTCCCATTATTTGGCAGAGAGGGGGTCTTCTCTGACTTCTTGCTCTTATTAGCTCTTCTCCCCTGTTCTGTCATGTAGCACAACTCACCGGTTTGTCCTTAATAACTTGTTAACAAGTTTCAGATGACTGTATAAAGCCAGGGAAATTCAGTGCAGTAACTAACTGCACTGCCATTGTTCTTTCCTCTAAGAAGCACTCCTTCCAAAACACATGTAAATCTCTTTTTTGAATTTCCTGCTATACAACTGGATTTATTTTTATTATTGTATTTCCCTGGTCCTTGATCACTGAAATGCACAAAACCACTGAAATGCAACATGTCAATCAAGGTCACTAGCCTAGAAAATGTATAACAGCAAAAAGCCATCAAACGAAGCAACTGCAGTGTAATTTTCCAATCAGCATATTAGACATTTATTCATTTATTCATACTTCTGTTCCATTATGTCTCCTGGAAATTTCATGCATCTGAAAATTACAGCCATTCACCAGATACAAAGTCTGCAAGCTATTGTTAAAATATGTAAGAAGAAAAACCTCCTAGTAAAGTAGTGAAAAGTGATGAAATTAAGTTAGAACAGAAATCGTCTCCCTGCCTTAGTATTATGTAAGGTAGCTTGAAGCAATTGGTAAATAAGTACAGTAACTGAGGAGCATGGCGATAAGCAGTAAGTAGCCATGGCACTCTTAAGAGGTATAAAGTGAAACATCTGTACAGATACACCTGAAAAACATTTGAGACTTGGAAATAAACATTTTCTACATAATATAAATGCATAATGATCTAAAAAAAGTAAGATGAAACAAAATCAAAGGGGCCAGGCTGTGGTGGGAGTGTATCATCCACAAGTATCATCTCTCTCTCTGTGTTGTCAGTTTGATACCCTTGTGATCCAACAAAAAAAGAAGATTTCAAGCTGCTCGTCTTGGGGTCACAATCAGGAACAGGAGAAAAGGGCAAAGGTGAATTTAAATACGCATTTTGGGATATGAGCACAGCTCACACAGACATCTGAGTGAGCTTGAGCGGTTAGGCCATGCTGAGTCTCCACTGCCAGGGCTGCATTGCTGTTAGTTCTGCATCTAGGTAATTTCCCAAAGAAGGCAGTTGCACGTGACTGAGGTAAGGGAAGTGCTCAACTACCTCCAGGGTCTTTCTCTCAATAGTAATTTGGGGAGGCGGGGGAGGGTGTCACATTTATGGCCTGAGGCAAGCTGACACAGCACTTCAGTTTTCTTGATGTTAAGAGAGAGGCCCAAAGTTTGCTAGGTTTCTCCAAGAAAATCCAGTGCAGTCTGGAGGTTTTCTTCAGTGTGTGAAAGGTTCGCAGAGTTGTTGACACATTGATGGTTGTTTTGAGTACACTGGTCTTTGACCAAAAATGTCACAGATTGATGAACCCTTCATCCAGCAGTATTCTATACCAATTCCAGAAGGAAGGTGGTAGAACCAAAATGATTGTTAAAAAAATGGAGAACAGCTGGGGTGATGACATATCCCTGCTTGACCCCAGGTCAGATTACAAATGGATCTGTCTTCGATCTACTACATAAGATGGTTGCAGTCATCTTTTCATGAAGAAGCCTCAGAACCTTGAGATACTTTTCAGGATATCCAAATGTGGCCAGTACTTTCCACACGGCTTCATGATTGATGGGATAAAAGGCCTTAGTGAGGTCAATAAAAGCCATATACCCGTCCTGATATTGTTCCCAACACTTTTCTTGGACCTGGCAGGCAACAAAGTTCGTATCAGTTGCCCTATGGAATGGTCTGAAACCACACTTTAGAAAGATGCATGAAAACACGGACAATACCCCGATAATTCCCACCCAAAGACTTATTCCCTTTCTTGAAGGCAGTCATGATGTTGGCATTCCTCAGGTCCCCAGAGATCTCTTCGTTGTTCCAAATTCATATAATAAATTCATGGAGTTTCAGTACCAGCTCCTTGCTTCCAGCCTTGAAGTTTTCAGCAGGTATGCCTTCCAGTCCAGTAGAATTGTTGTTCTTGGTGTCCTTGATTGGACACCAAACTTCTAGGATAGGAGGGTTGGTGAGAGATCCCCTTTCAGGGTATTAAGGGATGGACTTCATGGTAGTATGTGCCACAACTGACTCAAAGTTCAGGAGTGCCTCAAAATGCTCTTTCCATCTAGCTTGGATAGCTCCATTGTCTTTGAGGGGCATCTAGCCATCCTGCAGTTGAAGGAAAGTATAATGATGAGAAGCTGGGAAGTAGATAGCTTTCGGTGCCTGGAAAAAGCTATGCATGTCATGTTTGTCACCATATGGCAAGACCTACTTGGCTTTATTTTGCCACCACTGATTCTTGATTTTTCAGATCCTCCTTTGAGATGTGGTTTTGAAGAATTGATGCATTTCCTTCTCTGCTGAGTGGAAGTGTCATATTGCCAAGCAGAATGAGCCCTTTTCTTCCAGTCAAGGAGCACTTCCATCTTGGCATTGCCCTCATCCAACCAGAATTGTTGTCAACAGGTAGTATAGCCAATGGATTCAGCACAGGCCATATAAATGTCAGTTTTAAACCCAGTTTTAAAACATAAGTTTAATGTTAATGACGTTGTTATGTACTTCAAGTTGGTCTCAGTTACTCACATCTTTCCAAATTAACCAGACGGTCAAATAGCCAAGTAAAGTAGGTGGTTTAACAGTATCAATTGCAAAAATCAAAATGGGAGTTTCTCTTTCTGCCCACAGACTTCTCAAAAATAAATCTTATGATCTTTCCACATAAGGACTAACCATGTACTGTCAGTGCGAATGCTTTTTCTTTTTTGTCTAAAAAAACCCAGCAGTTTTTAATAACAAATATTTCAGTTGTTCTAATTAGGGAGATCACCAGAACACAAAGGCAGCCATCTAAGATCTGATCAAAAGCCCAGTGAAGAAAATGAAAACCCTTCCATTGCCTTTAGGACTTGGATCAGGCCCTTGAAAGAAATGACTTTAGGACACTTACACAAATAGCCTGACCTTGTAATCCATATTAAAAAAAAAAATCACTCACTGGCATTCCAGGAAAGAATTATTTTCTGTTATTGTTTGCCATCAATGCACAGATAAATTTATAAACCAGATATTTCATTATTTTCCCCAGCATGTAGCTAATGGTAACTCAAATAGTAGTTTAGAAATCCCATTATCTTTATCTAATGGAAATATCCACAAGATCACAATTATTATAGATCATTTTTATTCTGGAATTAACCTTGGGGAACATTTAGATACTCTTAGAGATATCCTCAAAGGACTGTGGAAATCTCTAATTTCTACACCAACAGAGAATTTTGCATGCTTGGTTAAGTCTGGAACTGCCTGTTCCTAATTTGTTTCTCTAACTGAATATTTATTTGATTCACAGTCTATTTTGCAGATGCATTTAAATTTATTATCAAGAGGTCTGTGTGCTGGAGGAGAAACTTCCATTTTGATTCTTCCACTTGCTACAGGTAAACCACCTACTTCACTTGGCTATTTGAAGCTGCTGATTAATTTGGAAAGATCTGAGTACCTGAGGCCAACTTGAAGTATATGACCAGCATTACTATCATTAATGAAGCTATTTCATTGCTTAAGGTTGGATATGTGCTGAAGTAATCTGCCGCATTTAGGTTCGCAAACTTAGGAGGGATGCAGAAGAAATAAAAATAAAGCAGCATTAATAGATTTAGAAATAACATGTACAAGGCAGACAAGGACAACTAATACGGTATTTGGGTCATAATAACAGAGTGAGTCAATGAGAACTGGTCCAGTCACATCAACGGTTTGCACCAACTGAGCATCTCACTGGTGTTTAAGATCTTGCATACATAGTGGGTCACACGGTCAGTTCCATGAATTCAGAGCTACTATTGTAGTTCAAAGGAAAGAAAAGACACCATAAGATAAAGACTATATTCCTTTGCAATCTCAGCACTCTGACCAACCTTTCTGTTTTATCGATTTTCATTTAAGATTTCTCCTCCTCAGTCATGCCCCTAGAATCATCCAGTTAATTATCATTATAACTCTGTGACTGCTATAGAGCTGTAATGAATCAGTTTAAAGCACAAAGCTAATGTACAAATATCATTCTACAAATTATTAGTAGGTCATGAATATCAGTAATACAGGAAACCCCACCACCTGGTGGTCAGGGTTTAAATGGAAAGTTCAGTGTGATACTAATGGGCTTCATATATTGTGCCAGATTCTAAAAATGCTCATTAATGTATCTAACTTTATGTATGGCTGCATTAATGTGAATTAGACTGTTTGTGAAACAAATAATGAGCAAAGGTGTCAGGAATCTGCCCCATAAGGGCCCACTTTTGCCTATTTAAATCGGGTATTAATTCCATATTTGTCATTGTCTGTATCATAGAAGTGAAATTGAATTTGAACGTATGTAAAAATTGTTGGGGCATGCAGTATCTTACATCATGGTTGCCACTATATTCCTGAAAGTTATGCAGGAAAAATAGGTCACACAATTAGGAGAGGGTGGATGTGTCTATACAAGATGCTACATTGCCATAGCGATGAGCTACAGCAACGTAGCATCGGTGGGAACAAACTACTGTGCTACTGTGCAGCGGCAAAGAGCTGCTGTGCAGTAGCATGGGAAAAAACCCATGTGGCATCGGGACTGCACAGTAACAACTGCACACTCTGGTACATGTGTAGATCGCTGAGCTGACTGCACTAGAATCCATGAGTTAACATGGAAATCAAGACATTGCACAAAGGATATGGCTACATGAACAGGTTAATATTAAGTAAACTAGGGCATGAACTTTTTTACATGCCCAAATCTTTGAAAGTGTGTTGGCTACAAAGGACCAACTCATGGGGTCATAATAAATTTTAGTTATTTGGACAGGATGTGACATTACCAATAAAATCATAAATGCAAACTTTGAGTTATGGGTGGTACTGGTCACCTTAGCACATACACACATGTACTCACTCATTGCAACCCATATAGTACAGTGTATAGTAGCTGCTGTAGTGATTGTGAGAGCACTGGTGTCAGTATATCTACCTATATGAGGCCCTGGAGCCTGCTGTTGATGGTCAGCTTCCGTCAAGGCTATGTTTTCTCCAGAACGGGGGTTGCCTGCGTGTCCTTCTGACTTTGTAGGTTAGGTGCTGGATGAGAGGTTGCCACTGAGGGTCACGCTTCACTGCCTTTTATCCCTTTGTGGCTGACTTGTGTGATCTCCCAGAATCATCTTGGCTACCCAATCCGGAGGTTGTTGTCCCACGCGGGTCTTGAGTAGTACCTAACAGCTGTTAGTCACAGGAGTCTCTGCCCTCTGGTACCTGACGTTTTGGGGGTCCACCCTTGACTTACTGACTTAATGGCTGTATTGTCATAGGTTACAGGAATAGCCCATAGGATGAGTGCTCAGATCCAATAATCAGTTCTTTATCTGGATTAGCTTAAAATGGAGTTCCTTTGGCTAGGCTATTGTCTACTGATGACCATCATTCACTTGCATTCATTCAACAGATTTTATCTCTTTACAATTACAATTTCAATGCAGTTTTAACAATGGCCCAGGGTGCAATTTCATTCTTTAGGGAGTACATTCCTTAAGAGTTTAAAAGTATAAAATAGAAAATACAAAATGCCATGGTAAAGACGAGACAGATGAAATATGAAAATGCACTGTGAGAAATATATAAAAATGCTATGTGAAATAGTGAGGATCAAAGGCTACTGAGGACAGTAAGTGACTTAGGTTAGCACCAGGATATATTTATAGTCTTTGCAGTGGATATTTTAGTTCTTTTGCTTTTTTTAGTGACACTGAGCTTAATTT
>NW_017728923.1:13856571-13863035 GCF_001723895.1 Crocodylus porosus | reverse complement strand
GGGGGGGGGGTTGCAGGCAAGAAGGGGCTTCTGTTATATCAACGTCCAGAAGGGAATGTACAAAGGGGGCTTTCTGCTACAAGTTAAAACTTGATCTTACTCCCACTGAAGAGTTTTGCCACTGGACATAAATAATTTCTCACTGAGCATGTCTACACATGCATAAATGCACTGTGATTATGGTGCATCAAGTCAGCACCTGTTAGTAACTGAATGCACCATAATCAATGCTACTGCACAGTAGTGCCAGTGCACATCTTTTACATGATGCTAATGTACAGTAGACTCATTCTACTGTTCAATAGCATGGCTTTCACTGTGATGTGCTAATTTACAGCAGAATTAATCTACTGTGCTTTTAGCATCTCGTGTAGACATGCCCACTGACACCACTATAACTTGTTTGATATAAATAAAGTTTTTCCTAATATATGTTGGTATCAGTAGAAAAAGAATCAGGATCACACTCCAGTATACTTCCATTATACCTGAAGTATAATGGAACTTAACAACAAGGGTGTCCCTAACTACAATTGACCATATATATATTGGAATTAAGCCTATGTAAAGCAGGTAAAGATCTGGCTCAATTTAATTTGGTAAAATTGCAGTACAAACCTATATTTTGGTCCAAATATAATTTATAAATGAAAGTTGTAAGATGGAAAGAAATGTGCTACTCTCTGTTGAATGTTCTGTTGTTCTTTTAGCGATATATTTACAATCAGCTTTATCAATTTTGTTACATTTGCACTGTATTTTGTGACCCTGGCTTTCCCATGCTCCAAGTCATCTGAACTCTTTTTATTAAAAGGCAAGGTTTTCATTTTGCCTGGTTAATAATAATATCAATATATTATACCAAGCTTAGAGAAAGCAGGAAATTAAGATCATTGAGAATGTAGAGATGTGAAAAAGAGGCTACTAGAAAGCTGGATTTGCCAAAAGTGAGATCAGTAAAGGATATACAGAGTATATTTGATAAGATGGGAAATGAAATCAGACAGCATAGAAAACGAACTCCCGTCATAAGCAAATACATTTTCCAAAAGCTTCTCAAACAGGCTGGCAGCATTTCAAGAGTCTGAATATATATCCACTAATCACACACAAATAGATGGGTGGTGAACACATTTAAATCAGTTCCTGCGTAGTAGTGCCTGCAGCAATGTCCATCTCTTTAAAATCGGTGGAGTGTGATATAAGTGCAGGGGAGGAAAGTGGGTTAGTCACAGAGACCATTGGGCTTTATATATCTCTTTTTCTGTATTTCTTCTCATACCACTACAACAGAAGTAGATAAATAAATATACCTGTTGTCTCATTATGTCATTGTTGTTTCTATCTTACCTATGACTCTAAGCTAAGGTGTGTCACTGTTCTCTGTGACAATCTGCACTGGAGTAAACTAATCCAGGTGCAGCGTCTGAACGTGTGCCCAGTAACAGGAGTAAATCGAGCCTGCGTAAAGCAGCTTATCTTCTGCAGCAGGCAGGAGTCTGGCCCCCTGCTAGCTCATCTGATAGGACACAATTTGCACCTGTGCTACAGTCTTCATGTTTGTTTAATTGCAGTTATTTACTCTGGCATAAAAGAATACTTGCGTCTTGATGGGACTATCCTACACTGGAGTAAATTAGACTACCGCATCCTAATTGCAGTGCAGATGTAGATGGCGATGCTTTACTGTGGAACAAGCTAGTCTCCTCTGCAGTAAAGTGTGCATAGAGACACATCCACTGTGGGTAAGATTCACATTCATTCAGGGAAGCAACGCAAGATCTGTGAGCCCTTTGAATTCCACCTATCCCTTTTAAATAGATCTTATGTGGGATTTAAAATGGCTCATAGATCTAGCACTCATCCTCTGCATGGGATGATTTTCACCAAGTATGATCACTTGGAATTCCTTCTACCAGTGATCATAGATGTTTTCAGAAGAAGAAATGATGTGGTAGACAGGTGTGAGAGCAAACTGACCAAGTGTCTTCTCGGCACACAGTATGGCAAAGAGCTTGTGGGCCAAACTGGATTACTGGCAAACTGAATGGCTCATATGTTCTGCTAAGCAGTACTTCATCCATCTAGTCAAGGTCTATGATTCTTGTAACTTTAATTTTTCTCAATTTGTTTTAATTTTTATAGCACCATCTTTTTTATTGCATCCTTCAAATTGGGAAGTCAAAGATCAGTAGAATAATTTTTCCAAAAGCACTGATTAGCTACCTATTCTGCCAGTTTCTGTATTCTCAGTGTACCACAGTATCATTAGGTCATAATTATTTTCTAAATAAAAAGAGAAAAGCTTCAGCATTTCAACTTTTGGCCAACTCTACACTTTCCACAGCAAATGACAAACATTTTCATGAAGGCTTGTGGCCACATAGCATACCATTTTGCTTTAGTTAGAAAGTAAACAGATTTTTCTTGCATATTAGTCATCTAGGGGATGATTCTGGTTATTATGATTGTTATAAAATGTCTTCTCTTCCCTCTGTCTTAGACTTCCTGATAAGTTCACTCATTTGATTTTTCTCACAGTTTATTACAAGTAAATGCATAGCAGCCTTTTGTCCATGATACCTTAGAGAGACCCTTCTCTACAGCAAAACTCCCATGCATTTCAGTGAGAATTAGGCCGCTGTACCTTATCAGTTTTCATGGATACAGTGCTTGTAGAAGTTTAAATTCAGTAAAAACACAGCATACAACTGAGTCAATAGTTGTGTGAGAGAGATTGTACATCTGTAGAGGATGAGAAGCGCAAGCCTCAGACTCCAATACTGGAGTCAATCAGGAAAACTGATTCTGCCATTCTAGTAGTACATTCTGAGAAATCACATTTCAGACAGAAAGTCCTGTTACAAATCCTGGTTCTCTACCAATATAAATCCTACTTGTACTGGCTGCAACTGTAGAAGATGCCTGGTTGTTTATGCTAAAAATAAGAACCCCCAAAAGGGCATGGATACTATATAGTTTGACAAAATAGTAGAATCATAGAAAAATAAGGCAGGAGGAGACCTCCAGAGGTCATCTAGTCCAACCCACTGACTGAGGCAGGATCATCTCTATCCAAAACAACCCTACAAACCATATCTAAACTCTACATAAAACTACCATCAATCTCACAAGGAATCATTCGTTCAGTTACAGAGTTTAGGAAGCTGCACTTCAGAGTTAGAACAAGGTCAAGTAAGGTTTGGAAAACATGAAACCATTAAAAAGGGGGAAAAACCCAACAAATGTAGCTTCTCAGATTGAACATGGTTTG
The DNA here is from genome assembly GCF_001723895.1 of Crocodylus porosus. Lineage (NCBI taxonomy): Eukaryota > Metazoa > Chordata > Crocodylia > Crocodylidae > Crocodylus > Crocodylus porosus. The sequence continues at coordinate 13,859,761 of NW_017728923.1, read as the reverse complement.
TAATCTCTTTTTAAGTCCAAGTTTTGTTTAAAAGCTATAGAATTTTTTCCAAATCATAGTGAATCTTGTTTTCACTGTAGAGCACCACTCCCCAAAACTGTTAATAGATAGATTCCATTATTCTTAGTTTCCAGTCCCTACTCCTTTTTGCAATCAGCCATAATTACTCCTCAAATACAAATCCCTTCCTGGAGCTATTGTGTACTGGAAGCTGATTCTGTCAGCTGCATATTCCTGTTGGGTGCTGTGCTTTCTTTCTCTCTCCCAAAGAAGGTCACTAGGTACTGTGAGATCTAAGCACAAAAAAAAAAAATGCCATGCAGTTCTCTCCCCCTTTGCAACTTGCCCTCCTAATCTACTGCTGGTGCTAGCCACAAAGCAAACTTCTGTCTGCATCCCCAAAGGCTGCTGGGCTGTGTTCTGAAATCTAGCCTGCCAGGAGAACAATAGACAGAGGACAAGTGACAGAAATGAAAAAAATCCCTTCAAATGCTGGACTGGAAAGGATAAGAAGACTGGGAGGAAAGTACTGGGATCAGGTGACGCTCTCAGGAGCTCTGTTGCTGGAATTGGCTATGCATACAGTCTACATCACCCCTATTATATATAATACACATGCATATATACATAAATGTTTTTGAAATCATGAAGACTCCTCTACAAGCCACGGGTGCATGGCAGCAGCTGTGATTGTAGGATTGTGGATTAGATCCCATCGCACCTTATTCCTAGTGTGGGAGGCCCCTTGCACTAGCTCTCACAGCTGTGAGCCCCATAGCTGATGTGGGCTGCAGAGCTGGCAGTGAGGGCAGTGCTGGGAACACTGCCCCTGCTGACAAGCATTATCAGCCTGGGCCTCACAGTAGGAGGTTTGCAGTGGCAGCAGCATTCCTCCACTGTGTATCCCATAATGCACAAGGCTCAGCAGGGGCAACATTTGCCCCACTGCCCCTGGTGTAAGCCCTGCACCTTATGAGGCTCGGGGCAGCATTTTCCCTGCTGTCCCCGCTGAGAATCCCGGAAGACACTCGCAGCTGAAGAGACTTGCAAGGGGACGGTGTTCTCTCTGCTGCAAGCCCCGCATCTGACAACACTGCCACCACTGCAAGCCCTGTCAACTGCAAGGCTGGCAGCAGGTGGTGCACCCCTATGGCTGGGAGCCCCTCAGTTGATGAGACTCCCAGCCACAGGGGAGCGCCTGGCCACACATTCAATTAATGGGGTGATTAGAACAAGCTACAAAGTTGTTACACATTTCTCATGGCATAACATAGTTTATTAGCTACTAACTGGTTGACCTGTAGCTGGGTCACAAGTTAAGGCATGATTAATTCATTAATCATGCCTTAAATAACGTGGAGGGGCAGGTGTAGCACTGATCCAGAGGTATATGCACTAAAATGCTTACAACAGAATATTCTAATCTAGTGGACTATTAATCTAGAACCTTTTACCAGTAACAAACTCACTGAGAATATTTAAATGGAAAGGTAAGAAATGAAAATATAAAAGGTAGAGGAAAAACATGGAAAATAGATCCTTTGTTGTGCATGAGTGTTGACAAGGGAATTATGCTCATGTGATCGCTTCTCTGACAGGAGTCCAGTGACAAGGATGCTGGAAAAAATGGGGAGAATTAATTTAAATTGGCAGTTTTCACATTTTGAGACAACCTGCATCTACTTTCAGATGTAGGCCTACTGAGAACTGCTAGTGTCTACACCAGACATACAGCACTAGCAGTAGCAGCACCTGCAGAGGAATATGATCCTTATCTTACACACAAAAATAGTAACCAACTTTGACAAAAAAATCCGTGTCAAATGGGGGTGGCTGGTGACCAAGCAGGAGTTTTCTCTCAGTCTCTTACATCTTTGTATTATCACCTTGCCTAGTGGTCATGCAACATAAGAAACCAGGCAGAGAGAAATTCTGCATGTGACTGACAAGAAGAGATGCTAAAACCTTTGATTTATTCCCTGCATGAACATCAAATGCCCTCTAGAAAACAGGAGGAAAAGCTGAAGGAAATTCTATTCTGCTAATGCTGTCACCTTAATCCTTCAAATACAACCTAGAGTAGTCATGTTTTCTATGAAGCATGTCATAGCAGGGCAGATCAGAGATTGCCTTTTTGAACTGATGTGTCAATGCAATTTAAACTTTTTATGGGCAGAGTCTCAGCATAGGATTCCATTGGTGATAGTGCGGCTATGTCGATCTGCATCAGCTGAACATTTGGGCCGCTATGTCTTTGTATAGGTAGGTGAGGTGTTTTTGTCTTCTTAATTGAAAATACATTTTAAATTAACATCAAGATGCCTATGCCGTAAATAACATTATGGAGAAAAGTAATGAAATATTTCTGAGACAGCATGTACTAGCCGGAGAGTTAGTGCCCCTCTCCCCATGTAGAATAATTATAATGTGCTTTAGCAAGGCTTTCACTGTAACATGCTAATTCACAGTAGAATTAATCTACTGCGCTTCTAGCATCTTGTGTAGATATGCCCACTGATACCAGTATAACTTCTTTGATGTAAATAACATTTTTCCTAGTATGTGTTGGTATAGTTAGAAAAAGAATCAAGGTCACTCTCTTCACCTGAAGCATAATGGAACCTAACAAGTGTGTCCTGAAATACAATTGACCATATACATTTTGGAATTAAGCATATGTAAAGCAGGTAAAGATCTGGCTCAATTTAATTTGGTAAAATTGCAGCATAAACTTGTATTTAGGTATTCATCTGAACAGAGATTGAGGATTTCAAAATAGCCAGCATATGAAAGACTTGCATTTAAATGAATAATCCCCACTTCTTCCAAGACCAAGCCAGTACTGGGAAGAGGCTGGCTTCTCCTTGTAACTTTATTTTCCAAATACTCACGCAAAATAATATTGTTCACTACCAAAGTGCTCATCAAGAATGACGGGTGGGCAGCAGGGACAGAGTACTACCACTCACTGCCCTGCACTGCTGCCACTCCACATCTGGCTGCACGCAATACCCGCCTCTACTCTGTGTCCAGCCCCGTGTTTGTCCCTCACACACACCTCAGACACATACACACCCAACCACATGCCACATCCACCCAGCCACACCCAGCCTCAATCACTCACCCAGCAACAGACCACACACACACACACACACACACACACACACACACACACACACACACACACACA
>NW_017728923.1:13847810-13856471 GCF_001723895.1 Crocodylus porosus | reverse complement strand
CCCAACCAGCCACAGGCCAACCATCCACCCAACCACATATCACACACACACACTCACACACACCCACGCACGCCCACCGTGGTCGCAAGCCATGCTCCCACACAGCCAGTCCCCACAGTGGGGAGCACTGGCCCCACCCACCTCATCCCCCACATCCACCTCTGCCTGTCTGTCCATCCTCAGGCTCCAGGCCATGCATGCACTGTTGGCCTGGAGTGTTACAGACAGACAGATGTAAGTGGTAAGGCTTTTATCATATTAGAATTCCTTCTTATTCAGATGTGAGTACGTGAAGCTGCTACACAACAGCATTTATGCTAGTGAGTGAATATCACAAGTCAAGTCAAGTCTTTCCCAAGGCAGCTGCGACTATTAGGGTACCTTAGATGCTGTAACAAGCCTTCTAGTTCAGTTACTTTGCATCATTAGTGATTCTTCGGGCAGAGTGACATGGTGGCATCCATTTTCTCTCCATTGCCATTGGCTCTCAAGGAGCTCATCCACCCTTTGACAGGTCTTGATTTTAGTCCTGCTGGGTATCCACACACCCTCCTCACCCAGGCAAGCCCAGATGGGGGCACCAGTTCAGTCGCCAAGAACCCAACCATGGAGCAGGCTTTACTAATTTACATTGTACCAGTTAGCAGACCAAGAGAGGCCTGGCCTGACATGGGAATATCACAGGAGAGCTTGAAATTAAATTGCTAGTCTTATCTGATAGTAGTTTAACTACATTAGAAAGCAGCAACAGTTCAGTATCATACTTGTAGAGTAACTCTTGCAATCAATATCATCTTGTACTTGTCTGCAATCAGAGACACATTCTGTATTGGGATCTGGTTCCATAATTCTCTTAGTCTACTAGATACTCAGAATTAGCACTGTGAAAGCAACACTTTGTAGTCTCACAGTCTGAACCATACAGATACTATTGCAAGACAAAGCCCTAATAAAAAAGTTTATAAATTTCAAGTAATATAAACAGACCTTGACCCTGATACAGCAATATCCTTAACAATGTGACTAATTTTAAACACAGAAATGGTCCAACTAAAGTCACTGGAGCTACAGGCTATCTCAGACATAGGCCCACACTTGAGTGGCTTGAAGAATCAGGGCTAAGGTGAGACCTCCAAAATACCCAATTTTTCATGATGTATGCCTGCCATTTGCTTTTGACAGGTTTCTTCACAGGCCAGTTACTTGTTTGAACAGAATTTTGACATTTTCTCTCATGGAAGAACATAGTATAAACACAAATAAATTGCAAGTACTTCTGGTCCACTTCTGGGTCTGCTGGGAAGCGTACCCCCCATGCTTCCCCAGCTCGGTGATTGGCTGTGGAGGGTTCCCCACCCAGACCCAGGAGGCACCAGTCACCAAGCCGGGGATGTGTAGGGGAGGCCCCCCGGCACGCTTCCTGGGGGACCCAGAAGTAAACTGGAAGTACTTCTGGTCCACTTCCAAGTCTGCTGCTGAGCACACTGGGAAGCCCCTCACACTTCTGTGCAAAATTTCATGCACCCGAGCATTGCAGCACTCACAAGCCCCTGCTACCTAGCGGTATGCAGAAAAAACATTTAAAGCTGTCCTTACGTCTGAATCGCTGAATCTTTCCAAATCTCTCCGAATCGATTTGGAGGGTTTTGATTCAATTTGGAGAGATTAAAGGGTCCTCTGATTCAATTCAAATTTGGAGATCCAGACCAATTCAGTGAATTGAATCAAATCAGGCAGCAAAGCTTCACACAGCCCTACTAATTAGCATGTGTTGGAGCAGACTTGATTAATCAAGTCTGCTTCAAGTCTGCTAATTAGCCCATTCCACCAGCCCCTGCATCATGTGTATTCAGCATCCTCATGCTTGGGTGGTGGGGGTGCTTTAACTAAAGCTCATCAAATAAGTTTTAGTTAAAGTGCACCTGCTGCCATTTTGAAGCGCACTCAGAGCTGCTTTAATTAAAGCACCTCCCCTCCACTCTGGAGCGTCTCTATACAGATAGCCAATGAGATAAACACAGCAGGGGCTAGAACCCAGGACTCCTACCTTACAGGTGACTATCCAAACCAGCAGGCTACAAGCTCACATCTCATTTTTGCTCTTGGTCTCAATGACTATAAACATACTGTAAAAAGCAAAACTACGAATAGTTGTTAGGATAAGAAAATACTGGTTAATTCACCAGTCTAAAAAGGAATGTAGAAAATGGCAAATCATCCCATTATTAATTACCAGGATTGGTGGGGAGGGGGCAGGTGGAGAGGGAAGGGGATTAGAATAGTGGCAAATTAAACCACAGTGGTAAATAATGCCATAGGTGAATTAACCAACATTTTGTACTTGCAGAATTTCTCTAAATCCCTCCCGACAGCACTGTTCCATTTCTTATAAATTAGAGAGAGAATGACAGAAAGACTCTCTCTCTCTGATGGCTGAGACAGTAATTTAGGAGACGGAGATCCAAAGCCCTTCAAACAGAGGTGGGTTACATTAGGAAAGTGGTGTAACACCCAACCTAGGGGAGAAAGGGAATTAGATTGCTGCCACTGCTTGCAGTGTTATGGTTCTACCCATGATGATTATTTTCCAAATGAAATCACCTAAAAAACTAGTATCAAATTCATAAATATTTTCTGAATGGTCAGAACCTGATTTTTCTTCAATTTGCTATTCATCAAAAATCTTTCATCCAGCTCTATTCTTAGCAGCCCATTAGATCAAACTACATAGAGAAAATCAGTAGGTTGAAATGTTATGCTTTGCAGCAAACACTAGCACTTTTGTTCAATTGGATAAATAGCACTCTATAAACGCACAAAATAAATGCAATTACATTGACAGACACAGACACTAATTCATATCATTTCCTCTGTTGGCATCATGCATTAAACATCCCAATTCTAAACATGAGGGGCCATATGCTCAGCTGGTGTAAATCAGTGTTGCCCCCTCTGACAATCTGCCCCACAAAAACTGGTCACCTCCCACAGATCTTGTCATAGAACAGAACTTAAGCATATGAAAAAGCATTATTCAGTAACCCACTTGCTCTTTTTTATTATGGGCTCAAATTTGGGGAAGGTTTACATGGAGGGTCAAACAGAACACTAAGGGAAAAAGTGATTTTCATCACAATCCTTCCCCATTGAGAAAACTGTCACAAAGGGAGCTCACTCCATTTCTGCAGTAATACATTTTCAGGTCAAATTATAAGATGTAGCCTTTTTTGGTTTGCCATCCATGAATGCATACTTTAAGGATGATGTGCAATTAGATAATTCGGTAGATTGTTGTTTTAATGTACTGAATTACCAAGTGGTTGCCTATTTATTCAAGTCATTGATGTAATTGTTTGCACGATTTTTTGACTGCTGTGAAATAATTATAATGACATCAGTTAACATAAATGTTATATAGCAATTTACCATGCTGAATATCCTTTTTAATTTTAAGGGGGAAAGAAAATATATCAATGTTTAAATGTATAAGAATTAAACACATACTTTAATTGTAACTTGGTTTATAAACTTCAAAAACTTAAACACCAGCCATAAAAAAATCTTTTAATCAAGAATGGATCAAGCCTTTTTGATTAAGGGACCTCTCCAAAGTTGCACTTATCTCTAGTTAATGAGTCAGTCTGAATTAGCCCTTCAGTAGAATTAAGGGAAAAACAATCAATGTTTTGATGGTGTTTGTAGCCCAGCTCAAAGTAACTGAATCACTGCATTCAATCCTAAATGGTGTGACTTAATTAGTAAACCAGAGTTTGGAAACACTGCACCATATTCTAAAAACGAGATTCACTAGTTAATTGGGATAAATTATTATACATGGAAGGGTCAATCACAGTCACAACTGTCTAAATGAATAATATTTGCTGTTTCCATCTCGTATCTGAAAATCTACAATCAGGGTCCATCACAAAGTGTAGACAGTATTTAAGATGAACTAAATTTAATCTCTGATGATTTAAGGGCTAGAGCCAATAAGCAACATAAGGACATAAGAGTTCAGTGCTGTTGTGGCATATTTTTAGGCATCTGGCTTTCTAGACTTGTATCTAGAGGCACCTGTACACATGTATTCTGATTAGGATGCATTGGATCAAGCCTGCTCGAGTATTTCAATCAGCATGCTCCGGCATGCTGCAGTGTCTTCTGTGTTCAGCATTCCTGCGTTTCAAAATGGCAGTGGGAGCACTTTAACTAAAGCTCATCAAACAAACTTTAGTTAAAGCACCCCAACCACCATTTTGAAATGTGGGACGCTGAATACATGAGATGTTGAGAATCTTTTAATTAGAGCGGCTCCCAAGAGTCGGTCTAATTAAAACACCCTCCCCCACACCACAAAGCCTGTGTAAAAACTCCCTTGGTGCTTGTGTTAGCTGTTTTCCTTGGGTCACTTAGACAACTCATACTGGAAACCAAAAGAACATCTTACCTAGCACAGAGCCACACTGAATTAAGCAATGAGAGACTGACACTCCCATTGATAGGAATGCCTGACACTTATCCCTCCCTGAGTCTTAGTCACCTGATCTCAGGTCTATGAGGCCCCTCATTCAGCATTTCTGAATTTAGAAAACTCCTGACCCACCACACTGGTTCTTTCCCATTCAGAATCACTTCTCTATAAAAATTAGTCCAGTGGTTTTCAACCTTTTTTAGACTTTAGGTGCCCTTGGACAGACTTAAGACACACCTGGATTGACTTGAGGCACCCCTTGGAAAGTGACAGCTTAGGTTTCACTTGCTTTTTGACTACAGAAAAAAATAGAACCTATCCTGTTGTAGAGAACTCAGAAAGCCCACAACAGGGCAGAATGTTTTTAGCATGACAGATTCCTATTTGAAATCTCTGGGTTTATTGTGTGAATCATGTCATATACCTAACAGTGCTAACATTGCATGGCACCCAGTGGCAGTCTTGACAGGATATCAAGGCACCCCAGGGTGCCGTGGCACCGTGGTCGAGAATCACTGCACTAGTCACATCGCACAGGGCTCTGGTTTCCCTCATTGGGTCCAGCCATCTAAATGTTCAGTGCTGCAATGTTCAACACTGCATTGGCATGACTGTGGGATAATGTAGAAAGAGCCAAAGTAGTTTAAAAGAAGGTAAATCAGGCAGTGGTAGCAATCTGGCCACCACTGTATGGAGTTAAGTACAAGCTAACAGCAAATATCTGCCCTAAAGGGCAAGTTTCACAACCCATACGAAATTATATTGTCATAGCTAGACCGCTACCAATACCCAACCTAAAAGCTGACTCAGGTATGTTAACTTAAAAATATGTATACCTTACATTCATATCCAGCCCTGGGTCCCTAACGTGATGGGTGCCATGTAAACACACAGAGACAATCCTTGCCCCCAGTAGAAGAGATAAAAATCTGAGTTCAGGGGCTACATCTTTATATAGCATTTCCTTCATGTAAAGAAGAATGACAAGATCATCATGAAAAAAAATAAAACAAATATTGACGGGGGAAAAAAACACAATTCAAACTGTTTTCTTAGTGAGAGAAATAAGAACAGCTGAGAAATGAGGCATTAACAAAACTCACATGTCTGATGAAAATCTAATTTGAAAGATTAAACACAGGTCAAGGCCAGAAGACTTAACAGTAAAAGATACCGTGCATAAATATGACAAACCATGCCCTTGCTGAATAAAATGCTTTTGAACATATGCTTTATATTGATGTAGCCTGATTACCTTGTTCACACATTATATTTCATGTAACCTTGAGATTTACAAGATTTTTTTTCAAGAAAAAATGTTAGAGGCTAACTACAGGTATTTAAGGATCCCAAAGCAAAAGTGCTCTAACTTTCAAGCTTTACTCTAAGTGCCCAAGGTTAAGTTGGGAGCAAGGGGAACATACATTAGCCCTTGGGGGAGAAGGGGCCTCAGAGCCTGGCTGCAGGGCCTGAGACCAGCAAGTAGGGGGAGCTCTGACACCTCCCAGCATGCTGAGGAGAGCCAAATGGCCAGGCTACCCCTGATTGGTTGGGGGGGACAGTGTGTGTACTGAGTTCTAGATGTTCTACGTGTGTGTATGCGCACATGCATGTTTATGCATGCGTGTCCCAGATGACCGGATTGTGTTTGTATGTGTGTGATGTGCATGTGCGTGTGTCCCAGATGCCTGTATTCTGCCCTTGCCAGTGGTAGTGGCCCCAGCCTTGCACAGCAACAGGCTGTCCAGATCCACAAAGTCCTGGCTGAGCAGCTCCTCACCTGCATGGACCAGGAGCCCTCCCCAAATGGATAGGAGCAGAGGGCTTTGAGCACTCCTGCACTTACACTAGGCCACAGGTCTTCTGCCCCAGGTTCCTCTGACCTTATGTCACAGACACCAATACCCACAACACAGGCTAACCAGGCACCAGCCCCCTTCCCCTCTCCCTGCCCCTCCCACCCCCCCAGGGGTATACATTAGGAATACAGGGGAATGCAGCATGAGGAAGAGATGGGCCTTGTTTTAATCAAATGTTGAAGCTGCCAAACTTTTATGTTTATTAACAAAAATTGTGGAACTTTGCCCACTCTGGGACTTGGACCTTCTTCTCAGTTAACATTGAGAGAGTAGGGAGAGACCCAGGCAACACCAGGCAGTTATGAAGATCAGTGGGGAAAGTGGGTTGGGCAGTAATGGGGGCTCAGTTTAACAGACATGAAACCTTGAAGTGGCAGAGGGAATGTTGCATACTAAACTGCTGCCCCTTGGTTTAATTAAATGTTGCAGCTGCCAAACTTTTCATGTGCACAATAAAGAAAACCTACAGAACATTTCTCACTCTGGAACTTGGACCAGAGCCCAGGGAGCTGCTTATCTTTGCAGAGGCTGTGCCACTCCCCTTCAGCAGAACTTGGGCACAGACTAGTCTGGCCCAGTGGAGTGGTGGGCCTCTCCTCATCCCCATTCTGAGCAGTCTTGTGACCTCCCAGGACTACCTTGGAACCTCTTCGGGGTCCTGTGTCTACACCAGTGACTGTCAGCAGCCAGGGCTAGTGAATTGGCTGTAGAAGGTAGGCTGAGTCAACCATGCACATGTCTCTGGCTGACTACCCTGGACCAAACATCTCCAGCTTAACTGGGCCTCCAGAGTTTGCAGACAAGGGAGATACTGAGAGATCTATCGTGAGTCCCCTGTCCAAACCCTTTCTGCCACCCAGGGCCAGAAGCCATGCATCTGCTCATAAGTTGGCACTGACCATGCCAAGGAACAGCTGTGTTCTGCCTCCCAGCTGGGAAAACCCAAATACCTGATTTCCATCTCCCTTCTGCGGAAACTGGGAGGGCTGAGAACCAAAGTGTCTGGGCCAGGAGTGATGAGTCTTCATCAATTTTCCAGGAGGAGAGGGAGGAAGGGAGTGGTGGTGGGCAGGGGGGGCAGGGTCTGCTCAGGAGAATTCCCATTTTGCGCTGCACCTTACCTGCAGCAGTTCTCATAAGTAGGTGCTCTGCCAAACAGCACCAGACATTCACTAGCAAAAACCTGCAGTTGCAGCTGTAGGTTACACAGTCCCCAAAGTGTGGGACTAAAAATAAGATTTCCAGTGTCTTTCAGGGTCAGTTTTGGTAAAGTTTTGCATAAAGTGATTCCACATGCTGGCCTTTCTCAGGAAATTAGTGTGACCTTGAGGGATGAGGCAGCCACTTGTAATTTAACCAGATTTATGGTCCCACACAATGTAACACAAACTGATAAGCTCCCAACAACACTAAGGGGTACTAGACCTGGCACTTCTTTCTCTTTCCAGGCCAGTGGTACAGGGGTTAGGGGGCAAAGAAGTTTGAGAGGCATGAGGTCAGTGGGGAAGCATCCATAAATCAGAATCATCACTCTTCCACCTGGACAATCATTGAGTCAAGAGCACACTGAATATCAGAGTATACAACTACATCCTTCCCAATGAACATACTCCAACCTACCTAGGAATCACATTAGATGGTTCCCTCAACTATAAACAACACAATCAGAATGTCAGAAGTAAAGTTTCTGCATGGATAGCTGCCTGAAGATGTTTAGCCAACACAAAATGGTGTGCCAACTTCAAAATGCTCAGACCCACCACACTTGAAATGGTACACATCCCAGCAAATTACTGTGCTCTTGTATGGTCTATACATTATCACACTAAAAAGCTTGACATTGCACTTAACAGTGTTCAGAGACTGATAACAGGCTGCAGAACCTACAAACACACAGATGCATTCCATCCACTCTCGGGCATTAGACCAAGGGTGCATCTACACATGCATTTAAGTGCAATTAAACTGAATGCACATTAAGCCAATGCGCATTTAGTGATTTTTGGCAGGTGTCTACACATGCAGGGACTTTGCAGTAAAGTTAATGCCAAGTCCCTGCAGCTGTGCTACATTCCCCTAGTGGCTGGGCAGACCCACCACTAAAGTTAGTGCTGGGCCATGTCTACACGTGTTAATGTGCTTTAACTAATCACATTAGCCTAATTTTGACATTTTTAATGTGCATTAAGGGTACGCACATGTAAATGTGTACCCATTATTAACATTAAATTAAGCTAATGTGTATTAACATAGATTTCATAGATTTCATAGACATTAGGGCTGGAAGGGACCTCGGGAGATCATCGAGTCCAGCCCCCTGCCCAAAGGGCA
>NW_017728923.1:13840056-13846834 GCF_001723895.1 Crocodylus porosus | reverse complement strand
GGGTGCTACAGCACAGCTCTCTGGCATGTAGCCAGCATGGGTTGTGTGTTCTCTTCCTCTTCCTGCTACTCCCAAAATCTCTGGAGTTTGCAGTCCACAATCACAACAACCAGACTCTGCAGGGTTGCTCATCACTTCCTCTTCCTGCTTCCAGGTGCCTCTGGGATTTGTAGTCCACAGTCGCAGCCAGAAGTAAGTTTAGCAGGGCAGGGAAGTTCTGTACTTGGGGGGAGGTTAATTTAACCCCCCTCCCTAGTCCCAGATCCCTTGCGGTGATCCAGCAGGTGGCAGTGAGCCAGCCCTCTCTGCTCTAGCTAGGGAGCACAGGGGTGGAGCTGGCCCTGATCTTGAGCAGACAGTACAGCCCAGCTCAGGGCTGCAAAGCATGCTGAGATGCTGGGGGATTGACTTAACTTGAATCAGGAAGGGGTCAGAAGTTCCATAAATTGTTTTGACTTAAATCACTTACGTCTGATACTACATTCAAGCAGGTTTATTTTAAACCAGTTGCAGCTATTTTGAAACTGTTTTATGTGCACTGAATGTCTGTTCTGTTACAGGTTTAAACCAGCTTCTGATCACTTAAACTGGTTTATGTGTAATTTCTGTCCCTAGCCTAAAGGAATAGCTTTCATAGGGTTATACAAGTGGTATGCAAAAAGACATCAAATTACCTTTGATTTCACCCTGATTTTGCAAAAACTCAGGGTGTGGAATTCCTGTTAACTACAAGTCAGGAAAGAGCCCAAAAGAATTTGTGATTATACTGGTCTAATTAGCACAACTCTTCCTAGAACAAAAGTTAAGACAGTGATTTAAAAGGAATGACTTAATGTCCTATTTTTCTACAACAGGATTGGGAGGACAGCTGCCCCAGACTGTACCCGAGGGGTCTTATTGGATTTCCAATGCAACATAAAGAAGCCTGTGGCTAACAATAAATACATCTCCTTACAATTTGTTTTGCTAACTAGATTTATTTCTCTAGTAAATACAGTGGAGGAGACAGAAATCAGGAAGGCGAGGAAGGAATTATCATCCTAACATCTGCAATTAAGTAATAAATGAAGAAGGTACCAAAATCTGGGTATAATCAGATCTTAGAACATGCAGAAAAGTGTCATTGAACTTTCTACAGCTTGAGAAGCCAGAAGAACAAGGATTTTATCTATTATTATGATTAATTTCTGGAGAAAAGGCAGAAGCAAGACACTATAATTCAGCACAATCTATTTTTTCTTTACTTTTCCCTTTAAACTTGCTTAAAATGTACTAAATTGGAATCTCAATTCATGCTTTACATAGACTCAGTTTTGATAAGGGAAAATTAATGGTATAATTACAGTTTAGTGGCCACATCTACATGAGACTGCTACTGTGCAGTGGTTACTGTGCATTTATTTAGTACTTGTTTATACAAGTGCTAAATTAATGTGCAGTAACCCAAGTTACTGTGTAGTAGCACCAACAAACACCCTTTTTGTGATGCAACTGTGCAACTACTTGATTCAGTACGACCGTCTTCTGTTTTTGCCATTTTACCTGCCCTACATAATGTATTTAAATAGCCCAAACTTCAGTGCGTTTCGAAGGGTACACTAAAAACTGAAGATGTATACTGTATAAGTAAAAACTTACACATGGGCGGGGTATGTATGTTGAAGTCAATGGAGCTACGCAAATACTGAAATGCATCCAAATAACTCTTAAAAAAAGCAAATGTATGCATTGAAACAACTAAGGAATAGTTTTCTTGTCATCAGTGAAGCACTGTACATGTAAATATATCAACATTCACTATTTAGCCAGCATAATAATGTCTCAACTCCTAGGGGTCTCTTTAATAATACATTGCACCTAAGACTGAACAGCATAAATTACACAAACATAAGTGAGATTCCTTGCATCGTATTAACATAACAACGTATAGATCTTCTTACCATAATGAGGAAAAATGAAAACAAAGAAAAATAAGAATCTGAATTTCCCTGTTACTATTCAAAAGACAGATGCAGAATTTTCTCACTGCGAAATAAACAAATACCTATTTCAGAAAGGGGAAAGAGTTATCACAGCAATAAATATGTGCACGACTAATATTGAGATGACAAAACTAAAGGCAACAAAAGAATTCTTTTTTAGCATCATGGTGGAAGAATTGTTTACAGTAAGTGAAACCTAGTAGGTTAGAAAAAATGTTCTCAGAAGCCATTAGCAAGGATACTTAAAATATACCTGTACCATTAATTACGTTAATAGTCTTCTTTATATTAAAACATGGGAGACTCATAGCTTTCCAAGTGACTAGGGAGTCATGTTCATCTCAACAACCTCCCCCCCCCCCGGATCTTGCTGTTTGTTTTTGGAGCAGGGTTTCTATTCTTTGGTCACTCTCACATGTCTTATGTCTAGGGCTTTGTGGGTACTAAATTAAAAAGAGTTCTGATTTTAAATCTAGTATCTACACTGCAGAATTAAATGATGCATTTATTAAATATTTATGCCTAGCAGATATTAATAAGAAAGTTTGTTCATATTAGCCAAATTCCAATTTGATAAGTACAGCGTTAGCTTGAATTCCCCATCCTCACTGCTCACAGCAGCTTGATTTGTATTTGGTGTCTTTCTTACTTCCTGCCCTGACTGTAAACCCTGAGGGTTCTGCAGACATTAAAGATTTGTTGTATCCTCACCTCAGAACAATTAAGTTATTGTAAGACTAAAAGTGATTCCTGTGTAGATAAAAAACACTGGGATCTTTTATAAAAGTTAATTTTTTTCTAGGACTAGATACACAGGGCCAAAACTTTATCTCTTATAATAGCTTCATTCACATGAATGCCCACTATAATAAAGTTGAAGTTATACTGTGCTGTGATACTCCAGGAAATTACGGCTGTGTGAAGCTTTGGTCACTGATTTGATCTGGCAGAGATTCCGCCCAATTCAGAGGCTGAATCTCCAAATCTGAATTGAATCAGGAGACCCTTTAATCTCTCTGAATCAAATTGGAACCCTCTGAATCGATTTGGAGAGATTCAGAAAGATTTGATGATTTGGCCATAGACACAGCTTTAAATGTTTTTTCTACATACCTCAAGGTACCAGATGGCTCATGAATCCTGAAATGCTGGGGCAGATGGAGCATCCCATAGGAGCATGGGGGGTCCTCAGCATGCTTGACAGCAGACTTAGAAGTGGACCAGAAGCACTTCCAGTCCACTTCCAGGTCCGCCAGGGAGCGTGCAGTGGACCTCCCTGCACCCCCCAGCTAAGCCTCAGGCACTGGGGATGCCTTCTGGGTCTGGGGGGGGCACCTGGGGTCCCCCTGCAGCTGATTCCCAAGACAGGAGGGTCTGGGGAGGTCCTCCACATGCTCAGCAGCAGACCCAGAAGTGGACCAGAAGTACTTCAGGTCCACTTCTGGGTTCACCGCTGAATACATGCAGGGTGAGGGAGGGGGCCACACTCCTGTGGGATGCTCCATCCACCCCACCATTGCAGAATTCACAAGCCATGCCTGGTATCTCGAAATATGTAGAAAAAACATTTAAATCTGTGTATATACCTGAATTGCTGATTCTCTGAATCAGCATCGAATCTTCAGATTCGGAATCAGCTGGATTGAATTGGGACAGTGATCTGAATCAACAAATCAAATCCCTGTCCCTGATTCAGGTCGAATTCAAATCTGAATTGAATATGGCCCACTTCACACACCCCTACAGGAAATATGCGAGGCAAGAATTCTTGTGGGTGAAGTCTTTTATTGGACAAACTGCAGGGTTGGGATAGACTTAGACAAGCTTTTCAGTATCAGAGGCCACCCTTCCTCAGGCCACCCTTTATAGTGATAGACATTAGCTGAAGTTCTAGCACAGTATGTATATACATTATATTTTATCTTTTTATGGCATATAAAATTAAATGATTGTTTATAAATGTTTTTAGGAAAGCATGAGATAATATTTTGACTTGGCACTTCAAATAAATATAAATCCTTTTTCCAGTTATTTTGATTATGGGGATATAAGAGTAACATAAATTGAGTACTTAACATTCACAACAACATTTGCAAGTGTATTATAGAATAGCAATATTAATAAAACAGTTGTGATTGGCTTAAAAAGCAATTTTGTTTCTAAACTGCATGTATAGGCAAAGGTTTTAGGTTCCTTTGAAAAGTCTCAGCCTTCATTTGTATGGCCTAGCCAGACAAGCTACTTGAGTGCACTTATCTGTGGAAAAAGATTGTCTTGTAGCATGCATAATAGAATTCCAAGGCAAGAGAGTAGATTTTTTTTTGCAAATTTATATAAATTGTATAAATGCCCATATTATTGTTACTGCAAAATTCCTCTGTTCATTTATCAATACATACTCCATGCTTTTAACTTTCCTCTTCATTTTTAAGGTTTTGGTGGCCAGAATAATAATCAGCATGAGTCAGTGCCAGTTTGTATTAGATGAGCTTAAATTATAACAACGATGGACACTCTGTGGCACCAGGATTACACCATATCTACTTGAATTTTAGATTCCCCTGAATTTAAGATGACCCTCCAATAACTAGATCCTATATGTGGAAAATGTATAAATTGGTTATAATTTTCCATATATAGAATCTAATTATTGGAGGGTTGTCCTTCATTCAGGGGAGCAGGCAGTGGGGGGTGCAGGTGGTGTGGGGAGATCAAGCAGCTTACCCACTACTTTGTACGATGTACACTGCATTGTATCTTGTACCATGACCTAATATCAAAAGTATATGCTACCTCCTTTGTATTACTAGGCTGTAATGGGATATTACTTACAGATATGGGACTGTCTAGCCTGTAAAAGAGAACTCTTCGGGAGGCTTTGGTGGCAGCTTACAAATATATCAGAGGTGAGCATCAGGGGCTCGATGAACAACTATTCATCAAAGCGCCCCAGGGGAAAACCGGGAGCAAAGGTCATAAACTCCTAGAAGATCTCAGACTGGATATAAGGAAAAACTTCTTCATGGTTTGTGTGACCAGACCCTGGAATAGACTCTCAGCAGGAGTGGGGGGGTGGGGGGTGCAGGCACCTACCCTGGAGATCTTCAAAAGGAGACTGGATGTACATCTTGCAGGGGTTATTTGATTCCAGCAGGCTTTCCTGCCCAGAGCAAGGGGCTGGAC
Organism: Crocodylus porosus; assembly: GCF_001723895.1. Taxonomy (NCBI): domain Eukaryota; kingdom Metazoa; phylum Chordata; order Crocodylia; family Crocodylidae; genus Crocodylus; species Crocodylus porosus. The sequence goes on along the minus strand of NW_017728923.1, from coordinate 13,841,669 downwards.
CCAATGATCTCACAAGGTCCCTTCCAGCCCTAAACTTCTGTGAATCTCTGAATCTGTAATGTTCTCATGTTCTTTTCTTTCATCTTTCAAAACTCCTATGCCTTCTGTCTTTTTCTTAATTTCAGTACTGTCATCTTGTGTTTTTCATTTAGCTCCTTCCTACAACGCATGAAGTAGAACAGATGTTTCACTACATGGTGAATGCACAGCAACTAAATTGTCTTTTTACATAACGGCCCAAATTTATCACTGATGTAACATACATCTTATCAGTGAACTCGCATTAGTAATTAAATTGTCCTAGTCTATGGGTCTATCATATAGCCCATAAAATCATTTCTTGATTCTACTGAGCGATTATATTATGAAAATCATTTAAAATAATATTTTAGTGTGTAGAAATAGTTCTTAGTGAAGTTCCTGTTAATCATAAACTAGAGCCCTAAACTCAAGAGACTTGTTTTCTATATCTATAAGTATTACTGTTTACTGTGTAGTTTCTAAAATGTTGTACAACCTATTATCTCAAATAAATCTATCAAATAATAATCTATTCCTTAGATTAACAGATTAGAGTTTGGGCATTCTTTCCTGATACTCAGATTACATTTTTTCTTTTAGTTTCAGCACATCGTGCCCAACTATAATCCAACATTTTAAACCAAATAATTTCTCTCTATCCATGGATGTTACCCCTTCAAAAATTAATATTCTTATTGTGTCCTTCCTTTGTCAGCTCTTAGTCAAGGTGTGAGATAAAAATATAGTTCTTATTGTGTTATACTGTGCTACAGGATAGCTCTAGCTACAGTCCCTGCACTCCTGTACACTCCGGCGAACCAGTTGCATCAGCTTCCTCAAACAGGGTAAAAAATAGGGCCATGCCCTGTTCTTTGAAAGACAAACTGAATGCCTTTCAGGATACCCTAGCTTTCTTGCATGTTAGCAGAAATAACTACCAAAAATGCATCTCTCTCATCTTTTTATACAAATCTAATATGGTAAGAGAGAGGTTTGTATAGCTTATCTGGAAATATTTATTGCAGCCACTGAAACAGCTTGCTACAAAACTGTTTAATATTAAATATAATTTATTCAAGTAGGGATTGTATTTTCAATTGTTCGCTATAGAGCTGCCCAGATCATTTTCACTGTAGAACATTTCTGCTGCTACACTTTCATAGCAACTAAGTAGACATTCTTGATCACTTCTTTTGGGTAGAAGTCACTCTAACTTTTATGGCCATCTCTCTTTGTCAGCCTTATGCTGTTTTTTTTCACTGGGGATAAATGGCACTTGTACATATGACTGGGGTTTAATCCCTGAGGTTTTAGTCTATGCCCCCTAAATTGAAATGGTAGGGCATAGAATAAAACCCTGAGGACTAAATCATTTCAATTTTTCCATCACATTAGAGTGAGGGGCCCGATCCTTTTTTCTTTCTTTTTTTTTGTCGGAGCCAAAACCTGCCTGTGGCCAGAGCAAGGTACTGGTAGCCTGAGTGGCCCCTGAGCTGGGGGGCTCAGGTCCTTCCCTCCACAGCAGCAGCACCCTAGCAAGCCAGGTGCTGCCCCAGCTCAGAGGCAGCACCTGGCCTGATCCAACTGTTCCC
>NW_017728923.1:13781230-13839761 GCF_001723895.1 Crocodylus porosus | reverse complement strand
CCCCAGTCTTGTATGTGTACACTGTGACACCATTAATCAACACAAAGTGACATTTTCATCATGTGTACATGTTAATGATGTCACATGAAGAAGCACCCAAAGTTCCCATGTCTTCAGTAGGAGAATGGGGATAAGACTGAAAAGCTGAGCTAGTCAACTGCAGTCAACACAAAGGATGCCTCTGACTGCGCAGGTCTTTGCGCTGGATTCATAATGAGAAGTGGACACTGTCTACAGCTCTGATTGCAGGCAGTAATAGCATGATGGCTGGACCCCAGAGCTAAACACATAAGCTAGTACAACCTGGTTGCTGATGCAAAAGGCTCCTGTCGCTTTGGAATGAAACTGTAATACAGTTAGAAAGAACATAGCCCGTAAAGAGCCTTATAAAGACAGTTCAGCACCTTTTTTAATATGCGGATTTCGAATGGAACATTTGGGCTCAGTGTGACAGTGTTAATAAAAGTCTTGAACTAGCCTTATGTGGGCACAATCAGTACACCAACCATTTTACACCTGCAGTGAAGCAAGTCTACCAGAAGAGCAAATTTGAAGGATTATTTGCCAAAGGAGCACACACTTTGTTACAGCTCTAGTGATAACCTCAGTTGCTAAGAAGTCTGAATGCTAATAGCTGTGAGTTTCTCAAGATATACAGCTGGGATAATGTTTGTAGTTAGGCTGAATTTCAATGCTCTAGAAATAGGAGTGATTATGGTTCTGGAAGAGTCTTTTCCTTAATCATCTGGGTTTCTATTAAAATGCAAATAGTCACAGCAATTAGAACTAATTAAAATAAATAATAAATGACAATAAAAACCACCAAAATGTTCTATTCCAAGAAAATGGAATGCAAGCTTTTTCTTATTACTCATTATGACCTACTTAAATGTATTAATTTATCTGGAAATTTAGAAGCCTGGATTCCAGGAGGATAGGTAACTGTAGTAAAGAAACTGTTTTTTCTCTCTCTCAAAAAAGAAATGTTGCTCCGCTTGTTTCTTCTGTAAAAATTGCTGCACAACAGTCAGAAATAATTAGATCTGATGATGCTATAAACATCTTAAGGGAAAAATAGAATCCCCATCACAAATCAAAGTAATAATTATGCTACAGGAGCTTTAAGCTTGAGAGAAAAATGCAAGAAGTATCTGTGTTTGGAGGATATTTATTTTATATTATTTGAGTTAAAATTGCTACGTGTCATGCTCCTCATTTTCCTTCAATACTGTTCTTTCAAGCATAGTATTAACCTCCAACAAACAGTTCCTTTATCATGTATGTTTCAGTACTCAAAATAAACTGCACCTGTTTCTATGCAAATATCATTGTCAGTCATATCTTTAACACCCAGTTTGTTATTCTCTGGGATTTGAACTTTATCTGAATTAACTAAATGTCTCTTAGGTAAGGGTCAGATTCTGTACTACACTTCCCAGTATGTACACCCCTGGTTTGAGGAAGTCTACCTTTCTACACTTGAGATCTTTGGTTGTGCCTAGACCAATACAGCTACAAAGGAGATCTGGAGTCTGTTGAAAGGGGTTTACACTGCTACTGAGGCTAAATGTGCAGTACTTTATGGAAGCTATTGTAGAAGGTCCACTGGTGTCTGAGTGATTGAACTGACAAACAAATGGCCAATTCTTGCCAGCGTTGAGGGGCAGAACTCCAGGTGAAGTCAGTGAAAGCCCTGGGATCTCCACAGCTTTGAAGAATCAGATCTAAGGACTTTTAAGTCAGGCAGCCCCAAAGTAGAAATTCCTAAATCCAGTGGACACTACTGAGAATATTTAAATATACATACCTCACTGACACCAAAGGTTTGGGTACAGTCATTGACTCCCCCCAAAAAAATAGATAAAGAGAAATATTATGATCTATTCATGCCCTCTTACTGGGCTCATTCTACAATGGAAATGAGCCCTTTGAATTTAGTGGGCTTTAGTAGTCTTACCAGCCTCACCTACATAATAATAGTTTAGGGGCTTAAATATCTCATGATTTCCAGAACTCAGTGGCTCCCTCATGGATATTATATTTAGTACTATGCAATACCTATCTTCTGACATGCCTTTTTGTCTTTGTCATTCCTGTTCTACCAAAAACCAAACAGTTCCTTGGGTTTCTCTAGCACACTGGCATAGAACGCTAGGGCTTCTTTAATGCACACATTCAAAACTTTTCCAAGAAGCCTTGGCTTGCAGCTAAATGTAGCGCATTGGCTTAAATTCCTTCAAAACATACAATCTAGTCCTCAGTTTTTGTTCAGAGCATGGGAAAGGGGATTACTTTTTGTCCCTTTTCCATATTTACAGTCTCAAGGAAGTTACAGATACTGTGAGGAATGAATTTGCAAACACACATCATATTTGTGTCATCATAATAATTTATATGGCGGCACAAAGCAAAAGCAAACAGATGCCCATCCCTTTTGTCATGCAACAAATGTCCAAACACGTGGCCATAACAAAAAGTAATACAAATGTGTGCTGGTACTTTGTTGCAAACACCTGCTAGTTTTAAAGCAGGAGAGTGCAGGTAGCCTGTGGTCTACAGGGGAATTCATGATGCTGAAGCCCCAGGATTCCCCCATTTGCAGAAGCACAGCCCAATTCAGAATCCCCACAAGTATCTCTGCAAACCCAACTATTCCTGGGTGTGTCTCTGCAAATACTGGAACCCTCGGTTTGCCTGGGGAATTCCTGGGTGCACCTCTGCAAGTGGGGAAATCCAGGGTTCCTCATTTGCAGAGGCACACCCTGTATGCTGTCCCATAGGATTGTGTCCCTCAAGGCCCCAAAAGGGACAGGGACAGGGACTTAACTGGCAGGACATTAGACAGCATCTGTTTCATCCAGTGAAACAGATCAGCTGTACTGGGACACATCCAAGCATAGCTGACCAATAGGGCTGTGCAAAATTTTGCCGGCTGTTTCATTTTGACACTGTTTCGACTCATTTTGAGCTCAAAACAGCAACACTGAAACAAAACGAAGGGCTTCAAAACAGCCTTGAAATGAAATGAAGGCAGTTAAAATGTTTCAAATGTTTTGAAATGCTTTGAAGCTGAACCCAGGCTTGCCTGAAGGGAAACAGAAAGTAAGGAGAGGAAGGGGGAAGAGGGGAGAAGAACCGTTCTCATATTGAATGTGTAGCTGGCCAGTGACTGTGATCCTTCCCTGAGGTCCCTTTCAATTCCAGTGCTCTGGGGGAGGAATGGAAAAACAGCTTAAAAGACAGCATTGTTTGAACTGGCCTGCTTTCTGCCTTGGGGTCTGACAGTTACTGAGCTGAGCTATTTTCCAGCATCTCAGAAGCATTAGACAACAAAGGCTACTACTAGCATTGATTTGAATGATTTCCTGCTTGCTACCCTAGCTTAGCAAATGGCATTCCACAATACCTTACTTCTAGACCCTTTTATTTTATTATTATATTCATTGATTTATTCTTTTCAATTTTATAATTATATTGGATATTACACTATAGAATTTAATTTATATAGGAAGGGAGATACATTTATATTTTATTTCTATAAATGTATACCTTGTGGCATAGACTCCATGCCTTACAGAATTTATATAGGAACACAGATACATTTACATATTTGTATAAAAGCAAGACACTATGAAACACACCATGAAACATGGTGGAAAGGCAGCTGGCAAGCCTTCAGGGAAGGGTGGAAGAGGGGGTGGAGGGAGAGGTGTAAGTTCCCCCTGAAACTGAGACATAGCCTCTTTCCTACAACTAGCAAGGATGAGGCTTCCACAAGCAGCAAGGAGAGGGGAGCAGTGCCAGTGCCACTGCCTGTGCCTAAGACTGCACCCCCTCCAAGAACACCAGCCATAACCCTCACCACCATAACCATGACAACAAGCAACAGCACCAGCATGAGCATGACAGTCTCCTCCACCCCCATTTCACTTCCCATGCTGAGCCTTCCATGGGAGAGCTGGAGCTGGAGCTGGATCTGAGTGCCCTAGCAAGGGAAATTCTGGGGAAGGAGGGGCAATCATGAGTTTGTGCTCCACACCCATCAAGTTTCCCCTAGAGCCAGGTCTCCTTCCCCAGAAGGCACTTCAGAGGAGGCTGAGGTAGAGGTTGTGGAGGCAAGTGGCCCAGCTGAGTCTGCTCCTCCTGTTGCTGTGCCTCTGCCTGCTGAGGAGGGGAAATTCCAGTATCCACACTTGTACCCACACTCCAGAAGTGAGTGGGTAACATGGTCTGGGATCATTTTGAGCTGGCAGATGATCCCATGTACACTATCTGCCTGCACTGCAGAGCCAAAACCAGCCGAGGCAAGGGGACAAAACACATGAGCACCATAGGGATACTGATGCATCTCCATAGGTACCACCCCTATGCTCTTGCTCCTCCTCAGCCTGGCACCAGTGGGAGCATGCCCAAAGGGAAGTTCCTCTCTCACTCCAAAGCCCCCATCCCCCCAAAGCAGAGGCAGGCCACCCTGGATCAGCAGGGGAAAGGTGGACAGAAAGGGGGGTGCATTGCAAAGGTGAGGGAGATCACCCAGAGCACTGGGGAGTTTCTTGATGTCAATGGCCAGCCCTTCTCAGTCGAGTGGCCAGGGTTCAGGTGACTCATGGCACTCATGACCCTATCCTACCAAGTGCCCTCATGTACCACCTTCAGCAGAACAGTGGTTCCCTCCCTGTATGAGGCATGCAGTGAATATTTCAGGGAGGAGCTGCACAAGGCAGGACTGCAGGTGGCCTTACACTTCACCTCAGACATCTGGAGCAGCCAGGGTGAAGATCACACTTACCTCTCCCTCACAGGGCACTGGTGCAATCAGTCAGGCCATCTGTGGGCTCTCCTTCAGGTGGAGGTGATAGATGAATCCCACATGGCAACAGAGATCATGGGGACTATGAACTTCATGGTGCAGGGGTGGCTCATTGGGCAAGGCAAGCTCACCTGGAGGTTCACGGCCACTGACAATGGGGCCAATATGGTCAAGACAGTCCATGATGCTAACTTTGTTAGCATCTGCTGTGTGGCACACGAGTTCCACCTCATTGTCAGGGATGCCTTGGAAAGGGACAGGGCTGCCGGTGATGGTGCCATCACTGCCACTACCGGCCAGCTCATTTCAAGATGCAGGAAGGTGGAGGGTACTTCCACCAGAGCATCAAGAGAGGCAAGATGCTGTGGGACAAGCAGGCAGAGCTGAGAATCTCACAGCACAAAATCATGCAGGATGTGGAGACTCAGTGGAACTCCACATACCTGACGCTTGAAAGCCTGGTGAAGTAACTGAATGCCATCCATGAGATGGCCTTGGTCAGGGAGATGGGGATCAGTGGCCCCCTTAACAAAACAGAGCCTGATGCCATCTCCCAGATCTTGGTGGTCCTCAAACCATTACTTGAGGCCACCAAGAGCCTCAACACTGGTGATGCCCATCTTAGCCAGGTGATCCCCATAGTGAAGGAGTTTGAGAACCAAATGGAGATGTTCCAGGGGATCAATGTTCTTGGCTGGGGCAAGCCACTTTCACCAGAGCTATAGGCACTGGTGAAGCGGCTGAAGGAGGGCATCAAAAAACAGCTGAATCTGTTGCAGTCCAGTATGGTCCACGTGCTGGTGGGCATGTGTGACCTGAGGGTAAAGGGGAGCATCTGCAGCAGCAAAACCCTTGATCAGTGGACAGAGGTGCTGGTGGACAGTCAGGGAGGTAGAAGAACAGAGGCAGGGGGACATGGAAGAAGAGGATCCACTTTTCCGTGACAGCACTCCAACCACCAGCCAATCTCTTCCACCACAGCCACTTCTGATTTCAGTAATTTCGTCTGCTAATATTTGGACCTTAAAGCAGCAGTTTTTATAGCAGACTACAGTTATCTAGTCCAATTTAGGTTGTGTATTTGCATGTGGAAATGGTATTTTTACTTTTGATTTTTTTTTAAATTTTGCAACAGTTTCCTTAAACATTCACCCTTCTCAAGTAAGATAGAAAGGAAAATGCCTGTGGAGTTAGCCACTTATTTCTGCAAATATAATGCAACTCAGTCTCAATTTATGTCTAGGAGCCTTCTGAGGATGTACAAAAATAGACAACATCCTAATTTGGTCTGCAGTCTCTAGTTCCTGTTAATAATGCAGGGTCCCCTAATCAGCATTGCTCATCTCTAACAGTTACAGATATATGTCAGACTGGTATTCCATATTGTCTAAATGGATGCCAGCTACTATCTTGGCCTTATAGGCTCATATCATTGTTTCAACACCACGAAAGCATACCAATATTGATTTACCCTCACTAACTCTTCCATGTTCTACAAACCGAATCTAAAGTACTTCTGAATACATTTTGTTGGTGCATTTTCAGCTAAATACTTTTTCATCCAAACACACAGGTTTGATTACAATGAAAAGAATTGCAGAGATGTTTCAATTTCAAGAAAGGTTTTGATGGGAAGAGGCCTAGACTGGACTGTCTAGTCACTTTAAAAAGCAGGGGAAGAGACCTGAGAGCAAATACAGAGCTTTTGAATGTTTCTACAAGTTCATTTAAATTGTTCAAAAGATTTTCTTTCATCCATTCAATGCAGAACACAAAACATATATCAAAACCTCAAAATTTATAACAAAATGGAATTGTCATTCTCTGGCCAGTCTTGCAGTGAATGATTCTGAAAGATGACACTGGAGATTTAAAATAAATAAATTAAAAAAATAAACTCTTAACTATTCAGATGAAAGCAAACCCATATGACCTTCACAAAGTTAATCTGAAATTCATTTTTACTGATTACATTTCTGATTGCAATTGAAGTGCCAGAGTCACTTTCATAGGTAATTTGGCACTTGGTAGCTACCAGTTATCAGATTATTCCCAAATCCGTTTTCTTGTTTGTTTTAGCTTAGAAGTTTTGATGGGTTTCCATTTGTAAGAGTAAGCATTTTTTTCCTCTCTCTCTTGAAAATTGGGATTAGATTACAGAGAATTAGCAATAATAAAATTGTTTTATAATTTGATTCAAATGGTATTAAAATGGCATATGTATGAAATTTATCAACCTACTGTACATTATTTGCTGTGATATTTCAGGAAAGCTGCTAATTTGATAGAAAAAACTTTTATTTGCTTTTCTTTAGTCACATTTATAGCAGGCCTTGAGTCATCTTGAATAGGATTGAAAAGATAAACTGCTGCACAGAAATAGCTAGGAATTATGGATCCTGTGTGGTTATCATGTAATTCATAGACCCTCACTTTACTATATTTTACTGACCTTAAATAGGATTTCAAATATAAAATGGTTTTTATTTCAAATACAGTATGGATTGACAATATTAGTCTGAAAAGGTTTCTTCTAGCCAACTGAGAGCGTATGACATTGGGAATTTCATTTACTGGAGAAAGAATTCTAAGTGCACCCCAGATGTCCTCTAAAAAAACACACAAGAAAAGGGTACTGAAATGGAGATTGCCCACAAAAGGTTGTGCCTTAGATAGGTACAAGATTTCAAGGTGACTAAAGTGAATGAGCAATCTTGGTTTTCATGTTATGAGTCTACTAGAAATGGAAATACTACTGTCTCAGCTGTATGGTTTTGTACTCATTTTAGGTATTCCCTTAAATTCAATTCAACTTTTACCTCTTGGCTTTTGTAATTGGAAGGTATGTCTTCTAGTCAGCCCAGGCATCAGTTTTCAAACATCTAGTGTTAATATCATATCCTGTGGGTGAAAGCGCTGCATACAGAGGGGTAAAAGTTATAGTACAAGAAACCCCTGAGATGACTGCATCTTGGATTTCCACTTGTCAGAACAATCCATCTTCAAATGAAGTGAATGGTTTTTTTTAGGAATTTTCCACTATAGCCAAAGCCCAACACTTTGAGAGAGGAAAATAATAATTTACTGTATAGTAGTATGTTACTGCATGTTTGCATCAATCAGAATTTTAAAAAAATACAGGTAACCCACAACCTACAGTAAAATGTCAAACAGAAGCTGACTTTGACAATGTATCACTGAAATGAAAACAGTATATCCTACAAGATCTCAAATCTAATGTCACCTTATTTCAATATAAAACATAGATCTTCAAGGTTCATTATGTAGAGTACTAACATGGAGTCAAGTAGAGTCAAGAACTGATGTTAGTTTCTCTGAAGAAAACATTTTTACTTTAAAAAGGAAAGTGTGCATAATAGCAATGGAAGGGATATATACAATCTTTTTATAAAGTCACAAAACACAAGTAGAATTGGAGAGACAAAAAAACCAAAAAACCAAAAAAACCCAACAACCAACTAAAACAAAAAGGGTACATTTCTCCCTAAAAGAGTTATACTAATTCTCCAGTGACACATGTAGCTCCAAAGAAAGAATAACTCAAATATTTAATTTTTAACAAGAAATAAAGACAATATATATTATCTGTTTAGATAGATATCAATACAGGCACAGTAACATGATATATAGTTCCCTTACCATTCAATCTATTGGAATCAGACTTATCTAAATCTGTGTATCAACTCTCTTGTCTTTTTTCCTTGTGAGAAATTAAAATATTTGAGACATAAATATAATGTAACACTATTTTAATTAGCCAAGCAATCTATAGTGTACAGAGGGCACATGTGGCATTCACATGTACTCAAACAATGGTGAAACAGTTCATTCAACCAAGTTATTCTAATAGGCAGTATAGAAAGGCCTGCTCCAGAGGTGACTTCACTAAGTAGATTAAACAGGCCACAGAGATAAATAAAATCAGCCATTCCCAACTCTAACTGTGTGACCAAAGACAAGTCACTTACCACATCCCGTGCAAATTTGTCATAAGCAAATGCAAATCCTTTGGGCATGTTGCCATGAACAGGAACACACATTTTCCCAGGGATACATGGCATTATCTTTCAGTGTCAACCCCCCACCGCACTGCTAATTAGTAGGATGGGAAATGCATGCATGTATGACAGGTGCGGTTTGCGGCACCGCAGATGGGTCTGAGGTGCTGCATACCTCATGTCCATGCTCATCTGGACACACCCTTTGAGTTCAAAGAATTCCCATTCCCAAAGGCCAATTTTCCCAATCACCACCAATGTGAAATAAGAATGATAAAACTGAATTTTATTTAATGACCCAAATAAATCATTTTTATTTACAGGCATAACTGCATGACTAGAATAGGACTTACAAATCTTCCCATCCTCATATCTGTTAATTGTAGTGGCTATATTACAAGCTATTTGGTCTACAGCTCTTTGATCTGAACTTTGGTTGTGCCCTCAGAGCCACATGCCCTTAAAGCAGACCTTCAGTTGTGGCAAACTCAGACACTGGGAACAGTCTTCACAGAGCAGATATACTTGGTGACCCTGACCTTGGGGCCCATACTACTTCCCATTCTTTTGTAGTCACCATTTTCTTTTGTCAGTCCTATCACACTGTGCCCAGGGCAATACTAGGACATGGTGCAGGAGCAGGAGCTGAAGGTTTGCTGTCCCAGGAATAGGGGAATGTTGATTTGGGGTTACTTTTTTAACTAAAAATTGGGGATTTTTTTTTAATCAGAGGAAGCCAGGATCCTTGATTATACACACAGCCAAAGCCACAGCCACACACGTTTCATTTTAATCATTGAAAAATTTGGATTTGGGGTTACTTTTTACCAAAAATTGGGGATTTTTTTAAATCAGAGAAAACCAGGATCCCTGATGATAATGTTGAGCTGAGGAGAAGTGCATTGCCTCAATACAAATTCCCACTCAACACTATTATTGCCTCCCACCAGACTTTTTCATTTTTTAGGCTAGAATTATCTTCTGTGGGTTGCACTAAAAAATGGATTTTCCAGTGTCAACCTTTTCTCCTACCTTGCCTCCAATAGTTTCACATTTACAGAGTAAAATATTCCAGGAGAGGCGATCAGAGTTAGAAATAAATGAGATCACGAATAATAGTATTTTTGAATATTTTATGGGAGATTTCTATCAGTCTTGATTTTCTTTGGTAACTTCCTTACTGAACTGTTACAAAACTGAAGAGTGATTTAAATGGACACTTGAATTGGCTAAGAAAAAAATCTGCTTCTGCAAGGTTTTAGCACAGTATTATTCTTAAAGCATGTGATCTCTAGGGAGGGAAGTCAAGGCTTTTCACTGCCTATCAAAAGAAAGCAAGAGTAATAACCTTGAAGTAGCCAGTTAGTAAAATCACCCCAAACCACTTCCTAGTTCTTTTGAAAAATCAACGCACAAAATAATGGCTTCACTTCACCCATGAGCAATGCCAAGACCTTCCAATGTGCTCTTCACTGCAAAAAGAGAGAACAAAATTGGTAGAATAGATCATGATTTTTCATATCTACCATCATCAAAAGGAAAAATCCAGAAAATTCTACAGATTAACAATTAAGTCCATTGGACACATCCACACATGCAGGCATGCACGCTTGCAGCAGCTCACATCAGAGCAGTACAAATTTTCACCAAGGATTTTTGCCTCAGTGCACATGCCTGGACATGCACTTTGGTGTGGCACAAGTTGTTCCACTTGGGGCAAAATAACCCTGCCCAGCTCCTTCTGGATCTGCAGCCAGAGGAAGCTAGAGCCTGGGGTCAGCAACTGTGCTGGAACAAGTAATATTAAAACTTGCCCTGGCAAGCAACTCGGGGCTACTTGCTCTCAGGAGCTTCTGGGGGGAAGTTGGCCAGGCCCATTCCTGCCTCAGGCTGCTGCTCCTGCTGCTCCTGCTACTTGCTTGTAGGAGTTTCTGGAGGGAAGCTGCTCATGCACCTTGCTGCCTCAGGCTCCTGTTCCTGCTCTTGCTCCTGCCTTGCTCTTGCTATTGCCACCCCCCCCCCACAAGGAGGGAGTCCTCTGCTGAATGCCACACACTGCTGCCTCCCCCTGGGGTACCCCCCAGTCCTCTGCTCCCCACTGCACTGCACCACAACCCAGTACCGCACCCTAGCTTCTGCACTCCTGTTCTGGCCTGCTGCCCAGCCTACCACTAAGCCATGGTGGGGGAACACCCCAAGAGAGGGCCTACACTGCCTGATGGCCCCTTCCCCCCCACTGCTGGCACCTAAGGGTGCTGCACTGCCTTGTGCCACACTGCATTGCACCTGTATTGGATTACTTTGTGAATTTACTGTTTGCTCCTGCACTCCCTCGCATGTTTGCTTTTAGTAGTTTTCTTATCATAGAACAATTAGAGCTCCCCCTGACCCCTTCGCTATGTAAGATGTGGGGACAGCTGCCCATGAAGCCACAGCTCCTGCCAGCAGGTCTCATCCTGTCTGTAAGCTGGGCATGCTGGATGTGTGATGGGGGGATGTGGGGTTTGCAGGAGAGGAGTGGGAAGAGGTGTGGGAGGATATGGGAGGGTGTGTGGGGCGTTAATGTGGAGGGGAGTGGGGTGTGTGGGTAGGTGTGGGTGGATTTTGTAGGTGTGGCTATGGATGTGGGGGGACTGTGTGGGGGGGCTTCTCAGGAGGGGTGGGCCCTCTGCCCCTCACAGGGCACAGCCTCCCCACAGGGCTTTCCCTACAGGGCCCACAGCCCCCCTCACAGGGCCCACAGCCCCGCCTACAGAGCCCACAGCTCAGCCTCCAAGTCCCCTGTAACACTCACCCAGGGCACCAACCATTGAGCCCCTCCTTTTGAACCCCCAGCTGGAGGCACCAATGGCATAGGTGCCCCGGTTGCAACAGGTGTCACCCATATTTGAGACCTCCTGGATTATGATAGGTGAGCGTGGGTGGGCCTCGCTGTGATTGCCCAGTGCATGAGTTTATCCACAGCATGTGCAACCTTCTGCATAGTCCAAGAGGTGAAATCTGCCTTATCTCCTGACGCACTTGCCTTTGTTGACCAGGTCCTGTGTGATGGTGGTCCCTGCCTCCCTCCACCATGTCCACCAGCCCACTGGAGTTTGTTGTGGGGCTGGCACTTTGCCCAGCCTAACAGTGCTCCCAACTCCACCACCTGAGCCTGCTGGAAGACACCAAACAGGTGCTCAGGGCACGCTGCTGGCAAAGTCCCCTGTGGCATGGCGCTGGCCACCTCACACCTGGCACCACCTGTGCCACTTGTTGCAAGGCTGGCCCAGCTTGGTACAGCACTGTGTACCTTTCATAGATTTTCATAGACTTTAGGGCTGGAAGGGACCTCAGGAGATCATCGAGTCCAGCCCCCTGCCCAAAGTAGGCCTGGATTGCTTGGGCTGTCATCCGGGCCCTGGCACTGCTTGTAGGGATTGTGCACCGTGCCAGGGTGGGTTCTGCCTCCACAGGCCCCGTGCACTGTGAACCTGGATTTCCAGGTATCAAATTTTGAGCCTGCGCTGGAAGTTTTTTTGTTCCCAGTGTGCCCCTTGCAGAGTCTCAACCTGCTTTGAGATGCCGCAAGAGGCACATATGGGCTCGTCTGGACACTCCCACTGTCTTCATTGATAGTATAAAGCTAAAATATGCTCTAAGAGCAGTCCATCAAAATTTTGCCTTCAAAATCAAGTGATCCATTATTGCAAATTCTAATTCAACTGAGGGCATCTTGGACTCTAAACAAGTTGACAGAAATTGGTCCTATTCCTTAGCTTAGTTACAGAACTAATAGATCTAGGATCATAGGAATGTAGGTCTGAAAGAGGCCTCATAAAGTCACGCAGTTCATCTCTGGCTCAAGGCAATGTCATCCATGACTAAACCATCCCAGGTCTGTCCAGCCTGCTTTTGAAAATTTCCAGCATGGAAATTCCACAACTTCTCTGGGTAGCCTGTTCCAGTGCTTGACCACCCTCGCAGTCCAAATGTCCTTTCCGATCTCCAAACTAAATTTCCTCCACTTCATCTTGAGGCCATTGCTCCTAGTTCTGTGCCCTACAGCCACAAATAATAATTTAACTCCATCTTCTTTAAAGTTGTCCTGAAGACCATTATCAAATACCCCTCAGCCTTTTTTTCTCCAAACTAAATAACTCTAGTTCTTTCAGGCTTTCCTCACATGTAATGTTTCCTAAGCCTCCTCTCATTTTTGTTGCTCAGCCATGGACTTTTTCCAATTTGTCCACTTTTTTTTTTGGAAGTGTGGCACCCAATATTGGACAGCCTGCTCCAGATGATCCCTCATCAGTGCTGAATAAAGTGGCAGAATCACTGCTCTTGATTTGGAAGATACACCTCCTGTTAACACAACCCCATGTGTGGTTGCTTTTTTTTTTTTGTTATCAATAAGAACATATTGTGAGATCATATTTAACTTACAGTCCACTGTAACCCCCAGGTCCTTTTCTGCAGTATTGCAGCCTCACCAGCTATTCCCCAGTCTGCATTAGTACAAACAAATTGATCATCCCAAATGCAGACCTTACACGTCTGTGTAAATTTGCTGCATCTTGAAAACTTACTCTCCTACTGTCCATTATAAGCACCACTCATTAATAGAAAGGCATTCAGAGCAAACATAAAAAGCGTTTTACCATGAGAAAGAAAACAGTAATTGATCTAAATTTAGATGCAAGCTAGAAGGTACCTAACTTTCAAATCAAATTTAAAGAAAACAGCTCCATTCAAAATATGTAAAAACCACCCCTTGGGAACCATATATTATACACGTATATCTGGCTTCATGAAGAGCTGCAATATATGCACATTTAGTTATTGTGTTTTCTCCCTTGACTACTCTGCGACACCAGCAACTCTGTTATATCTGTAGATAATGGGGCTAAAAAAAAAGTCTTTTTTTTTCTTGGTGTGATGCAGTAAGAAGCAGCTGTTTCAGAGGACTGATACAGAGATGGAATGTGTGACATGAATAAATCTAAAATCTGATTCCATAAGACATACTGACCATTTTCATGACTGTAGATAGAAACAGATGTAAGATCCTGAATTATCCATTCCTTATTATGGTGTTAAATTTTCCCTGCAGTGGCAGGCTATTGTTAGAAAACAAGCAAATAAATAAATAACAATACCACTCAATTTCTGTCTTGTGGCTTCTCTGAGGCTTCAGCTTTGTCATAGAGCAGGTTTACACTAAAACCTTAACATTAGTCACTGCACCATCAGTGGAGACATTAGCCATTTCTTATTTAAGGGCCTTGTTACATATTACACTTAGCACATGCTAACGCCCTTACAAAGCTAGTGTGTGAGCATCAAGCAGCAATGCATGTACTAAGTGCCATCATAGTATAGTAAAATTAGGCTTTTTCCAGGAAGCCATATCTTTAGATCTATTACCCAACACTTGTTACGTTAATGTCAGACAGTCAGACTGCTCCACACAGCAAATATAATCAGGAGACTCAAGTGCCATGGAGGGGTGGGAGGCCTGGAGACCTGACAAAAGTTGCTTGTTGAACTACCAGCCTCCTTACCATCCCAGAGCCTTTGAACCAGCAACGCCCCCATGGGGTGGGGTTAGAAGTCTGATAAACAGCTGTTTGCTAGGCTCCAGCACCCCCCACGCCCAACACCACACCAGAGCATTGCCAGTTCAATGTGGTAAAGAGGCTGGGAGCAACACCAGCATGCAGCTCCCACAGCGCATGGGAGCTGGTTCAATGATCCGGTACAGTGCAGGTAAAGGGAGTGACACAGGTACAGCACAGGAGCTGGTCCCAGTACCTGCACTGTACTGGAACCTTGTACAAGCTACTGTGCAATCTCAGGGCTGAGACCAACAATCTGCTGATTTTAGTATTCACTACTTCTTGCATCAATCATTAATCTCCAATGCGGAAACCTGTCAGATGTTTTTAGAAAAAGCAATTTTAACTACACTATATCTGCTGACCTCACGTGGCATCTGTCATGGTCTAGAAATCAAGGGTTACTTAAAGGGCAAACAGATAAAAATGAAAACTGTCTTATAGTCCAGCAGATCTTCAGAGTATTTTTGAAGTTGAATATGGTTTCCAAATCACTAGGTTAGTAAATAAAACTATCTAACTATCCAAAATCACTTGGCTAGTAAATGGAAATCAGGTACTAGGATGCAAAGCATAAGCCATGTTCATACTTAATTGAAACATCAAAAGTACAGATTTAACTGATGGAACTGGATTTTCAAAAAGGGGTGGGAGTAAACAGCAGTTTACAAGACTTTGAAGATTATATTGAAAAATGACCAGCAAAAAGGGTAAAGAACTGATATAATCTACGACTACAGGATAGCCAAGTTACTGGTTGATTAAAAATACAGACAACTGAGCAGATGAAATCAAATAATCATTTGGGAGCAATAAATCCATCTGCCAGCCAAGCAATCTTCAGCATAGACCTATAAAGTATATATGAAGATAACTAGAGAACAGTTGGTGGAAGAAAGGAGACACAAACAGAATATGTTCACCTGTTAGAGCTTTTAAGTCTAAATTTAAATTGCAGAGATAGGGTACATTTGTCCACTTCATTTAAAACCACTGCACTTTCATTTTTAGAGTAAAATAGCTATTAGGAAATTGAAACAAGTAAATGGTGGTTTCTAAATGGGTCTGTATGTATAAATGCAAGAAGCCAAATAGTAAGTTTTTAATTCACATTTTTATAAGCTAAAACTAGAGGTGTTAAAGCTGCAATGTATATTTTTAAGAAGAGCAAAGATGTGTGTTGCTATGCTGCCACCTAGTGATGAGGTGGATAAGAAGTAGAATTAAATGGCTGAAACGGCAAATATACTAGCATCTATATCTATTCTGTAACTATAGATTTAGAATAGTTTGTTTGTGAGTCTTGGTTTCTAAGGCTGACTTTCCTGCATGACATTTTTTCCACTTATGTCTGTCTCTGACAGTACCTGTGGATGTGGTCTTATAATTTTTGTAAACCAAAAAGTAAAATTCCAAATGATATTGTATTCCATTGAAAGGCCTGCCTAATTTTCTTTGGAGGCTTGTAACACTGCTACTTGTATTGGTTTTTCTTTTCCAAAAACTGAAGATTAGGTACAGAAATAGGAAGCATCTGGCAGCCTTGGAAAATTCTAAGGGGTAAAAAGAAGAGTAATTCAGGAGTCCTACGTAAAGTCTGCAGCCAGCTGAACTGCTGCATGTCCTGTTAAGTCATTGAGCATGAGTCTATGTTGCAAACCAAAGGTTATGACTCCAGCTTGGGTGGGCATATCTGAACTAGTTTTAAACTAGCTAGTTTGTACATTGATTAGCTGTGGCAACACAGACCCCAACCTCCAAACTCTTAAACCAAACTCCCCGGAAGCAATAACTAGTTGGCTACTAATAACTGAGCTCTCATGATACTAGTTACCTCTGATGGGTCTACACAAACCACATTCACACCTCCTGATTTCAGTTTACGTATATTGTTTATATACCCTGGGCCTCAGCTTCCTATCTGTAAAACAGAAATGACTCAAATGAGTTTTGACTGTGATTTACCCAGGTACTTTGTTAAGATAGGCCATATAAATATCCAGGTAGTCATATATTCTCTTTGAAAAGGGTTTTCAATATGGAAGCCAGACCACAGCAACCCAGGAGATATGATTTTCTGGTGGATTCATAGACTATGCTGGTGGAATATACAATTCCAATGACTTTTCCCAACAGTTCCAATTCATATTCTCTAACAAAATGTAGAGGGTTAAGAACACAGTGACCCATTATAACGGGAGCGTGCATTGCTATGGCAGTGTAGTTCTGGTGTCACAGGTTTTGCTCGTGGATGGTACGTTTCCATAGTGCAACACTATCATGCATTGTCACATGCAGACATGCCTTCTGAGTCAGGCCAATGATCCATCTAAACCAGGATTCTGTCTCCAGCAATGGCAGGAGACTTAGAGGAAGAGCAGATGAACAGGGTAGATCTAGAGTGATCAATTCAATTGCCACCCCCCTGACCCTGGCATCCACCTTCCGTGGTTTAGAGACGCCAGAGAATATAATCTCTGTCTACTGAGTTTAGTAACTATTAATGGAACTATCATCCATTAATTTGTCTAGTCTCTTTCTGAACTAAGTCTAAGACTTCCTTCTGAGCCCAGTTGCCAAGACCAAAAAAGCCCAGTTCACATGGATGGACATACGGGGGAAAACAAGCAACAAACCACTTTTTAATGATAGCACACAATTGAGTTGTTATCACCCAAGATCTGGCATATACATGTGTGTGTCCAAAACCCATAAATTGCCACAAAGTAGATGTACAATGCTCTAGATGCAAACTGAGGTCTTGCATACCAGTTACAAGCTTAATTGGAGTATGCCCATTTAACTCCACTTTCTGAAATTCTTTAATTTACTGATGCCCTTTGCACAATGTGCAGCTGAAGAAAGGAGATGTCTGTGCACCTCAGGGGGAAAAACACTTAGCAGTTAGATTAAAAAGGCTTGTTACAGTGCCTTCTTCCCCTTCACCCTCCCATTTTACCAAACGCTTCTTCTTAAGAGACTATTAGCTTCATTAAAGAATCAAAAGCAAAATCCAGCAGTACTTTAAATCTTTTTTTCTCTCTTGAAGTTCTGAGACATTGATGGACTCTAAGGATTCACATTTAGGGTGGAGAAAATGACAAGGGAACTACAGGAACACTTTAAGAATCACCGAAATGACTCTTAGTTTTACATATATTGGTTGAGGCACTTTTATAAAAACCAAATAATTTCCATGTTAATGGTCTTTAATTTAGAGTCTATTAATGCAGCACATATATATTCTTGTATTCTGCTAAAACCAGAATGTTCGGATTATTTCTACTAAAGTAAAGACACCCTAGCTACTGATAATCAGATCAAGGCAGGACATGTTAGTGCTCTGTCAGATTTTGCCATTAAAAGAACCAAGTTTCTAAGGATTAGCTTCCTCCAAGAAGAGCTGTGATATCCAGGAAAGATCATGAAACATAATTTCTAAAAACCTTCATTGCCTGCATATATTGAAGGGTAGGAGTGCAAAGTATCAATATAAGATTTGCAGCTAGTTCCTGTGATCCTTTCTAGTTCCATTTGTTGAATGAACTGAGACTTGAGAGGAAGCAAGTACACTGAAATGCATGTTGCATTTACCTGAGCCCATTCAACTCCAGGACAATCCTGCAAACTAGTAAAGGATTTGGCCCACTATCTTTTTGGGATCTTTTAATGTGTGACCTTGAAAACCTATGCAGAATGCCTTCCCTTCACACTTCAGAGTTGGGAAAATATTGATTTTCATTTATTGATCTGGTTAATGTCTGTGTTACCCTGCTGAGTTTGATCTTGCATTAGAAGCAGAGGCACTTAGCTCCCTGCTCTGCTTATTTGACTGATGTTGTGGAGTTCTGATAATCTGAGTCCATGAGGATCAGGATCAAACCATTTGTATTCAGCATGCCCACATCAATCAGCATTTGTCATTGGCAGATCTCAAAGCACCTATAAAAATGCTTGTTACTTTTTTATATCCCCTTTTCCACCGACAGTTAAAGAAGTTAAATCATTTGTACAAGCTCACATAGCAGGTTAACAGTCTCTTGACTGCATCCCAGTGGCCCATGCCCTAACCATGGTTTTCTTGATATCCTTATACCCATTTAAACAACTTTTACCGTCCACATCAGAGCAGTAGTCTTCTTGTACAGCTAGATGATGCCAAAGATTAGTGAGAATGACAGAGAGAACAAGGAGAGTCCCCTGTTCCCTTAACATAATTCATATTCCCCAACCTTTCATTCCAGAAAAGGAATTATGAATGTAATCTGTATGCATATTAAAAAGTATAAATAAATGACAAATTAATTAACTACCACCACTGGAAATCTGATGTCATAGAGACTAAGGGGCTGAAGTTAATGCGTTTTGCCTTGACACAATACAGACAAGAATTAGAACATTGAATAAATTGCATCAGATGATATTTTGCAATAATTTAATAAATAACCTAGCACACCTCACTACTGTGTCTCAATAATTC
Organism: Crocodylus porosus; assembly: GCF_001723895.1. Lineage (NCBI taxonomy): Eukaryota > Metazoa > Chordata > Crocodylia > Crocodylidae > Crocodylus > Crocodylus porosus. Next base: position 13,820,855 of record NW_017728923.1, on the reverse strand, counting down.
CCCAGCAAGGATAAGGATGTTCTGTTTAGATAGTGCCTAACTTCTATGTAAACCTGAAAGCATTTTAGAAATTTTCCAGGGCAATTGTACAAATATATTAAATATTCACAACAAATGTGTCACTCTTCCTGCCACTGAAATGCAGCCACCCCTGGGCAGACAAATGAAATGTATTTTTAATAACCATAGAAACATTCTACAAAAGGAAATTAGCATATCATGTCTGCTTGAAGTGACATGGATTGCTTTAAGTAGACAAGACAGCATAGATGTCCAAAGTCACATTTAACCTGGGCACCACCTTTGTTCTTCTAAGACATGTTGTGGGGTTTGAATGATACAACTGATCAGGGCAATTGTTTTGCTTATCATGTGAGTGGTGGCACTTCTACCAGCAGAGTACCACCTTCATAAATCAGTCTGCCACACTGACACTGTGCACTGTTTAGGATGAAACAACAGCTTTGAGTTGCTTCTCCAGCACTAAAGGATTGCATAGAGGTCTCCTGTACAGCCATGTCCTGACTGAAGCCACACCTACTTACCCCATGAATGTTGTCAAAAACACTGCTTGAAGGGTTATAGGGTTATATCAAAAGAAATTCTGAAAGGATGGTAAACCCTTTGCTGCTGTTAAATCACAGTAGCAATAAACTTATTTGCTGCCACACAAGAGTTTCAAAGTCACAGTGCTACAAAATGTGCTGTATGCTAAAACATGACATTTCTGATCACTACCATGTATTAAAGGCTTGATTAAGGCATGTATAGAGATATTGTTTTCCTGAAATATATATAAAATAGAAAAATGTGTCTCTCCTATAGGGGCCAGCTCTTGAACTGAGTATTTATGTTTTTGTTTAACATTTGATCTAAGTACAGAAATAACCATGGGCGGGGGCGGGGGGAAGATGTTAAATTTGAAATAGACCTTTCAGACCACTGAAAACTCATTTCAAAGTAGCAATAAGTGTCACTAATTTTTCTCCCATTGCCATTTAGACTAACTGTTGATTTAACAAATGTATCGGGATACTAGGTTAAATTCCAGATGAGACCATTCTTCATAAGAATATGAAGTCATGCAAACTAGAGCTAGGGATGAGTGAGGGGCAGGAAGGGCTTGAAATTTACAATTTACTGTCCTGTAGGTAAGCCTGCAGTATCAGCATTTATCAACTCATTGGGCACTTAACACACATGCCGGGAGATTCAGTGCATTGGAGCAGACTTGACTAATCAAGTGTGCTGGAGCTTGATAAACGTCACACTCTGGAGCTTTAAATTAGCATGGCTCACTAATTAAAGCACCTCCCACCCCACCTCCTGAAGCATGTCTATACATGCTCACTGTATTTAAGAAATACAGTTTCTCCTTTGTAATCCCAGAAAAATAGAAATAGAGCTCTATAATAATTGCAAAAATGAAAACTTGTGCCTTTCACAATATCTCCAGTTTATTTACATTAATTTTTCTACTGTTGTAACATAGTTGCTGTCACGGACTATAGACACTTTAGATGCAGGTAAAGTGTACATATGCAGAATCAAGATAGTATGATATGAAACCATGTCCCTCAGGAAAGGTAAATTATTTTGTCTCATACATTAGACAAAAAGTCAGAATCAGAACTGGATTCATGCATTCCAAGAACCTAATAAAAGTGTGTCCAAGGTCCTATTTCTCTGAACACACTAAGTGACATGGGGCTATTTCCTTTCTCATAATTTCAAGTCTGCCTTTCCAGCTAGCACTATGCCCCAAAAGCTGTGTTTTAGATCTCTCTTAGGTCCACATACAAATCTTTTTTTTGCAGTATCTGTCACGTTTTTCACCAATGCCTGCCTGCTGGTTGCCGAGTGTATCCTCACGTTTGATTGGGTGTGTCTCACATGCCTGCTTCGCCTGCCACGACTTTGATGTTAACAGAGTTGGTTCAGATGTCCAACATGCGCAGTCCAATTATGAGTCTCACTGGCATCCCGTGGGTCCCGAGTTTGAGGGCTCCGCCACCCCTACACCCTCACCCATTCCACCGGGTGGTGGCTGACTGTCTGGTCCGGCCATGTATCTGGACGTCACTCAGATAGTCCGCAAAAGGAAACCTGAAAATCAAAACAAGCACTATGACCAAGAGGGTTCCCGTGATCGGAGCGGCTGCCCCAGCCATCTGCAGTCGTCCTCAAATACAAACTTGCCAACTGTGGGGTCAAGCCCCTTTTTGGCTCTCGAAAAGTCCCTTGGGGGGGGGGGGTTGGTCAGCTTCCCCTTTAAAGGTCACTATTGAGCTGCGCCCCTATTACAGGGGCTACGGTACCCAAAGTCAAATGGTGCCCTTCTATTAGGGTCTTTACGGTACCCAGCTCCAGCTGGGCTTCACCGGCTAAACAAACAATCCTATGCCCCGCAGGGGCCAGCAGACTGGGCTCAAAAACCCCACTGGGGCTTAGCCCTTTGCCAGAGGTTCCTACCGGCACTCAGTGTTGCTCGCAGCCTTTTCAACGTACACCGGCGTGCTCCATCAGCTCCACATCCTCCTTCCGGTTCTACGTTGACTCCGCTTGTCGGCCCCAGCCTCTCTTTTATGCCGGTGAAGGAAGTACCGGCCCCTCCCTTCCCCACACACCTGGGTAAGGGGGATTTCTGCCTGTCTCCTTCGGGCTGCGGGCCTGGGGTCACTGGCCCTCCGCTCAGTCTGGGAGCCAAGGAGCCTGCTGGCTCTTTCTCTCCCTCACAGTATCCTATACTTCTCCTCCTTTCTGCCTACTGTTTTTACATAGACGCACATTGCATCAATCCTTAATTTCTGCATCTGCATTCAGTCTGGCCTCTGGGTAGTGTCTTCTATTGATTTAATATCACTCATTTGTTCCCTCATTTAGCCTGAATGGAGGCAGCTACCATGTTCACAAGTGCCAAAATGTTCTGTTTTATAAAGATCTTTTATTAGAAAGAGTGATTGGAACCTCTCCCCCACTCCTTTCATTTTGCTATATGAGTACCTTAGTCAATCTCAGGTCACTAGTTCTTGTAATGCAAAACAGAGGCCCTTAACAGACATACAGGTTAAGGCACAATAGGATGTGATGTGTGATCCACATAATCATGCCACATATACTTGGCAAGAGGTATGCGTGAGCAGGCACTATTCTTCTGCTTCAGAACTGCAAAGTGTTATACTGACCTCTGTCTTTCTTTCCCACTTACTTACCGCATCTTGATGGAAAATGGATGTTCAGGAAGATGAATGTTCTGACTTGCCAGTCCGTCTGACCTCATGGCAGATCTTCTGCAGGGTTCCACCTTCCCTACATCCTGTCCTTTTCCTCCTGGATGGATGGTTGGTATTCTCCATGGACGTCAAGCGAAGCCTATCCTGGCTTCTTTCTCTCCCCAGTCTTAACTCACAATGCCCTGTCTTCTTTCTCCACTAGTTCCATCACTATATGAACTACTCTCATTGACTCAAATAACAGTTATCTTCATGAACTCATTAGCAGTCCTTCCCCTGCAGACCCCAGGCCCTTTGACTTTGGGTTTCCTCAATTTTCCCTGTTTGAAAAATAGGTGCAGCTTCCCCCTTAACTTTAAATCAAATTTTCTAGCTAGGGTTCTTACCATTTTCCCCACTAATATAAGAGTTAAATACAGGTCCACCATGGTCCACTTCTCCCTTTATTTCTTTTATAAATCAAAACTAGCAGGTATACATCCTGGGTCTTTTCTCCCTTCTCCAAGGGTATGTACTGCCTCACACAGTGTGCCTCTGCTCAGTTTTTCTCTCATCAGTAGGACATATATAACCTTTTCCTTTTTGCTGGCTGCCTTAGTTTTCTTCTCAGTCCCTACTTCTCCCTGCAGAATAGCTCACTTGCTCTCTCTTCCTCCCTCCTTCTTTGGCTGGCTTACATCAACTATTTCCCCTAGAGATTCTTTCCCTAGGAGATCAATTTGGACTTCTGCGGGGGTGGGGAGAGACCCACTCTTTCCCTTCCCCTGTTCCCATTTACTTATCTTTCGAAGGCGGGGGGGGGGGGGGGGTCAATCCCTCCTTAGGGCTTGTCCCAGTCTTGGCAGTTCCTGAGGGTCCGGCTCACAGATCTTCTTCTTTGGGGCTTGTCCTCTCCTGCCATCTCCAGTAAGGTTTTTCTCATCAGGAACACCAAACACTCTTTGGCATCTTCTCTTTTAACTGCCTGCTTCTTACCACTGGCCAGTTAGGACCAGTTCTCCAGAGCATGTGTTCTCGTGCTCCCAGGATTCCCGGCAGCTGTGTTTTGGCATGCATCGGGGGGCCATGCCACACATCTAGACTCAGATAGGTGAGTTTCCAGCCAGCACGGCTATTTCTGAGGAAGCATGGCAGGGGCATCAAGCATCAGATCCCATCACATCTAATTGCCAGTGCATGGGAAACCCAGGTTCCTGATGCTAGGCTTCCCTTCCACCAGCAAGGAACAAGCTTCTGCAGCTGGGAGCCCACAGCTGATGTGGTTCCCAGTTGTAGGGGTGCATCATGCACTTCAATGGCTGGGAGTCTCAACAGCTGATCTGGGCTCCTATTCATGGGCACACATGGTATGATATTATGGTAAGTATAGTGGTGTGCCTATAGCTAATGTGGCTTACAGCCATGGGAGTGCAGACAGAAAAGCAGCTCCCCATTGTAACTTATAGCACTTTGCAGGAAATGCTATGAACTGCAACAATCCCCCAGACCAAACAGAAGTTCACTCTTTGATCCCGGAGTTGGAGATTCCAGCAGCTGATACGAGCCTGCAGCCTGCTCTTCATGGTGGCACCACTCCCCACTCCCAGCTTGTCTCTGTTTTCAGAATGGGAATGGGGAAAGGGAGAAGAGGGAGTTTGTTCTCAGGGTTTCCCAGCCAGCCAATTCACCTGCCCCACCCTCCATCACTGGCTGAAAAAACTCCAGAGTAAACTCCCTGTGTTCATTGCCCCTCTCCCATTCTAAAAACAGTGACAGGCTGTGAGATCTGCAGACACAATTTACAGACTGCACTCCATTTTGAAGAGTGTTCATCTGAACCATCATGCAATGAGGGTTCAGGTTTTCATGGGATCAGGCCATCTGTAGCTATGCACTTCTGTTTGGTTACAGTTATAGACTACTTTCTGGGGCTAGATCAGGTGAGACTTGTCACTTCTGTCTACACTCCTTGCCATAACTGCATCATAGAAGTCTATATAACTGAACCCTTTGGTGGCTCAGCCACTGTGGATATCAGAGAGCTCTGGAGAGCAAGGACAGACACTGTTGGGAACTGAAACTATGACTAATCAAGCAATCATGAACATTAAATCTATTTTCCACTAGTCATGATAAGCCAGACAGTAATATCAAGCAATGGGCTTGGGTTGAAAGACAGTTAATATTGAGCAATGCGCCTGGGTTGAAAGTTTGCAGTAAAATGAGTTTTCAGATGTAATTGCTAGTCCCAAGTATTCCCCCATCTAAGGGCTGGTCACTCTGAATGGATAGGAAAGGATTAAGTGACACCTTCTCAAAACTCTAGAAGACAGAAAGGGAGAAGGGACTTTATTTCCAGTCTGAATTTATCTAGCTTCAGTCTGCTGGTCAGGGATATAACAAGAACCACAGCCTGGAAACTGAAGGGCTAATTACTAAACTGTTCCCCAGAAGGAGCTTACAGACCAGGAATAAGTCACCACTTATATTCCCTTTGATAGCTAAAGTAGTTTCAAGCCCTAGTGTCTTTTACTGCATGGCACATTTTCCAAGAACTTAATTAGTGTTTTTTCTGAACAATCTGCAGTTTTATCAACATCCTTCCTGAACTGCAGACACCAGAACTGGAAGGCATACTACAAGTGGTCACACCACTGCCAATGCAGATGTTCTGTAACTCTACAGTCCTGTTCAAGCTTCCCCATGACATATCTGATGAATACATCAGCTCTTTTGACCAAGGCATTGCTCTGAGCATTCACATCCAACATAGCTGACCTGTCAGCAGGAGACAAGCAGTACACTGGTTTGTTTAGAAACTTAATTATACCGATATTGCTCGCTCTATCCTGATTTTGTTTTAATAATACAAGACTTGGACTGAAAAGTTAAAGTGACTTTCGAATATGCAAGGGCAGGTAAGTGAGTTTACCAAAAAAAGGTAAAAAATCATTCTTCAAATACATCAACTTTTCTAACCTCTTTCAGCCTAAACTGGTGGTTAAATTAGAATTCATTGAGCTAAGCATCCACCCATCCTTTTCCATTACCTCCCTGCTGCATTTTGCACTAGTTTCTGTCTTGGATTCCTGGCCACTCTCTTGAATTCTAGCTATAGATCAGGCTTCATGAGTGTCCCTCATACTCATAAGGGAGACAATGTACTATACCTGCTAAGTTCTAAGACGGGTTTTTTTCCCCCATTTAATATGGTAGGTAGGGGGGGAAGTCCCTCATCTTAGAACTGTGTAAAACATCAGTGGATGGACAAAAAGCTGCTGTAGCTCAGGCTCAAGCCCCTTCCTGGGGTTGGGGCTGCGGGAGCAGCTGCAACCATAACTGCTGCCTGCCCTCACCCACTCTGCTGCTCCTGCATCCTGCCCTCTCCCTCCTGCACATTCTTCCCCCATTCCCTCCAAGCCTCCACTCTCCCACTCTTACTTTTTCTCTGTGCTGGCGGCTCCATCCACACTGCACCCAGAGGCACTAAGCTCAGCCCCAGCCTGGTCCATAGCAGCAGTGCGCAGCTGCTATGGAGACTGGGCTGGGACTGTGCTCTGTGCCCCAGGCAAAAACAGGGATGGAGCCTGCCAGCATGAAGAAAAGGTAACTGGGGAGGGAAGGGGAACAGAGGCTAGGAAGAGGGGGGAGCAGAGGCTGGTTGGAGGGGCAGGTGGCAGAGCAGGGTGGTGGGGCTCAGGCTTTGTGGGTGCATGGGCAGGGGGCAGACACAAGCAGGGATTAGCTGCTTGACCTCCTCACAACAACTGCACCTCCACTGCCTGCCCCTTTGCAGCATTGTGGGGGAGAATGAATTAAAGATGACCGTTCAATAATTAGATTCTATACATGGAAAATGTTAACTAATTTATAAATTTTCCATGTATGGAATCTAATTATTGGGTGATCATCTTAAATTTCAATAAATACGGTAATTTTGCAAGATACTGACAAGAACCCAGGAAAGATAGACAAGAGAGACACCTAAAATCACTAGTGTAGCACAATTATCAAATCGAGCCAATGAATGGAAAGGGGCAAGGGTCAGATGGAAAGTCCCCACAAGTTTCTTAATAAGCCTAGTTTAACAAACAGAAAACTTCTGAGAGGTTTTGAAAATTGCACCTATGAACTGCTTGCAATTAACCACTGAGCCAGCATCATTATTTGAACACTATTGCTCTGAGGTTGCCTTGAAAAGAAAGAAAAAAAAAGATCAGCATATATTTGGGCCTACTCAAGAGGAGCTTTCAGAAATGTCACTACTTTTAACCTTTAGAGATTCAAGGAAAATAAATAATAGAACTTAATATAACCAAAGATGACAAGGAACACTAGCTGTATGCCCCCACCCGCAACAGGTAGGCTACATTGGGAACCCCCTCTTCTACACAGACAACACCTGAGTAGTTTATAAAATTCAAGTTTCATGCAAAAGTTTTCAAGATTGATATGAACATTGGATATAAGGAAGCATTAAAAAAATCCAGAGAGATTCAAAGTTTTAGGGGCCAAACTGTATTCTAGCTATAGCTCAGACCCACTTTTGTACAGAACAACTGAACAGGAACATCAGGAAAATGACTAAAATCAAGATGTTCTCTTCCATTTATGTAGCAGTCTTAACAAAAAAAAGAGGAGTAGGGGAGCTGGGGGTAGCCCTTGGGACACATATCCACCATGCTTGGATGTTAGATGCTCCCTTCAACTTTTGGCTAATAACAGCATAAATCAGAAAAGTTATGTTAAATGTTTGATGATCTGTAAAAGGGCGCAGCATATCATATAATACAGCATCATATGTGATGTGACTTAACATGAAGTAATTTTCTATAAACTGATTCAACAGTCTTGATGGCGGAAAATGCTAAAACTGTCCTATGCCCACTCTTATGTCACTTCATGTGGCAGACAGTGTTTTCAGTGTATACTCACTACATGCACATTGATGTTTTTGATAGGATGGACGTTTGCCTCTCCTTGGAAATGTCAACATTCCAAGTTGCTTGCAGATGGATTTCCTAAGGTTTTAAGTAAATGATTTAGAAACATGATGTTAATATGGCATTATTTACCTGGTTTGTAAAGGGGAGAGCTCCTGACTTCTCCAACACTTCTTTTAAGTAGCAGATCTATACTTGCTCTTTATTCCCATCTTTAGAGAAGATCACAGTACCTCTATCTGTAAACCATTTTACCACAGGGACTCACGTGAGCTTGGACCCTGTTATGCAGAGGAGCAAAACCACAGAAAAAATGTACTCCCAACAACACACAAAAGATTACCAATGCCAATAAGACCAGTTGTCTTACCTAAACTTAGCTTATCTTTGTCTGTTGAAGCACCACCTGGCCCAGACACCACACAGAATTGTGACTGAGACAGGTGGTGCCTCTACAACCTCTGCCCATCTATCAGTTTGACCCCAAGTCAGTCAGTCAGTCTGCCTCTGAAGTTATAAGTTGTCTTTTTTCCCTTCCTCAACTTATAAATTCAAATACAAAACACAGAACATAATCATTAGGACTTGCATGACTCCATTGGACCCTACCTCCCCATACAGAGGCCTAATTAGCAAACCTCCATAAAAATGGGACCCACTGAGGTTGCAGGCCTCCTACACTGTCTGTTCCCATCCAACACCTCTAAATAACAGAACAACAGTGGTTCTTCTGAAGCTCTGGAAGAGTGGAGAAGATTTGCCCTGGATTAGTGCAGATCTCACTTTGTTATATCTATTTCTAGAACCCTGCATGGCCTGATTCTCCATAGACTGGGCATGTCTACATGAGACACTGTTGTGCAGTAACCAGAGTTACTGCATAATAGGCCTGTGCAAGGTGCCTAGTATTTGCGTGGGATTCAGATTCAGCTAATTCGGGGGGGAAGAGATTCGATCCGTCATTCAAAACACTGTCCCATTCAATTCAGCCAAATCTGATTTGGAGATTCTGCCACTGCTGAATTGGCCAAATCTCTGAATTGAACAGGTCCCATCCCCTGCCTACTCTCCCAGTCCAGTAAATGGCTGCCCTACTTGGTCCCAGCATCTCAGTACTTAAAAAAACAAACAAACCCAAAAGCCCCACACTCACCAGCTCCTGCCAGGTGGGGGGACAGTCCCCACTGCACCCCACTGCCCTGAGCTGTGGAAGGGGGCTCTGTCACAAGCCCCTCAAAGGCCTTGATGGCCACTGCAAAAGCTGGTGAGTGTGGAGCTTTTTTTTTTAAGTGGGGCTGGGTGGGGCAGCCATTGACAGGGCTGGGAGAGTGGGTGGGGTTCAGGGGCACTCAGAGGAGCTGGGGGAGTAGGCAGGGAATAGGGCCTGGTGGGGGTCTCCCCATGGTCCCCTCCTTCCTCCTTCAGCACCCCCCCACTCACCAGTATGGAGCCTGGGTCCAGCTCCCTGTGACGGTAAGCAGGGACTGCCCAAATCTCTGAATCTCTTCTGAATCTTTTCCAAGTCAATTCAGAGGCCTTTAATCAATTAGGACCTTTTTATTGGTCTTCCGATTCGATTCGTATTCAGAGATTTGGTCGCCGAATCAGGCTGAATCCCCTCCAAATCAAACCAGCAACTGAAGCTTCTTTATGTAAAAGGCTGCAAGAAGTTTTTCCTCTTAGGAAACAGACTTTGTCACCAATATAATTCTTATCTTAGTGTAATATAATTAGAGCTGAGCACAAATTTTAATCCATAGACTTTTAGAAGAAGAGTTGCTGATCAGTAGGCATACAGATTTTGTCATATGGATAGGAATAAGAAGCATTACTGAGAAGTCAGAAGAAGGATGGGGCTGCTGGAAGGACAATGTCATTGGTTAGGTAAAAGAAAGTGATATAGAGAAGGGAAGGAAAATAAACATTTCCAGTGGTTTGTATTAGAAGTCCCTCTGGCATTGTATTAGAAGTCCCTCTTACTTTTGGAGTCTCAGATTGGTACACAGTTTAACATTCTGTAAGATATGGGGCTGTCTGCACATACAAATGCACATGCACATGTCCCACCTCTTGACAGATACTGATCAGAGCCAGGAGAAGTTGTGCTAATCTTTCCTTTATAGAAGTCACACTTTGCACATCTTACAGTACACACTGCACCAAAGAAGGTATGTGGATTTAGAGTACTGAATACTCACTTAATTTGCCATCTGGCAATGTTAACACATTCAAAGCTATAGTTCCAGGAAAATTAACCGCATAACCACCACTTTTGTCTTCCAGCACAACTCCAGAAAACGGGTACTTCAATAACCCTAGTAAACACACTATTTTCTACTGCCACTCAATGAAAAACACTGGTATGAATTGAAACATAGTAGCTGACATGGTAAGAGTGCTCTCTATACTCTATAGAGCAAAACAAAAAAATCATTTTTTTAAATCTGGAAAACTTCATCACGTCTGGCAAAATTTGAATTTGTAATGCCATTACCAATATGTAAAGCCATTATAAATTCAGAAAGTCCCCAGGTCCCCTTTTTTCCTTCACAAACTTGTTATTTTCCCATGCTTTGCATACTATATCAACTACAACATCTTTCCAAGTCATATTCTGATATTGCTCCAGGTTTTCAATGCAATTTGGGTCCAATAAAAATCAAGGTTATTTGTTCTTGGTACTAACAGATCATCCTATCCTGAAATTCACCAGTTTGTTGTTATTTAAACTAATTAACTCTAAAGGTTATGTTGCTGTATTTGAGCTGAAAAGAAATCAGTTAATTGAGTTTCCATTACTTGAAAGACCCAGCTGCTCCACCAGAAATATTTGTATATGATTCAGAACTCATTAAAGGTTTGCTTTCTTTTTTTTTTACCCTCCTATTTCAAACTTAATTTATCTTTACTGATCAAGCCATAACATGAAGCACATTGCACACAATTTGATCACACAGACCATTAGCTGGTTTTCAGTTTTATTTTCCCAATGCTAGAATCCTGTCACCAGCCTCATGCACAGTGGCCATGAGGATACTTAGTTTCAGATCCTGCAGCTGAAGATTAAAACTAGGGAATGTAGAGTTCAACGGGAGCTAACAGCACCTGTTTGCCTCCTGTATTCCTTAACTGGCTGCGAAGCAGGCTAGGAACCCAGCATAAATTATAATAGCATAGAAGAGGTTCTAACAGGTACAAAGCCTCTGAACATTACTATGAAATTAGCTGGGTATTAATGAGAAGTTTGGTTTTGGTTTCAGTGTCAAGGAAAGGTTTACTTTAATTCCTAATTTATCCAAATAGATTCTCACTTCCACAGCTGATGGACAGTTCTACTGTGAAGTCTGAAGTAAGGAATCAGGATGATTCAGGAGTGGAAGCATATCTATTCAGAAGCTGGTATTATGGTTAAACAGCCCTTACTGCCGCTGTTTCACTTCTGCTTTGAAGATGCAATGGGAAGCAGACTGTCACAGAGAGACATCTTTGATGACTGAGCAAAGCTTTGCAGAATGTCAGGTATGATGCCACTGTGTCATGCTCCTCAGACTCTGTTGCCAGTCACATAAGGACACAGTTATGGAAATGTCTCATAGCAACAGATGCATCTCATAATAGTAAATAGTGAGCCAAACCTTTTAGAGGACTTGTAACCATTCTATAGAAATGTATGGGGAATTCTAAATTTTCCTATGGAAAACTCTTTCAAAAATATTTTTGGACCAGTTCAGGAAAAAGACTAGATAAAAGGTTGCTCCGATTTACCCTGATAACATGATGTGGTTAGGGACCCATCAGTGTATGGATCAATATACTTAGGAATTCTTGACCTCAACTGAGCCTTCAGTTTTAGGTCTGACATTTCTTTTCTGCTTTCTATTTAATGTTCTCTCCACCATACATCATATATTTCCAAGGCAGATGTTTTTCAGCTAGATAAAAGATCATCCTTGAAACACTACTATCATACCCCTATGCCCCTCTGGGAAGCTGACTTATTTTTTACATTTACCTGGCCATAAACTTTACTCCCTTTGACACACTATGTCTTTGAACTTGCCTTGTGCAGCACAATTAATTTCTGCAACTGTCTTGACTTCACATCTGCTAAGATCCATAAAAAATATAACACCTATCTCCTCTTTCTCTCTCCAGAAGTCTCATCACTGTTGGAGTCATAGTCTGATTCTCTGTCACTCCTGCCATCTTCAGCCTTTCTGTATCCTTCTCACTCATTGATTCTCCATCTATATTTAAAATCTCATCTGAATATGTATATTTTATATGCTCATTCTCAGACTGAATGAATACTTGAATATTTATTATAGAATCTTAACACTCCACTTTCCTTTTAATATATTCCATATATGATCCATGGTCAGAGCTGACCCAAGCAGGGTGTGGGGCCCAGGGCAAATCAGGCCATGCGGGGCTCTACCCCGCTCCGATCCCATGGGCCCCATACCTGGAAAAGCTGCTGCCACTACTGGCAGCGTCAGGGAAGCAAGCGGCTGATTGTGGAGCAGCCGCTCTGCCCAGCTCCATGCCACCACTGTTCCACCCATCTCCGTGGGGCCTGGGGGAGTTGTCCCGATCTGCACCCCTTAGGGACAGCCCTGCCCATGGTAGTTTTTATATTTAATCCTGAGAAGAACTTGGGGTACACAGTTCTCATGAAAGTAAGCTGTACTGTACTTATCAAACCTGGAGCTATGCGGATGATTGATACCTGCTGCCATACCCATGTGCATACCACTCAACAAAGCATGAGCTTGATTATTTCAATTTTATTTATAATCCAGAAGTTAAATGGGGCCTCCAAAGCATTAAATTTCTGAGGGAAAGCCAGTTGCCCCATAATCACCTGCTGTTACCATAATGCTTAGAAATGACAATATAGCCACCAGAAGCTTCCTGTGAACCCTTGCATTAGCCTCACACAACAAGCAGTTTGAACTGATTGTTTCCCTTCTCTCACATTTAGGGAGTTACCTAAGTTGTGGCATGTGAAAAGGATTTTTGTGGGCCATTCACTAACACAGAGCTGATTTTGCATCCTTTTCATGGAGAGCCTGCCCCTTGTTGCTGACTGGACTAGGGGGCCTGGCAGCCCTGCCTTTCACCACTGATTGGTTGAGAGCACTGTCCATCATGCAGACCCACCCCTTGCCACTGATTGGTGGAGAGGGGCATGGCCATGTGGGCAACACTTTCAGCCAATCAGTAGCAAGAGACAAGGGAAGGCGGTGAAGCCACCATTTCGGCTGCTCCCCTTTGTGCCGGTGGCTCACCTCCCCCCCGACCCCCGGTGGACTAAGAGGCTGGAACACAATGGCCATGACAGCCACCTCACATTTTCCTTTGCCGTCATAACATTAGTTTGCTCTCGCTATGCACAGCAAAGAAAGCAATCAGAGCTGGCCAGACAGGACACAATATTAAAACAATACAACAGGTTTAAAATCTAAACCACTATGGCACCAGTGGGTCTCACATAATTTAAAAATACGAGATAGGAAGGTGTCCGCAAAGTGTGGAATAACTGTTTGGAATTCACATTAATTGCTAAGAGATTAGATGTAGATGGTTTAGAATCCAGAACTATTGCCAGCATCATCTCACCACATTTAAGTTCCCTTTGTATTTCTCCAAGGGATACTCACTCTCTTGCTAAGTCCAACATCTACTTGAATTTTATAGAATCACAGAAAATGAATTTCATGGAAAATTAGGATTGGAAGGGACCTCAGAAGGCCATCTAGCCCAAACCTCTGCTCAAAGCAGGACCATTTTCAACTAGATCATTCCAATTAGGGCTTTGCCAAGCCAGGCCTTAAAAACCTCCAAGGAAGGAGATTCCACCACCCCTCTAGGTAATCCATTCCAATGCTTCAACACCCTCTTACTGAGAAAGTATTTCCTAATATCCAACCTAAACTTCCCCTGCTGCAACTTGAAACAACTGTTCATTGTTCTGTCTGACAATGACAACAGTCTAGTTCCATCATCTTTGGAACCACCCTTCAGGTAGTTACAGGCTACTATTAAATCTTCCCTCAGTCTTCTCTTCTCCACACTAAATAAGAACAGTTCCTTGAGCCTCTCCTCAGAAGTCATGTGCCCCTGGTCCCCTAATCATTTATGTTCCCCTCTTCTGGACTCTCCTTAACTCATCCACATCCTTTTTGAAGTGGGGGGCCCAAAACTGGACACAGTATTCCAGATGTGGCCTCACCAATGCAGAATAGAAGAGAATAATTACTTCCTTCAATCTGCTGGCAATGCTCCTACTAGAGCAGCCCAAAATGCTGTTAGCCTTCCTGGCAACAAGGGAACATTGTTAACTTATAGCAAGCTTATTGTCCACTGTAACCCCCAGGTCCTTTTCTGCAGCTCTGCTGCTTAGCCAGTTGTTCCCAAGCCTGTACTCATGCATGGGATTCTTCTATCCTAAGCGCATGACTTTGCACTTGTCCTTGTTGAACCTCATGAGATTTCTTTTTGCCCAATCCTCCAATTTGTTGAGGTCACTCTGAATCTTAGCCCTACCCTCCAGCATATCTACTATCCCTCCCAGCTTGATGTTACCTGTGAACTTGCTGAGGTTGTGCTCCATCCTGTCTTCCAGATCATTAATGAAGATACTGAATAAATCCAGCTCTAGGACTGACCCCGGGGCACTCCACTTGATACCAGATGCCAACTAGACATCAAGCCATTGATCACTATACAACCATCTGGCCAGCTTTCTATCCATCTTACAGTCCATTCATCCAACCCATAATTCCTTAGCTTGCTTACTAGAATGCTGTAGAAGACCGTAACAAAAACCTTGCTAAAGTCAAAATATATCAAATTCACTGCTTTTCCAGTGTCCACAGAGTCATTCAACTTATCATAGAAAGCAATCAGATGGGTTAGGCATGACTTGTCCTTGGTGAATCCACGCTGACTGTTCCTGATCACTTTCTCCTTCTCCAAGGGCTTAAAATGGATTCCTTGAGGACTTGCTTCATGACTTTTTCAGGGACTGAGGTGAAGGTGACTGGTCTGTAGGTCTTTGGGTCCTCTTTCCTTTTCTTAAATATGGACACTCTATTTGCCCTTTTCCAATTGTCCAGGACCTCCCCTGATCACCACGAGTTTTAAAAAATAATAGCCAGCTGCTCTGCAGTTACATCAGCCAATTCCCTCAGCACCCTCAGATGCACTGCATCCATTCCCATGGACTTGTTTGGGTCTTTGTATCTGTACTGTGGTAGTACTTAAACACTCAACAGGCTTGGGGTCTCATGGTGCAAGGAAAAAGCTCCATTTCTGAGCTTTTGAGAGGCATAATTTAGCTTGTTAATAAAAAGTCACTGTTCTCTCAATAACAGAATGTGGCACTATATTTCTTGAGCAGATGATCTATTGCTCAAGATGCTAAATATAACAATGTCATACTCAGGAGCTCTAAATTCTGCTTTTTAGATAATGCCACAGAATATGAGCAAACAATTCCCCTCTAGTCACAGAGAGGCAGTAGCAAATTCATACCACTTATATGGTCTAGTCATTAGAAAAAGGATACAGAATACCACTGGGTTAACATTACTCGCCCCTCCCCCACAAAAAAAACAAAACAAGGAAGATCATGCAGTGATTCTGAAGTGCTCAGCAATTCAATTATTTTATGAGCCAGCAATTCTCACACTGTTCCTGACTAGGTTGTATGTAAACTCAGGACTGTAGGATCTAAATGCAGGACTCACCACCACATGGGCTAAGAGCTCCATTAACTTGTAATTAACAACAGACTTCAAACTTTTTATGTGGTCTACCCATTAGAGGAAGATCTAAACTGTGGCAAAGTCTTAGGAAAAGGAGAGGGACAAACTGTAGTGGGACTTCCCATTCTTTCATGGCCTATTTCATGACTCAGTCTTCTCCCCTCATCCCAAAACCTAGTTCAGGTTCACATTTTGCAACTGGCTTCTGTCCTTCTGATGAGTAAATCAAAATTGCATGTCATAACATCACCAGCACCTGGGATATTCAAAATCAAGATCTAAATACAAGGTTGTTCAGCTTAAGCTGATCTTTTGGCTCTTAATCTTGTCAATAGACTGGGGGAAATTACTTTATTGAAAGGTAAAGTACCTAGAAATCAGTGTAGAACAATCTTCATTGAGAAGACTGAATTCATACTGATAGAACGCAATGAGGATGTGCCACAACATGGAACATTAAAAAGATGAGCAGAAGGGTAATCCATTTATGGAGAGTCAATGAGTGGTATTATTGAGGAAGAATGGGAATAAAAATATCAAAACACTCCCCCCAACGAGTAACACAAATAAAAATTTTTCAGTGTTTAAAATCTTAAGGTTTTGCTTATGGATTATACCACATCCACAGCTCTAGAGAACAAATACAACACAGCTGCTAATAAGGCAAGTTTCCCCATCTGATGACCTATTGACTTTGGGCACCTTCTGGAAAAATCATCTTCATAGATGTGATGGCAGACCTTACGATGCCTCTCTCCAAAAGAGCTGTAAGTACCCTGACTTTCCCGCCTGCCACATCTTGGATGTTATTATAATATGTTCTGCTTTATGATGTCACTCGTTGGGAGGGTTGATATGATATATTTGTTGTTTTATGTTACTCTTTAGGTGTCTCTATTAGAAGTCCCGGTATTATAGAGGCAAACTTCACTCAACTATTCACACACACTTGCCGATATATATATTCACAATCAGATGCAGATTAACACTTGTCTTTATTTTTATACTTTATAACACTATACAAACTTTCTTTATCTTTAAACAGAAGTGATCGATTTATCTCTTTTTTTTAGTAAGAGTTATATCAACTTTGTAATTCTATCTACATACTGTTCTTATTTAACTATTATCAGTTTGGTTGGGCTGAACTTGGTGTTAGTAAACAAAATCCCTTTAACTGTGGTTCATTCATTTATTTCTTTTTTTTCTGGGGCAGAATTTTCTCTTCAAACCCTGTTGTATTCTCTCTCTCTCTTTTTGTTATCATGCATGCCTACCTTTTATCTTATGCATGCCTGAAGCCTTGAATCCTTGTGGCCAGCACTCAGATGTTTTCTCTAAGCTTGTGGGATTGAGTCAATTTACTCTTCTCTTTTTTTGTTTTTTTGTTCACTTTTCAGCACGGCTGCCAGCTGCGTCTCCTGTGCCTCTTCGGGGATCCGCCCTCTTTCTTTGAGCTCCACTCTCTCCAGCGTTGAGAACAATCATGAGGTAAATCTCTTAGCTCCTGGAGATCTTCTTTCTCCCTCATTTTCTCCTTCAGACGCTATTTCTTTTTTATTTTTCTCTGAGACTCCCATACCCTCTTTCTTTTCTTTTCCTGGAGCTTCTATCCTATTATGGTAATAGCTCCGGAAGCGGCATTCTCCGGCTCTTTTCACCACATCTCTCTTTACTCTTTCACACACCTTCCCCCTTAAGATGCCACTAGGCGCCTTTTGTTGTTTATCCTGATCCTCCTTGTGGAGGGAGTTCAGATCTTCCCGAGTATTTGATGCCTCTAGGGGTTGGGTATCAGGATGACATTGAGATAGGAAGTCTGCTACCATGTTGGCATGCCCAGGCCTATATTCAATATCAAAGTGAAATGGTTGTAAGGCGAGTGCCCATCTGGTGATTTGTGTATTATCTGTTTGGGTTGTCTTTAACCACTACAAGGGTGCATGATCAGTAACCAAAGTGAATCTACAGCCCAGGAGATAATACCAAAAATATTCTACTCCCCACTTTATCGCTAGGCACTTGCATTCGATCGTGGCATACCTTTGTTCTGGGGGGCTAAGTTTCCGGCTAGCATAGGCAATCGGGCGTCCTATCCCACCCACTTCCTGTGTCAACACCGCGCCCACAGCATAATTTGATGCATCCATCTGTTAAATGAAAGGACGGGTGAAGTCGGGTGTATGAAGGATTGTGTCGTTACATAAAGCTTGTTGATTCCTAAGAAAAGCTTCTCAATGTATCTCTTCCCATTTTATAGGCCCATTGCCTCATCCTTTTAATAAGTCAGTCAAGGGGGTGGTTATCTCAGCAAAATGTGGTATGAACTTGTGGTAATAGCTGGCTAAGCCGAGGAAGGCATGTTTGTTTTCTCGTCTGTGGAGGTGAATAATCCTGTATCTTTTCGATCTTATCTACCAAGGGGTGCGTGCATCCTTGTCCTACTAGGAAGCCAAGATATTTAGTTTCTGCCTTACCTAAGGTACACTTCCCTGGGGTGGCTGTGAGGTCTGTTTGCCTGAGTTCTTGGAGGACAGCATGCAGAGCTTTTAAATGTTGTTCCCATTCATCTGTATAAATTATAATATCATCTATGTAGGCTGCTGCGTATTGTTGGTGTGGTGCTAGGACCCAATCAATGAGTCTTTGGAAAGTGGCTGCAGCTCCATGCAAGCCAAATGGCATTCGCTTGAATTTGTACAAACCTCATGGTGTGCCGAAAGCAGTTTTTGCTTGGTTCTGTCTGCATACAGGTATCTGCCGATATCCCTTTGTCAAATCTAATGTAGATATGTATTTGGGTTGTCCTACTCTCTCCAGTAATTCGCTGATTTGGGGCATGGGAAAAGTGTCGAATTTTGAAATTGCATTTAATTTACGAAAGTCAATGCACAAACAGAGGGACCCATCTTGTTTTGGAACAATTACCAATGGGCTTCGCCATGGGATCCGGGATTCTGTTATTGTTCCTTGCTTTAACATCCTGTCTATCTCTGTCTTCACTACTTCATATCCATGATACGGGATTCTCCGCCACCTTTCCCTTATTACCCTTCCTTCTGATGTAACAATGTTATGGCTAATCCTGGTAGCACAGCCAGGATTCTCGTTAAACACATCTTCAAACTCTTGTATAAGCAGTTTTAATTGATCTCTTTGTTGCACCGTCAACTGGGTACCTAGACAGACTTCTTCACTTGTTGGCCGGTTTTGATGTTCCCTATTCATTGTACCCTCATTTTCTGCTTGCCCTCTCATAGCAAAAGCTACTAAACCTTCTCGCTCTTTCCACAGTTTTAGTAAATGAATGTGAAAAATTTGTTTTTCCTTTTTTCTCCAGGGCGAAGAACCTCATAGTCGACAGGTCCAACACACCTGGATATCATGAATGGACCTTGCCAACAAGTTAAAAATTTACTTGTAGTATCTGGGAGTAAGGCTAACACTTTTTGTCCCAGTTGTAAGTCCCTTTCACTCATATTTTGGTCATACCTAGTTTTTTGTTTCTCTTGGGCTTGTCGGATATTTTCTTGGGCTAAATTTTCTGCTTTTCGTAACTGTTCTCTCAATTCTTTGACATATTCAGATGGCCTCACCCCTGGGGTTCCTCCTTCTTCCTGTCCCTCTTGGACCATGTCCGTCAGGCTTCGGGGTTGATGCCCATAAATCAACTCAAATGGGGAAAATCCTAAGGATGATTGTGTGGCTTCCCGTACTGCAAACAACAGAGGGGTATGGCTAAGTCCCACTTCCACGGTTCCTCTTCTGTACATCTACGCATCATATTTTTAAGGGTTCCATTTAATGTCTCCACTAACCCATTGGTTTGGGGGTGATAAACCGTGGTTTGCAAGTGTTTTATTTTAAATACTTGGCACAGATTCCATATAACCTGGGACATAAAATTTGTGCCTTGGCCCATAATGACCTCCCTAGGAATACCAAAGCGAGATACTACTTAAGCAATTCTTCTGCTATTCGAGGCCCAGTGACTGTTCTCAATGAGACGGCATCCAGAAACCAAGTGGCATAGTCTATCAAGACAAGTACAAATTGGTAACCCATCACACTTTTTAGTAACGGTCCAACCACGTCCAGGGCTATGTGGGAGAATGAATCTCCTATCACTGGCATGTATTGTAAGGGGGCCCGCAGGGATTTTTGAAGGCTTACCCCCTGGCAACTTGGGCAGGCTCTGCAATAGTCTTCAACTTGTTCATAAACTCTGGGCCAGAAACACCACTTAGTTAGCCTGGTTTCTGTTTTAGCTCTTCCCATGTACCCTCCTAATGGATTTGCATGAGCGAGTTTCAAGAAGGGTTCCTGGTAGTTTCGCGGTATCAGCAGTTGTGGTACCTCTGTCCCTTCTATATGTCCTGCCTTTATCCTATATAACAGGGCTTTCTTCAACTCATACCTGGGGAGTGTGTGGCATCTCTCTGGGCAAATTACCTGATCATCCTGCTCGGCCAGCTCCATTTGTCTTATTGATTGAAACAGGTCCTTGTCTTGTTGGGCCTCTCGAAAGCAGGAGCTGCTTGCTAAACTCTCCAAATCCAGTGTATCAGGCTCAGTGTAGTCTTGGCTGTTCTCTCCAGCTAAACCTTCTACTTTGACTTCTTGTTTCCTCATGGTGTCTAGGACTTCATAAATCTCCTCCCAGTCTTTGCCCAATACCATTGGATAAGGTAGGTCATTGGCTAGACCTACTGGCATCTCTCGGGTGCTGTCTAAAATTTCTACCCGATATTTCCTTTGGGATACACTGACAACTGACCATGCATACAAATCATTTTTATGATGCCTGCGCTTGGAGCCCAGCCTTGGGGAGCTATGCTGGTTCAAATCAACATCTGGGCACATCTAGTATCCACTATAGCTCTTATTTTCTTCCTTCCAACTCGGGTCCACACAGTGGGTTTTTCCTTTGATGCTTCCCAATGTGTTTTCCTGATGCTGCAGTCCATCATCTCCATCTGCCCATTGTCACTCCTCTCACTTCTTTGTATCTGGGTTTCAAATGGGATCTCCCTTGGTCACAGACCCAATCGAGGATGACTGACACACTCCCTTACAATATGTCCGATTCTCCCACACCTGAAACATACTGTAGTCAGTCTCTTCCCTTCTTGAGTTTCCTTTTGTTCATTCTCTCATCCAACTTGAGGAGTTCCAAACTTTCACGCCTTCTCTTAGTAGTTATCCATTTGAGCACTATCAAAATCCTCGGCCAAGCATAATGCTTCTGCTGGCGACTTCGGTCGATGTCACCACACCCAACGTTGGGTATTTTCATCTAAATCTATTAAGAATTGCTCCAACAGGTTCTGGTCACATAACTCCACTTTGGATACCTCCTGTGGCTTCAACCACTTTTCTAACAGATCGGCCAATTGTTGCAACACAATTCGCAGGGATTTCTCTTCTTTTTTCTTTTTCATACGTAAGGCCTATTGATAATTTTCTGGGTTAATATTTAAACAACACAGAATCTCCTTCCTGACCTTATTATAGTCTGTCACTTCACCTCGTGCCATCACCTGATAAGCTGCTTATGCTCTTCCTACCAAGAGTACACCTAAATGGTCATCTTGCGGGGTCATTTTAGGGACTCTTAATTTGACTTGGTGTCGTTGAGCACATGCCTGTTGCTGTATCCATTTTTCTTCAAATGCGATTTGTCAAGCAGCTTGTTGTTGTTGTAGTAATTGCCCTACTAGATGCATGGTTTGTTGTAGAGGCTCTAGATTCCCCATGGGGTTTGGTTGTCTCTCCATGCTGTCTTCTAATCAGGTCATCATCACTTCCCGGCCAATGCACTACTGTAATCCTTGTGGCCAGCACTCAGATGTTTTCTCTAAGTTTGTGGGAGTAAGTCAATTCACTCTTCTCTTTTTTTGTTTACTTTTCAGCGTGGGTGCCAGCCGCATCTCCTGTGCCTCTTCAGGGATCTGTCCCTCTTTCTCTGAGCTCTGCTCTCTCCAGCATTGAGAACAATCCTGAGATAAGTCTCTGACCTCCTGGAGATCTTTTTTCTCCCTCACTTTCTCCTTCAGACACTCTTTCTTTTTTATTTTTCTCTGAGACTCTCATCCCCTCTTTCTTTTCTTTTCACAGAGCTTCTATCCTAATATGGTAATAGCTCGGGAAGTGGTATTCTCTGGCTCTTTTTGCAGCATTGCTGTCTACTCTTTCACAACAGACTTTAAGCAACCGTTAAGTCTTTAAGACCCTGCAATTCTTGGCTTTTATTACAACGTTTGCTGATGACAACAAAGCCACTAGTCAAGGCTATGGTTTCAATATGTTCAAAAATGGAAAAAAGATGTAGTGTCAATAATTAAGAACTGCTTACCAAATTAGATTGTGCCTAAATACTACCACAATAAGCTTATATCAAATGTCTGTCAAAGATATTTTTAATTTAATTTTAATAAAAACTTTCTAAAATTAACAGCGATAGACTGTCCAGAAAACATAAAATCTGTGGAAAAGCACCACTTGAACCAGTGTCATGAAATCTCTTTTGCCTAATAAGTATCAACTAATCACGCATGCCAGTAAGCTTCCCATCTTTTAGCTATAATTCAGTAATGGGCATCTAGAGAAAGTGGCCACCTGTATTTCTTGCAAACACTAACTGACAAGATTTAATAGGTACTTCGTCATAAAGTCTCCATTAACCTGCAGTCTTATTTTATTCCCATTAACATTTGAGGGTGACTATGCAATTATGGTTATTTTAGTGATTTTCATAAAGAAGTATCATAGAAATCTATCAAAACAGTTGAGTATATTTGAAACTAATTGAATTGATTTCATCATATTGTTGACAACTAATTTCATTGTATCCAATAATTACAGCTTATTGGTATCATATTCATGGTTCTGTCATCTTATTTCAATGGCATGGATTCCTATGAATCTGATTAAGTGAACTAGAATCATGAAAGCTTGTGCTCTTTCTCTCTATATATTATCTAGTTCTTCTATCAGGTACATGTCTATTCTGCCTTCTGCCTGACTTCAGACTAACATGGCTAACTGCCTCTCTCTGCTCGTGCATCTCTATATCCAATGTTATGTTTAAATAGAACTTGATAAAATCCAGAACTAATATTTTTAACCAGGGGAAAGCCAAAAAGCTAATATTTATTTTAAGAATAAAATGCATTGATTCCCCAACTAGCATAAGTTACCACAGCTCCATCAGATACACAAACTAAAGATACGGGCCCGTATCTTTGAGTGAAGGGAAAAGATAGCTACAGTGAGTACCAATCTCTACTTGTGGTGGAGAGCATATACATTGATGCAATCAATGCGTTTAAAAGGAAGGACATCATACATATCAGCAATTATCTTGTATCCATACAACTGCAAGTCAGATGACATGCCAGGAGTATGACTTCATTTTTTAAAAGGCTAGCAACTTTTGGTTTAATTTGATTCATGTGGCCAAAAGAACACATGTTAAATGTTTTGGCATAACCATAATGCAAAGGTATTACTCTTACCATTCTCTCTGAGATTGGCAATAACTGCAGTGAAAACCTTTAGCTTGAATGGTAGATACTGGTTTCTGCCACTGTTGTAAATTTCAAGTGGCAGTTGAATACTGAAATGAGAGAATCTAATGCGCTATTTTCCCATTGATGAATATCAGGTTTTCTAGGCATCCTTCTACTTTAACTTTCAGCTTTCCAGAACAGAAATAAACATTAGTGTCACGGAGTCATGTAAGTGCCCAGTGACTGTGAGTGTGATTGGCAGAGCTGTCAATCACCTGGGCAGATCAGGTGCTGGTTACCAGGGCGACCAGGTGGGTCACATGGCCAGAAGGGGGCAGGGCCATGCCTTTATAAACAGCTTAGGCCGGAGCCTGCCTAGCAGTTCTCTTCTGGCTGCCGCAGGAGCAGGAGCTCTGCGGCTGAGCTGAGTGGCCGGAGTTAGTAGTCGCAGCCTTACCAAGCTAACTGGCTGCAATGATGTGGGGGACAAGAACGCCCTAAAGGGAGGTAGGCTTGAGAGCCTAGGTGGGGGCTTGTGTTTATGTTTGGAGCACGGAGACTCTGCGTGGTTTATGTTACAGCCGGGTGGCTTGAGCTTATGTTACAGTTAACCAGAGGACCAGGTGAGGCTGTAGGGGAGTGAGGAGGCCTCAGGGGAGCTCTCCAGCAGCCTGGGGGTTCCTGGTGCCCAGCTAGGGCACGGTGCCAGAGGGGCACTATTGTTTGTGCCAGAGGAGCGCGGTTTGCACCGGCGAGGCGCGGCGAGGATTCGAGGGTGCCCAGTCCACCCTAACATGATGGTAGGGGGCGCTAGGGAGTTCACGGCTGCTCCTAGGCCCCACTCCCTCACACGACCCCAAAGAGGGCAAGGCCCCAGAGCGGGGCAGAGAAGGAGAGGGAGAGAGCAGGCGAGGAATGCCGGCAAGGGCGCCGGTATTAGGGCGGTGGTAGCGAGCCAGGCCCAAGGGCGCCAGTATTAGGGCAGCGGTAGCAAGCCAGGCCCAAGGGCGCCGGTATTAGGGCGGTGGTAGCGAGCCAGGCCCAAGGGTGCCAGCCACAGGGGGCATAGTACTGAACCAGGCCCAGGGGCGCTGGCAATAGCCGGACGCTGGCGAGACAGGCCCAGGGCTCAGGGAGCGGGCTGGAAGATAGGAGCCCGGCCCGAGGGGGCGCCAGGTGGGCGAGGAGCCCAGGGTGCCCGAGAGAGAGAGAGGGCACCAGAGGGGCGAGGGACCGTACAACGTCCCACGGAACAGCTGCGAGGCTTGGGGTGTGCTGAAGGGGAGGTTGGAGGCACGCATAGCCCTTAAGGCGGGGCGCATAGAGATACCCCATTTCGGAGTAGGGGCAGGAACATCGGTACCGTTAACTAGGGGAACAGAGGCAGCCTCCCATACAACTTATTTGTCATCAAAGTCGTGGCGGGCGAGGATTCGAGGATGCCCAGTCCACCTTAACGTGACGGTAGGGGGCGCTAGGGACTTCATGGCCGCTCCTAGGCCCCACTCCCTCACAATTAGGAACAACACTATTGAAAGCAGACTTTGGAATACAGCAAAGAAGCTTGAAAAGATTAAGGATTAATAAAATATTTGAATGCAATGTTGACCAGAAGTTTGTTTTTAGTAGACACACCTACATTAGTGCTGCAGTTTCTATGGGCCGTGAACACAAAAAGTAGTCAGTTGTAATCATCATAACTAGCAGAAAAGGAGAAATGTTATTGATTAGCCAGTATTTGTAGTAGATGTTACAACCACAGGGCAAGATAAATTTAATAAATTGATAAAATATCAGTTCTAAAAGCAACTCATTTCTAAAAAAGTTCATAACAATCAGAACACAGTATCATGTGTGGGTAGCAGAGAATAACCATCCTTAGAATATACAGAATACACCTTCACTACTACTGATACACCAGTATTGAGCATTTTATTTTTTGACGGTTAGTTGCAGGCTGCACCTTATTACTATAATACTTGCAACCCACGCAGTGTGTTTAGCATTGATAATCCTAGTGCACACTGACAATAAAATGACCCCACACACATTGTGTGTAGGCTGTTTCCCTGCATTATGCCATATGCCTATAGACTGGAGGAGAAAAAAAGCTGTAATGAAGGAAGCTGTCATCCCATATACTATCACAGGAGCTTTGACCATGATGGAATCCCATCTGACATTGCCACAGGCAACCTGCCTCCATTTATAGTCAGCTGCACCATTAAAATTGCTCCTGATAATTTCAGAGTAAAAATTTTAAATGACTGAGCAGTCTATGTGGCAAGGGAGAGGGCTTTTTAGTACCTTATTTATAATGCAACGATTTTAGACACTTTGCTGTCTAAAGAGATTTGCTTGTTTAAGGTACATGGGGGGAAAAGAAACATACCAGGTATCCATTTAAGAGAGACCATCTCTCTATGCAAAACAGAGGCCCTTTGCTCCGCCCTGCTGACATTACAACTATGCTTAGCTGTCAGGAGCTGAAAAGAGAGGGGGAGAAAATTAAGATTTATATTGTGTGCTGAGAGGTTAAATCCGCAAATAGATTCAGATAAATGAAGATGTGATGTGTTTTTATTAGAAGTACCCACCTTAAATGTAGGGATGTTTTAGCAGTATTGAACAACACAATTTATTTGTGGGCTGTCAAGTTTGAGAGGGGAAATGACAATTTTCTTTTGCAAAATCAGAACAATTACTTTAAACTTTACCCAATTGAAAATGCTTTAGACAATTGATGAACATGTTACTTCAGGGATACAACATCTAAATCTTATTAACACAGTGGTGAAAACATTTCTTGATTTGTTAAATTTAATTCAAGACTGACACCAAATTAAAAGTCTTGCGATGGCAGCCCATATCTATGGCTGCAAAAGCAAATACCTCTAAAAGTGCAGTTGGCTAAAATGAAGAATGAGAGAGTCTAAACAGTTAACTCTTTTTGCATCATGGCAACTACTGATGAGGGAAGATAGGCCAAATACTGGTATAAAACTCTGTTATTCATAATCTATATTATTTCAGTTCACAGGTGTCATATACTTGTCTTAAACTATTTGTTTTTCTTATGTCTTATTCACAAAAGTTTGCTCAGGTTTCCCCATTTATTTTGGACTTCTGTGTAAATGTTTTTAAAGGTCTTAAAATATTGGCAGGAAGAGGCTAACAGTACTCTTTCCCCTATAAACAATGTTTATTTTTCAGGTTTTCTTAGAGCAATCATAATTTTCCTGTGCATACAGCAAAGAAAGAAAAAAATCAGTTCCAGAGGGGGGAAAAAAATTAAGAGGAAGATAGTATGGTATGAAGGTTTAGAATAGAAGCCTAGCCATAGCATAACTTAACAGTAACTATCACGAATGATGCATGCCCCTGCTGCCTGGTGGGGGGGGCACAGTGGCGGTGGGAACACAGTGGCAGGAGTGCCAGAAGCGTGGCAGCGGTGAGTGAGGGAGCCCCTACAGACACCATTGGCTGCTGTTAGCAGCAGCAGGGGCAGTGGTAAGCACTGACCAAGGGTTGGAGACCACCCGCAGCCACCACTAGAAGCAGCAGCAGCAGCCAGCGGGGATCGTGGACCACCCACAGAAACCACCGGTGGTGTCAGGGGTGGGCTGGCAAGCAGCGACTGCCCACAGGCACTGCTGACAGTGTCAGTGGTGCCTTTATGTAGGGGTGCACATGCACTCATGTGCACCCCTTACACATTGCCCCTGGTAACTATAAGGTACCTGGCCTGTGTTTCCCCACCCATTTTCTCCCACTGAGGACTTTAAACCATGTTGGGAGCTTCTGATACCCCATGCCCTGGCAACTTGGCCACAGTTGCCAGGCATGGGGTTTAAAGACCCCAGTGGGGAAGCCCAGGGAAGCTGCCTCAGCCCACCATTTAAAATTCACCAGGCATTGTGAGCCAAGGACCAGGAAGCCTCTGGTTCCTTTATGGGTCCCAGCTCCTGGTGAATTTTAAAAAGCATGGCAGCAGCCCAGCTCTCTTTAAAGGTCCCTGTGCACCAGGACCCATAGGGGAGCACCAGCAGCTGAGAGCTCCTGGCTCCCCAGCTGCCCATGCCCCACTCCATGAAGTGGTGCCTGCAAGTGGAAAGCAGGGACCACTGGGAATTTTAACAAAACATGCAGCTTGGACTCTCAGTTGTACACCTGCTTTTTAAAGGTGTAGGGAAGTCAGCCCAAGAAAAATGCCTTTTGTACCTCAGTCTTCACAGGCAAGGTTAGTTCCCAGACCACTGCACCTGGCAGCACAGTTTGGGAAGGAAGGGGAACACCCAATGGTGGAGAAAGAACAGGTTAGGATCTATTCAGGAAAACTGGATGTGTACAAGTCCACAGGGCCAGATGCAAAGCACTTGAGGGTGCTGAGGGAGCTGGCCAAGGTGATTGCAGTTGTGAGCTGGCCATTATCTTTGAAAATTCATGGCAAGAGGAAGAGGTTCTGGATGATTGCTCATAAAATGGTTGGCACATTGTGGGGCCATGTTGGTGCCCGTAGCTGTTCCCGTGGTCTGGAGGAAGTGTTGGTTGTTGAAAGTAAAGTTGTTGTGTGGGAGGATGAAGTGTGTAAGTTCAGTAATATCTTTAGGTCTCCACTCTGAGTTGTAATCTTGCTCTTGTAGATATGCAAGGCAGGCTTGCATGCCATCCTAGTATGGGGTGTTGGTATATAAGCTGGTAATATCCATGGTGGCTAGGAGAGTGTTGCTGGGATATCAGATTTCCCCAAAGAACCTTGTTTGCCTATTATCCTTACAATGCATTATTAAGGGGAACATGCACATTCCTTTATATGTATTAGAGAACAAAGTCCTGAAAAAGTTGTATTCTGCAAAAAACAATGTTGCTTGTGGATGATCAATCAAGTGTTTCTTAGTCCATCTGTAAATATCTAATTTTGCTATCTGTGTTGACATATGACTTGGCATATTCATTTGATAAAATTCTGTCTGCTCCCCATGTTTCTGGAAACTATTTCTACTCCATCCCATCTGCCTCACTCCTGGATTCTTAAAATTACTCCATCTTCAGCATCAACAAGTCAAAATAAACAACATAAATCCTTTGTTTGTTGACATGGCCAGCAGCCATTTACCACTCCCCATTCCATCTGCCTCCCCCCAGCTGTTCCTTCTACTGTGGGCGTTCATAAAATACGACACAAATATAAAATAAAAAAGGCACTAATTCTCAAGATTTCTGGAATCTGTCCATCATTCCAAAAGCTGCCTCCTCCAGTCTCATTGTTGCTAGACACAGGCATACCTCATTCCTTTCCATTTTTATAATAGATTCAGCTTGAAAATTGCTTAAGAAAACGCAACATTAAAGGAGCAGATGGTTTGTCTGAGTAGGTAAATACACTAAATTAAAAAAAGTCAATCAGAAAGAATTAAAAAAAAAACCCTGCCTGCTTACATAGAGAAAGAATTTGCTGTGGCTAAAATAGTATCCCTTATTTTAAAAAATCCTCTAGAAACATTACAACTCAGAATAAGGACTACATAATTCAACATTTGTGCTGTAAATGGGAGATTGGAATCCAACAGAAAGTTCTGAGTGCAGATCATTTGACATATAAATGCAGAGTCCTCAGAGTATATTATTCTATGCATAATTGTAATGCCTTCTAGAAAAATCAATGAGTGGTGGACCAGCTAAAATACATGTAAAGAAGCACTGAAATCTTTTTCTGTGTCACTCTTCCACTAGAGAAGGACAGTGATATCCAGAGCAACTTATGATGCAAAAAAACATGTGGCCTTGAGAGCAACTAAGATCCCTAAGCAGGGAATTAAGGACCAATCTGAGAAAAGCAGTAAATCACTATAATTAGATGATACCCAAGTGAGGTTTTACAATGGGAAAGGATTACATTAATCACAGATAGAAGAGGGAATATAGCAGAGACAGCCAAACTTCCTAACTTTCTAGCCATAAACTAAACCTTGACATAACCATGAGCCGCAGGTCACAAAACACTGGCAATGTGTATGGTCCATAATCACTGAGCTCCACACTGCAACCCAGCAAAAATAAAACTTCCGTTAAGTGACTTTCCCTAGGAGCTACATTTAAACTTCCTGTAAAGTGCATGAGTCTCATGCATGGAAGGCTAGCCACACCTGGCATATACTCTACCCTCCAAAACAACTGAAATTTTCAAAGCTACAAAATTTGGTGAGGGAGCAATTGCATGTTAATGTTAAAAGGAATGAGGTATTCAAGCAGATAGCTTTGAAAACCTCAGCCTAAAACCCCTTCCAAAAACTGAAAAATACCTACCATATCATGTATATTTAATAAGGACCAACTGGAGTGCCAGACGGTACCAGCCAATGAGCAATCCAGTCACAATAATTAGGGGACTAATTAGTGATAGACTAGTGCATTTCTAAATGAAAAAAACCCATACAAGCTTCCATAAAGAAAAAAATCATGCTTCATTCGCTTGCTCCAGATCTTTTGCAATATTAATAAAAGAGTTGAGAGGAGCTAAATATAAATGAATGATTAAAGTGTCTTACTGGACACAAATTACACAAAGCTATATCTTGTGTGCAGTATGGGTATCACTGTTGCCAGGTACCTTCATATATGTATTTTAATAAGCTTTCTTCTAAAAGAAGAAAAAGAAAACATATAACCATGGACATATTTGTTTGTTTTTCCCCTAAAACAAAGCTGGTTAAGTATTATAAAACATTTAAACAATGTGAATTTTTGCAAGTCAAATTGAAGAGTGGTAAACAGAGGATACCACAGATCTTGGTATTATATGCAAGTTTATTTAAGCAAGGTGAAAAATAGCTTTTTGGATAGATGGACAAGCTGAAAACAGCAAAAACATATTACGTTGGTGGCAAACTAAAATGCAAATCTCTTTTTCATTGCTGTTTTCAGAAAAGATAAAAATAAACAATACTATCCATTTCGGGTTGACCTACAATGCTTCCTTCAAAATAAAATATTTTGATTTGAGATTATTTTACCCTTCTTCATTTTTAAAAATGTCACCAATGTTTAAACCAAAAAAGGCCACTTCAAAGCTAAACTTTTTTTTTCAATATTTTAAATTATTTCCCTCTGCCTAAATTTATCAGCTGAATTCTTCCTAAAATGTAACCAGTTATATTTATGGAGTGCTATGAGGCTGTTTGTTCATATTTAAACCTACTGTGAAATATCACAGCGGAACTACAGAAAAGATTAGCTTCAGACTGAAAATGCATCCTGATGCACACTGACATGATAATCTGAACTTCCCATGTACATTGGTGAACTTCCCTACTTGTGGGATTTATGAAGGGGATGACTTAGCACTCACAGTATTCAATGATAATTTTATTTTGAAAACCAGTAGAATATTGAAATTCCTTGCTTAATTTTGGATGTGTAAAATCAAAGTGTTTGAGGACCACATTATAATTAACCAGGGTGATCCAAATATCACAACCTATGGTTTCATACGCACAGGTTGCTAGTTAGCACCAGTTAATAGCCTTTTGCCACTTGAGATGAATAATCCCTTTTATGGTTGATAACAGTAATCACTGGGAAATGTTATTAGGGGACAACAAGATCACATCCTTTCTTCACAAGGATAGTTTAAACTCTTAAACTTTTCATAGAAAAGCTCATCCTGAGTGTGGAGCATCTGCAGAAGTATATATTTTACAGACATCACAATCATCAGAAGCAGGAAAACAATGACCTCTAGTACCATAACCAGAGACTTCCACAATTTGAACTCAAGGATAACTTTGTCAGTTCTGAGGTATTATTTGGTATTTTTAAGTTGCTGCTGGCAACAGCAGTCCTTCAGTTCAAAGATGATCTCAATAATGGCTCATTGATGAGTCTGGAGGTGACTTAAGAGTCCAATCCTTGAGCCATACATCCATCCACAGAAGTTGCAAGTATTTTCTTGTCAGAAAGTAGGTCATAGGCTGGGATTTATCTCCTTTTCCTTTCTCCACCC
The DNA here is from genome assembly GCF_001723895.1 of Crocodylus porosus. NCBI lineage: Eukaryota > Metazoa > Chordata > Crocodylia > Crocodylidae > Crocodylus > Crocodylus porosus. Next base: position 13,789,415 of record NW_017728923.1, on the reverse strand, counting down.
TCTCTTCCATGCTTCAGGGGCATGACACTTTACCTCAAAGTGGGATGCCACTCAATTGAGGTTGCAGCACCAGTAGAGATGGTTAGCAGCCAGCTTCTCCCAGGTCCTGATGTCAGCATCAGTTTTCTTGAGCATGACTTCAACATTGTCTTGTAGCATTTCCTCTGGCCACCACAACACCTTAGGCCACAAGTAAGCTGGGAGTAAAGTACTTGTTTTGGAAGTTGAGAGTCAGGCATTTTAACAAAACGTCCAGTCTGGCAAAGTTGGGGTATGAGGATCACCAACACAATGCTGCTAAAATGAGCTTCAGCTAGGATGCTAGCATTTGTGCAGCAATCTTCCCATTTGTTGTGGAGGATTTTCTGGAGGCATCATTGGTGACACCTCTCCAGGCTTTTGAAATGACAATGGTAGGTCACCCACGTTTCACTTCCATAAAGGAGAGTGGGGCTGATGACAGTACTATAGACCTAGACCTTGGCACCAGAGATCCTGATCAATAAAAACATGCTGAAGGAGGCACTCCCACACCAACTCTTGTGCTGGATCTCCTCATCAATGTTCAGTCTCTAGGAGAGGTGGTTATCAAGGAAGTGCTCAACTACCTTTTAGGGTCTTTCCCTCAATGGTAACATTCATGGCCTGAAGCAGACTGATAGAACACTTGAGTCTTCTCAATGTTGAGAGAGAGGCCCAAAGTCAGTGAGTCTCTGTGAAGAGATTAAGTGTGGTTTGGGGGCTTTCTTCAGTGTGCACAAGGATGGCACAGTCCTCAGCATATTGAGGGTCAAGTATTGTTGTTTTGAATAGTTTAGTCTTCAAGTGAGAATGTTTCAGATTGAAATGTCCTCCATCCATTTGGTATTCACTTTCAGTATCCTCTCCATGGACAGAGCCCTTGTACTGGTGGAGAGGCCTATGTGTCCTAATGATACTCATAGCTATGTCACTGGGAGTCTCACATTCCTGGCAATATCACCCATGGCAAACTGGCTGGAGTTCCTGGCAAACTACAGTCCAACCTCAAGTTCTCAACAGAAGACTAGACAGAAGATGATGTCAGGATCTAAATGGCTGTAAAGATGGAAGAGGGCTACAACAAGGTGGAGGTCTCCTGTAACCTAGGTTTCTCCTTTGCCACTAGGTCCAGATCTTCACCTTGTCAAGATTGTGTGGTTGTTGTTTCCATGCACCAGCTTCCTCAAATTAAACAAAGTCACACACAAGCTTATACCACAGGAAGTAAAACCCTTTCTTGTACCAACTTTCACAAGCCCTGCAGTGATGGACCAGTGGTGAAGGAGACAAGAGTGGTGAATCCAGCAGTTTCCAGTCATGAATTTTATTCAGGAGGTGGTAACCTGATGGTTATCTTACACCTGGGTTTTTAAGTAAACACTGCTAAATGATCTCATCCAAAGCCCGCTAGGATCCTCATTCATTTCAACAGGCTTTGGATCCAACCTATACTTATAATGAGACAGCTCTTATCCATATGGCCTGCAAAGTTGTAAAATGATAAATTGCAATTTAATACTTTATTGCTCTTTATATTTTTCAAAAGATGGATTATCTTTTCCAAAGCCATTGGAGTGGTCACAGAGCATGTAAAATTATATTTCAGTCTATGCTGGTAGGTTTCAAAATATATGTAACAATTGTGTAGATATTAAGATTATGGGTGTGCAAAATGGGCCATATTCAATTCAGATCTGGATTCAGCAAAGATAGGGGATAGTGATTCAATTCATTGATTTGGATCACTGTCCCTGATTCAATTCAGCCAAATCCAAATCTAAAGATTCAATGCTCATGTGGAGAATTAGTGATTCAGCCATAGACACAGCTTTAAATGTTTTTTGTACATACCTCAAGGTACCAGGCATGGCTTGTGAATGCTGCAATGCTGGGGCAGATGGAGCATCCCACAGGAGTGCAGGTGGCTCGCCCGCATGCTCAGCAGCGAACCCAAAAATGGACTGGAAGTACTTCTAGGTCTGCTGCCGAGCTCAATGGGGAGCCCTGCCACACTCCTCCAGGACACTCCACCTGCCCCAGCATCTCAGCATTCATAAGCTTCCTGGTACCTTGAGGTATGTAGAAAAAACATTTAAAGCTGAGTCTATGTTGGAATCATTGAATCTTTCTGAATCTCTCCAAATCAATTTGGAGGGTTCCAGTTCAATTTGGAGAGATTAAAGGGTTGCCTGATTCGATTCAGATTTGGAGATTCGGCCACCGAATCGGGCCAAATCTCTGTTGAATTGAATCAGGGACCAAAGTTTTGCACAGCCTTAATTAAGATCTATGCCATATTCTGCCTCTACCACATACACAAAACCACAATCATCATTTTGTTGGACTATTATGTTATGCCCATGGAACATGTGTATCCACATATGTTGTCATCTAGCCTGTGACTGGAGAATCTGATGGTATATTAGCACAATCAGTCATACAACAATAAAGGTTTTTTCCTGAGAATTTTCTGAACTCTTTTTCTTCTTCTAGAACAAGGTCTTTATTATATTTTATTCTTACAAAAAGTACTAGATTAATAGCCCTGGAGACTGTGGCTCTTTTGCCTTTTTCTCTCCCTCCCTAAATTGCTTCCATCTTTCCAGTCCATGCTTTTCCTGAAAAACAAAATTAAAGTAGCAATGTATTTTCCTGAGTATCATGCCTGCTCTTTGGAAAGCCTAAATCACCCAACTATAAAGTATTATTATAATCAAACTCCTATATTCTTTTTAAGTGTCAAATAACTTAAACGATTAAATTATATTATACATTGGATAATAACAATACAATTAAATTCAGAGAATAAAAACTGAAATAGTTTAATTTTTCAACTGAAAAACAATCTTATTTAAAAAAGCAATAAGGTATTTATTTTAAGAGAATAATGCTATTAAGTTCAATAAAGGAGCTTAAGCCTCAGTTAATAAAGTAGTAAAGTATATCTCTAGTGTAATTCTGTATAACTTAAGTTATAGTCCATATGAATATCTGTTTTATACCAGAGATCAGAGCCCAGATTTTAATCATGAATGTATTTCTAAAATAAAATTCATATCCATTTAAAACTCTTGTATGTTTTTCTTTTAGATGTCAGATACTGCAAGAGGAATATTAGGGCTAGTAATGTGGTACAGTAGCATAAGAATGTGTAACCAGAGGTACTGGGTAACAAAAACTCTCTGTAGCAAAAATCAGGCATTTTAGCAGCACTCAGCTGTCACAGACCTCATGAATCACAGGGAAATAGGAAAAGACAGAAACTTCTCTATTTTTCCCTACCAAAAGAAACACTGAAGAAGCTCAAGAACTTGTTGGTCCATAATAGACTAGTGTGAATCTTCTACTATAAGCAACATAGCTTTTCCCTTGCTGCAGTTATCTTTTTATTCCCTTTTCTAGAGGCGTGTTCTACAGCTGTTATGTACGCCTCATTCATTCTTTCAGAGACGTGTCAAAAAACAAAGAAATACACACCTACATAGACGCTGTAATTACCAGAAAAGCAAGGAATTCTTTCACAGTGAAGATATACACTGGTAGCAGCTCAAGTGCATCCATCCATCCATCCATCTATCCACTATCTTCAGCAGAGACATAGCAAGCTCTTTCAGCACCTGGGGAAGAGGGTGGGGAGGGGCAGGGGGGAAGTGGTTTATGCTGACCACTAGAGGAGATTGGAGGAATATGGGGAGAGGAAGAGGAGTCTTACCTGCTGGGGCTCTTTTCACTTGCATGGCAGCTGCTACTGCAGCTGCTTTAGGAGCACAGGCTCGGGCTGTTGCCACTAAGAGACATGCAGTGTGGGCTTCCTGTCTCTCTTCTTGATGTCCCATTCATTCCCCCATCCAGGTCTGCATCTCCCATGCCAAAGCATCCAAGGAAGGCAAGGGGTGGGATGGGGGCATCATTCCAACCCCCTTCCCTCAGGTACACTGCTATGTACGCAGCTGTGCCTGCCATTATAAAGGCTCCTGGAGGGAGAGGGTGCTATACTGGCCTCTAAGTCAGCAGCTTGGGCCAGTGCCCTACTCATCCCATCCTAGTTAGACTACTAATCCTCAGCAACATGGTAGCTACTACTGTCAAACAACAACTAAATTAAAAGATTCCTCAAGGATGCATTTTCAGCTGATACTATTTGTTCCCAACCTTTTAATATGCTTTCTAATCTCAAATTGTCAATTTACTGCATTACAAATTCTGAACTTGGTCAATATTCTCATACCCTTTATGGTAACATTAATTTCTCTTTTACCGAAAAAAAGTAAATGGAAACAGTCATCTGAGTTACCATTCTTTTTATAACTTTGATCCACAAATAAGTTTCCAATGGTATACTGATAGTAGATTACCTATTACTAATACTAGCTATACTATCACATTACTGATAGTACATCTAATACCACATTTATTCAAATATAAGACGATCCTGAATAGAAGATGACCCCCCCCCATAATAAGATTCTGTATATGGAAGATTTATATGTTTCTAGGTCTGGAACCTAATTATTGGGAGTTTACCTTGAATTTGTCCCCCTCCCATTGCTACAGGGGGAAATAAATCTGGGGGGTCAGGTAGCCCCCTTGCCCCTATATCCTCCAACTTCCCCCTCCACCTACTCTCAGACCCTGCCCTTCTTGAGTACATGGAAGTAGGGAGCAAAATGTGCATATAGGCCAATTACTACAGGTACCCATAGACTTAGGTCATCCAGAATTGGTGCATTTTACCTTTTTTGAAACTGCTGCAAGTTTTAGCACGTGTACTCCACAAACACACTTATAAATGGCACTTTTGTACCTACTTATGTATAGTACAAACCATAAATGGCATTAGTTCAGTGCCAAAAGGCTTATGGTTCACTGTATAGTTCATTGGGTTGGGCCCCAGCAGACTCAGCAGTGTTTCAAGCCACAGTGATACCACAGCTCGGCACTGCTCAGTATGTGTGTATATTCCAGGTAACCCCCACAAAGTATCCATGTGCTAATTAGGCTCCCACTAATGACTGGAACTGTCGTGAATCCTGGTTTCCTCCAAAAAATTATATGCAGATGAAGCGTAGAGCCACCTGGCCCAGCTCTACCTCGTGGAAGTTGGGCCCACACTAATCACACATAACAGACTGAGAGAAGAAGCAACAGGGGGATTCTGGGTGAACTGTTTTGACTCCTTTTTGGCAAATACCACCCCTTCTCAGCCTCTTATGGGCTAAGATCAAGTGCAGTCACTGCAGTGGTCTGATACATTAGCCAAAAATGCAATTAAAATGGCACTGTGTAGTGAAGGGTGCACCCCTGTGTGCTTGTGGACAGGACTCCCTACGAGAGCCTCATAGCTTCCCACTGGACAGCTTCCAGTGGAAGGATCTTGGCTACATGCCAACTGTGCTCATACAGCTGAGAACAAACAAAACTTCAGGAGCCTCTGGGCTTGAGCCTGCATGTAGGATGCCTGCCAAATGATTTAGAAGTATCTAAATCCTCAGGCTGGGGCAGGGGCGGGGCACATCTGATTCAAACAGATTTGGATTTGATGTGGCTAATTTGCATGGAATATGAAAATTTTTCCAAAAAAACCCCCAACCTCATGGTCAGTTCCCATCAGTATGTTTAACCCATATGGTCCATGTGTTTTATAGTCACGCTTAAGGTTGGCTGCATTTAATCAACTTCATAGATGGTTTTCATTACTGAGCACATGCTGCTTTTGTCAGCAGTTCAATGATAGATAATGTAAATGATAAAAAATGAGGTTTTTTGCATATGATTATAACGTGAGGGGCCTTTTCCTCCATGCTAATGGGGGTGGTAGGATTCGTCTTGTGTTTGAGTAAATACAGTATTATATTTTTCATTCAGAACAACATAGCAACAAAATAACATTGCATTAAGATGCCTATTTAGCTTCAAACAAGATTATGATTAAGCAGCAGTAGCGACTGACTTCAGAGGTGGAAGGTAAGGTTAACCAGATAGAATAAATTTATCTTAAACCATTAACCCTATTTTGTTATCATTTCCCCAGAAAAGCCTCAGGCTATGGTCTATATGACTATTACTTTCCTACCTATTTATGTATTTATTCAGATACAAACAAGTTTATATATGTGTAGCAGGCTTGCCTTTTGGAGCTTGGGTTCAGTCCCAGGCTTGAAATCTTGCTGTTTTGATCGGTGGAGCTCATCCACCAATCAGGAGGCAGCAAGAGGAGTTAGTCACGCCCCTTTCCTGAAGGGAGAGGGAAAGGAGTTCCTCCCCCCACCCCCAGATCTGATTGAAGACTGCAACACTGAGGTCTGGAAGACTTCAGGGGCAGAGCCCTGGAACATATAAAAGGAGCTGAGTGCCCAGCATGAGGGGAACACATCTGGGACAGAGAAGAGAGAAGAGTAGGGGTTAGAAAAGCTGAGGAGAGCTGCAAAGCAGGGCAAGGCAGTAGCTCAGAAGTGCCCCTGAATACCTCCATCAGCGGGGAACAGCAGATGGCTCCAGTGGCTAGGCTTTCGGCATGCAGCACAGCACATGGCATCCAGACCCTAGGAGCTGTGTGAGGCGGCTCAGATCTGCAACCTCTGGCATGCGGCCAGAGACACGGTACACAGGTTGGTACACAGAGTAGGACCTTTGGAGTGCTTGGGTGGCTCAGGTCCTTGACCCCTGGAACAAGGCTGGGAGCTCAGTGGAGGAGGCACTGCACAGAGGGTCCGGGAGCGGACCGCACCTGGTTTTACACAAGGCAGTCCAGGCCTCTGACCCATAGCAAAAGGTTGAGTCCAGAGAGCCAGACAGTGATCAGGCTACTGGGCCAGCAGACAGGGCCAAGCCAGAGGCCCCAGAAGTCCTGCATAGCAGAGCCCTGTTCCAGGGGACAGCGACTCCCCCAAAGCCCACTGCAGGTGAACAAGCAGCCTAGTGAAGAGGACGAGGGCTACCCTCCAGTCCTGGAAGCTGTGAGTTGCAGGGAAAAGAGGATTCCCACAGGGGAGGGAGTCCCCCCAGTTAGTTAAGGGCTCCTGAAAGGGCAGGTCCCACTGGGAGGGCCCCCCTAAAGTTTCCAGCTCCTTTGTAGGGCTTGGTAAAAGCCCAAGGGCATTGGGGTATCCCCTTGGGGTCCTTTATCTTTGGGGTTTGTCTGTTTCAGATCACATACTTACCTGTGACTTAACTGTATCTGAAGCACTGATATAAAGTTTTATGTCATTTACCAAGAGGGTATTGTTTATATTATTGGTTTTGATACCTTATAAATATATATTGTACATATGTTTATATCCATGTTCCTTTCCCTTATGTTAAGTTAATGTAAATACATCTGTATATAGTTAAGTCCCCTGACTGTCCTGGCCTAGTTCTATAGGGATGGAGGGAAGTTGTGCCCATCCCACAGCACACCTCCCAGCTAACAGACCCCTTCAGCTGGAGAAGGGGAGTATATACCCAAGTTATCTGCACTATATATATTATATATATTTCTGCTGTGTCATCAATCTAAATACAAGCTTGATTGGCACAGCAGCTAAAGTAGAAATGTTGGGGGCAATTTTGCTGCATTGCCTAACAGTATTTCTGTATGCCCCCTTCATTCTTCCAGTAACATTTCCATTTTTTTACCCCTTTTTGGTGTACATAATTTAACCTCAAACAAATCAGCCTTTTAAAGAAGAGCTATTGTCACTACCTTTTTACAGCATTCAGGTAGCTGCAGAGATGCTGTTTGTTTGTTGAATCCTTTTTAGAAATAACTTACAGACATTTTTCTGGAATTTAGCAAGTTCATTATTTTTTACTGCCAGATAGCTCACTAGTGGCTCGGCCATCCTGTTCATAAAGGAATTACAGGCCAAAAAATCCTGGCATTCTAAAAGGCAGGTAAAACAAAAGCAGCTGGTAATTTAACAATAATTCCTGCACAGTCTTTAGCCTAGAATCAGAATGGATTGATGAAAAGCAGGGGAGAGATGCACTTGAATTTACTCAAGAAAAAAGGTGAGGTGGGAAATTCCAGGAAGTGCAATATTACACAGAATGTAGAGATTAAACAGGCTTTTTAACTACCATTACTGATTCTTCTTAATATAATACATTAATTTTCACAATGTTGGCAGTTACAGCAGAACATTTCATAGACATCATAGATTTCATAGACATCAGGGCTGGA
>NW_017728923.1:13754879-13780157 GCF_001723895.1 Crocodylus porosus | reverse complement strand
TCAAGGATGGCCTCCTTAATAAACTTTTCTAAGATCTTCCCCATGATAGAAGTCAGGCTAATGGGCCTGTAGTTAGCCGGATCCACTCTCCTCCCTTTCTTGAAGATAAGCACCACATTGGCCTTCTTCCAGTCTTCGGGCACTACACCAAAGCGCCAGGAGTTTTCAAAGATCCGTGCCAGGGGCTGGGCTATGACACTCGCCAGCTTCTTGAGTACCCTGGGGTGCAGACTGTCAGGGCCGGCTGACTTGAAGGTATCCAGCTTCTCAAGATGTTCCTTCACGAGGTCAGCATTTATGGAGGGTAATAAATGTGGAAATAAATTCACAATGGGCCTAATCCGGCTCTGCTGCAGTCAATGGGAATTCTGAATTTGAGAGAGCAAAATAGTGCCCAATCAGCTAGGTTAAAATTATTCTCATTGACTCCTGAATAGGACTAATACAGAATGCAGACACCTGAGTTCTAAAATGCAATTTTCACCAACACTACTCCAGAACAAGCAAAATTGCTCAGGTGCTGAGCATTACTAGGCATATCCATTTTGGTCTGTTATGTTCCTTGTGCATGCTGGGCTACTATAGATGTGCAGCAAGGCTGCTCCAACATGCTGTAAATCCAACGCGCTGAAGCAGGCTCAATTAATTGAATCTGCTGGAGTGCAGAAATTAAGGTGCTCCAGCAGCTTCCAGCATCATGTGTATCAGGGTCCCTGCACTGATAAATAGCAGCAGGGCATTTTAAACTAAAGCTTGTTCAATGTTAGTTCAAAGCACCCCACCACCATTTTTCAGTGTTGGGACGCTGATCCATGTGATGCTCAGATGCTGTTAATTAGCACACCTCACTAACTAAAGTGCCCCCGCCTCCTGGAGCATGTCTATAAATGGCCATAAGATAGCGTTTCTACTAAAGTTCTAAACTGTTATAATTAGATTCAAAGGACCCCATCTTACATTGGATCATGCTAGTAGTAGTAGTCCTATTGATTTAACTGGGATTATTTACATTTGTAAATACTGCAAACTGGGGCCATACAACTGAGCCCAAAATCTCAGAGTACAGAGCTGACCTGTCCTGCTAAATTTACTGAAAGTTATTGCTGGGTGCAACTGTGGACTTCAGATTCCAGGGGCACCTACAACCAGGAAGAGGAAGTGAGGAACAACACTGCAGAGTCCCGCTGTGTTTCTGGACGACAAATCACAGAGACCTCGGGGGCTGCAGGGAAAGGAAGTGAATACACAGCTGCTGTGCTGTAGCAAACCCCCTGCTTCTGGCCTGAGCCACTGCAGGCATGCAGCTGCATTTCCTGAATCAAAAGTGAATGTGTGTCAAGTTATGTCTCAGTTTAATCTCTGCATCTTAGACTAACCTGCAAAGACTGAACTGATTCAGCCTCAGGCTTTTTGACTGTCTGTACTTAGCCAAGGACTGCTGTCTACCTCACCACTGTATTTTGAATTAAAGCTCATGCATAAAGGACCAAAAGAAGATCCAATCAGCAGCACTGCAAACTTCCTTGTATTCAGTATCACCAGAATTTTGCCAAGGAAATGTAAGCAAAACAAGAGAAGAAATGTTACTATTTTAACTAGACTTTAATTATCACCTCATAAAAACGGCACAACACTGATGAAGACGATGAAGGTATTTGATAGGACTGTGCGATACACCATCATTATGTTTCTATGTCCATTTCATGGTTTCAAACGGACAGTGTTTTGTTCCATCATTTTTTTTAGTTTTGAAGCACTATCCCATTTTGTTTTGTCGAAACCATTTCACTGTTTTGATCCATTTCAACATTTCGCCCAAAGGCTATAATGGGGAATCCATGAAAATGCCTTAAATATTATCATTTTTTGCCTGATTTAGATGAGAATTTCAGGGAAGGTATCCCCTTCTAAGGGCACAAAACCTGCCAAGTTTCAAGGAGATAGATGTAGAGGTTTCTCAGAAACTGCACCTCAAACTTCAAAAAGCAAAACTTGTGACACTTGCCAGCAGCAGCAGCCTCCTGTCATTTGGTGCCCAGATCCAGGGGCCCACACCTCTGGAAGAGCTGCAGGGCTATGCCAGACTCTTCCTGGGGATGCAGGACCCTGGATCTGTATCATATGACAGGAGGATGCCACTGCCGCTTGGGACTGGTGCTGGGTGCAAGCCCGCACCCAGCACCAGGGAAGACTGATGCTGCCACTAGCCCTAGGCAGCAGCAGCCACCTCTTCTCATCTGGCTTGTTGGTGGGAGGCAAGGAAGAGCAAGGCTGTGCTAGCCCCATGGATCGCAGCCCAGTGGCGAGAGGCAGGCAGAGCCAGGGAGCCTGCAGAGCCGCTTGGAGCGCTGGCCTGGCTCTCCCATACCTCCTGGCACTGGGCTGCTTTGAAACTCAAAGTGTGTTAAAACTTTTGAAATGTTTTGAGGGCCCTCCTTACCTTTCGAAGCCGTTTTGAAGCTTTTTGTTTCATTTTGATTTTGCTGTTTTGAGCTCGAAACGTATTGAAACAGCTTTGAAAGGAAACATTTAGTGAAATTTCTCACAGCAGAGATTGCCTGGGGAGGGAACACAAAGAGCCAGATGAGAGCCCTGGTGCAGGTTGCCATGACAACTGGCTAATGAGGGAATTGGCTGCACCTGCACCTGATTAGCTGGCCAGAAGCAGCAGGGCCCTAGGCCCATATAAACCCTAGGGCTAGGACCAGGCAGTTCAGCTTCATGCCAGCAGCTGAAGGGGAAGAAGCTTTCAGGAAGGAAGGGCCCAGAGCTGCTACAGCCATTGGATATGCTGCCCTTAGGGCTAATGGGGCACTAGGAGCTCATAAGGTACCCTCGCCTACAGGCACCCAGTATTAGAGGAGGAGTTTTACTCTTTTAAAGGGGCAGAGCATGCTTTGCATTTTATGTTATGTTACAGCCCAGGGGCTTATGTTTGATTGCTGTTATTTGTTTTCTGTCTGATAACACCAGTGGTTTGGGTGAGGCTATTTGGGGAAGGAGAAGACCTCATTGGGGGCCTGCTACAGCCTGGGGACCCTGGCACTGGAAAGAGTGCAGCATTTGGGGCACTCAGAGCCAGGTGCCAGTGAGGCACAGAGACAGGGCTGCAGAGAGCCCAGAGAGGAGAAGGGGGCCAAATCCACAGCAAGGCCTAGACCGGACAATTTCAATGCCATCTGCGAGGCTTGGGGCATGGTAAAGGGGCAGTTGGAGCCATGCATATAGCCCATAAGGCTGAGGGACTTGGGAACCATCCACCATAATGTGGTACAGCAAGGGGTCTATGAACCATAGGGCTCAGTAAGGTCTGGCTAGACTGTATCTAAACCCAAAGATCAAGGGCAGCCTTCTTATATCAATTATACCAACAAAACATGGCGGGTGAGATAGAGGGTGCCTGTAGGGCAAGACTGGCATGTTTAAGGAGCCTAGGGGTAACACAGCCACCCCTTGGGACCCCACCCTTCTATATAATGCATAACAATATACAGCAGTCCATAAACTCTAAACAGATAGATCCACCAGCCCTAAACTTCTGTGAATGTATAGTAACAGAAATGAGAATACTGAGAAAAAAAATAAATCTGAGAGAAACGGTGGGAACAAAAACTACTTTCATACATGTTAATTAAATATACATATGGTTAGTATATCTCAAACATAACAAATTGCATGGGAGGACCCCAAATAATGGGAATACTTAAAGGGGAAAATATGAGTAATACTTCTTATTCTGACTGTTACTCAGCCCACTTCAAATAGATCATGTTTGCCCGTGAGTCAAAGTTCTCCAAATCTATTTAAGTTCCATTTTCAAGTCAATCCACAAAATCATCTAGTTTGGTAAACTAAGAGACGCAACTAACTAACTGCAATGCACAAAACTGAGTTTTACAAGAAATAATAAAATCTACTAGGCAAGAACCTTGATTGAATCAAATGTAAGGACCATAGCCAAAACTTGGATCAAAATAAATGAACTGGCCAGGATATTGTTTTGATTGGGAGGATGTATCTCTCTATGCATCTTTCCATCCATTAATTTGGCTATTTGAAATGATAAAGCACCTATCACCACAATGTCAGAGTACTAAAAATGACTTTCCCCACCCGCCCTCCCCGCTTAAGATCAGCTTTCTGTTTAATTAAAAATGTTGAGGAGACTCCAGGAATTTCCTTTTTTCTCTTCCCCTCCCCCCCCAAAAAAGATGGGGAAACTTGGCCTTTATTAAAGAGTTTTCCTTTGTTAATCTTTTGACATTATACAACTATGGTCCATATCATATTACTGTGCAAAAGTCCTACAGTTGACCTCTCATCAGTAGCTGTTAGCTGTGACCTAATGGCTAACATGTTTCATCACTTGGAAAGGCAGACTCCTATAGGACCCCTATCTTTTTGTCAATGTGTAATTCCCTTCAGCAATCATTTCTTCCAACCTCTAGAAATGTAGCTTTGAATTTTAAGATATTGTTAATTTTCCATCAACTTATTCACTTGTATTGGATCTTCAACTTCTTTCCAATTAAGTATAAAATTTGCAAGTTCTGGTTTGGGGAAAACAGTTTTTGGAAAACTGAAAAACATCAATCAAAATGATCAACATTTGCCACTTTTCATTGTTTCCTTTTATTGCCAATTACTTCAAGTGAAAAAGTTAATATCATGGAGGGGAAGCAGATGATGATCTAGGACACTGTTTCTCAAATTTCTGATATGTGGAGCATACCTTTTTTCTAAATTAAAGTGGGCACAAGTAGTGTCCAACCTTTTGGTCCTGTAGGCTACATGGTCAGTTCATGGCCCAGATCAGATCTGTGGGCCCGATTCCACCATATGATGCTGGCATGGCCAGGACCCAATCCCTCAGCACCAAATTTCTGCACCTGTGGGGAGCCCTGTAGGCCAGCTTATGTGGCTCTGTAGGCTGGATATGATATTGATAAACTATCACTTTTCACAACACTTCAGCTGCTCTCAAGGGACACTAGTGTGCCGCACCACACCCTTTGGGAATCGCTGGTCTAGGGGTACACTTCCAATGTCTGGATCCAATTAACTTTCATGAAAATGGGAACAAGAACCAGATTGTTCACCTTCCCTGCCCAAGTATCCAGCAAAGGGAGTAAAAAGATAGAAAGGATTGCCATTAAGGGTCAAAATAAATCGGGTTAGGATTTTGTAGGGTTGGTCCCCTCAGACTCGGGTCCCATTAATTACAAATATAATTTAAAAGGAACATGAAGCAAAGGCTAAACTTCCCCATTTGCCAGTGTAATATCTGCTATGTAGCTGAAGTGCCACAGGTGGGAAAAAAAAGGTTCATGGTTTGCATTGGATACTGCAGATGAAAAAGCAAGATATATTTCTAAATAGTATTATTTACAGATCTATTTGACATCTCTGACTGTATGAAGATTTATTCAACAGAGTCCCCTCTATGTATTTATGCAATCTACATCAAAATAAAAACAAAATTTGGCCCTCTTTTTTTTTTCCTGAGGTTTGTGGTTTCAAGTTTGACATTGCTCATCTGGCCTTTGTCCCAGGTCAGCTTCTTGGCTCACTCTTACAAATTCAACAGTGCTTTATCGGAGAACCTACTGTGGAGCAAGATGTGATAGGTTATGTCAAATTGGACTTTGACCTTGCAGCCCCCTCTCTGTGACTAAATCATGTCTCCTAATGCTGCAGCTGCTGGTAATGCATCATTTACTGTTGCTGCTATCTTCATCTAACTGGCCACTGCTATGCCCCCATTATGTCATCCCCAGCTGCCACAGATATCCCTTCTCAAAATGTGCTTCATAAAAGACGCATGTGAGTAAAACTAATGAGCTACCAAATGGGGCAGAGAAATCAATACCCCACAAAGGCAATGATTCTGCTATCTCAGCTCAAGGTTTCCTTTTTCCCCCTCAGAAAGGAAAGCAAGAAATAATACTCAGACTAGAAAGAAAATAGACAAAACCAAAATTCAGGAAAATCTAATAGTAGCACTGAATAACTTCATAGCTTTGACTATTAGTGCGTAATGAGGCAAAGGGAGATTGGAGCCAAATGGGAAGAAAATGAAACAAACTGGGCAATGAAAAGAAACAGAGGCAAACGACTATATCAACCGAGGAAAAATGTAAGGAGCCCACTGTGAAGTCTAAAGAGAGGAAAAGAAATGAACAAGGAAAACAGAGGTCAACGTCAGCACTGAACACTATAATAAACTACTGAAGGGAGCCCCTATATAGAAAGCGAAGATCTATAAGGGCTGCTTAAAAGTTTGATATAACCAAATTAGAAGATCTGTCTGTATTCTTTTTGTCACAGTGGGTTCCAAAGTGATGTTAATAAAAAAGAAGGCAACTGTAGTTGCCTTCTTTTGCATAGAAAAAATATATGGAATGAATCCTCAGATAGATATTTACCAGCACCTTAGAAGAGGAGGATGACCTTTATTATATATCACAGAATGACCTTTATTATATATCACAGTGATGGAATATGTTGTGAATTTAAATAAATGCATTAGGATTCATGTTTCTGAGGCACAGCTAAATCTTGTGGGGAAATCTCTCCTTTGTTTTACACTCTTAGAAATCAGAAGCAACTCTTCTCAGATTGATTATATAAACGTGTATGAGGAGGTGGTGGATGAGACCCCCCAATTCCACAATTGCTGGGATATACACATTTAAAGAATTTATAAAGTTCTGCAGAAAATCCACATTTTCACAGACTTCTTGTTGGAGGTACAATTGTGAATTTGCTTTCACTAGGGATGGTATCATTATCCAGGGCTATAGTCATCTGGTGGAATGGAAGGATGGGATAAATTATTTTAAAAAACACATAAATACTTAATACATCACCAGTAAATTCTTAAGAGTACAGAGACTGGAATATCTTACAGACACATGATTAATTACTTGAGTATCTGCTGTGAATTCATATGCAGGTATTCTGATTTCAAATATGGATTTTTCTTCTGGTTCATTTTTGAAGGACTGGAACAGAATGGTATAGTCTGTTCACTTTTTCATCTTAATCAGTGTTTCAGTATAGTTAGGATAACATGTATTGTTTGGTTTGCTCAAATCCAAGTAATTTTCAGTGTCAGCAATTATTTAATTCATTCCATCCATGTTATAATACATATAACACTTGTAGTAGCATTTATATTTATGGTCTTATTAACTCATCTGTTTTTGCTTGAAACTAGTGCAGCTGTGTATAACAATTCATCTGAAAAAATCCAAATATAGGATTGAGGCTCTAGATGTGACTAAGGCATTGGTGATATCAATATCAAAGACAAAGTTATCTTTAATAATAGTGTGGTAAAGATTTTGTAACACTTAAACTTGGAGGAGGATCCTCTTTAATGATTTGATGCATTCAGTTAAACATTTGAGTGGGGTAAATAGTTAAATACAGCTGAAAGTGCTGCTATATCAAGCCTGAATTAATGAAAAATTTTAAGCACATGCCAGAATTCATCCACGTCATTGACTTCATTGGGATTTATGCTCATGCACAATTTTTTAAACAGATACTTGAGCACTTTCTTGAATTGCATGTTTTCCTGAAGTGAAGCCTAAGGCCCTGATTCCACAGAGATTCATGCCCTCTCTGGCCTTATTCCCTCTGAATGACCCATTAATTGGATTGTCTGGCCTACAATTAATTGTGTGAGAGTTAAGAAGCTTTTTTAAAAGAACCATGGCCTAAGGAAAAAAATTATATAAAGTGAAAAACTCAGAATTATCCACCAGAGGACTGATTTCACAACCCAAGGGCAAAAAATACATGTTGGGTCTGCTTGGACGTTTACCTATGTGAAGAAGAATAAAGGATTAGGTCTGTGAAAGATCCAACTATTAGAAGGGGACAGTGTGAACTCTATCCCTGTAAATAAAACGTATTCTTTGTTCCTGCTGAATCACAACATCTTCCACTTAGAGTGACTGTAATTTATAGTGAACAATGTTGATTATTAGGTTATATTAATCTGACTTGTTATATTATATCTAGCTTCGCTGTTACCATAAGTGTTAGTATTAGCTACTTTCAATTATTAGTATTAGCTACTTTTAATTATTTCTTAACTATTCTCATCTTTACAGAGACTAGAAACCATAGGATTGCCATATCAAAAAAAGTGACTTCGATATATCTTAATTAATTGGCTACCAGTCACTCATGATTGCCAAAATGAAGAGTGAGACTGGCTCTACAATACTTTCTAAGATTACAAAAGCTAGCAGGACTTGGATGTGTAATTTGTATTAGCTGTTAATGGGAACTGAGCTTCTACATTTCTTAAGGTGATATTGGAAATCTCAGCCTAAAATTACTTAGAAAACTTGTTGTTGTTTTTTTCAGTATAAGTGAGAATTGAAAAAAAAACCCTCAAGATTTCTACAGTTTGATTAGTAATAGCAAAAATGAGTGGGAATGTTGGGGTGTGGGGGAGAGAATAAATTAGTATATTTGTGAAAATCTTCTTCAGGAAGCCCTCACAGTTGAGGAAGACTGTCTTCCATGACTGTCTTACCTGTGGGTCCAAAGATGACTGATGAGGCCAATCTGGGATCAGCAGACTCTGCTGCAACTTGGGCACATGTTTCCCTGTGGGGTGGGTGGCTCTGGATTCTTGATTTGGTCCGTGACACACTGGTTCTGCCTCTCCTGCTTTTCTGTCTCCTGTTGTTGTTCTAAGGTTTCAAAGTACTGAGATCATTGCAACAGACTCTTCTTACATTTGTGGTGGTCCTGTGTGATAGTCTCCCATGAGTGCATGCTGATGTTGCATTTCTCTAAGCTGGCCTTGAGGATGTCCTTGATGCACTTTCTCTGCCTTCCTCTTGAGCATACACTTTGACTGAGCTGGGAGAATAAGACTTGCTTTGGGAGTCAGATGTCAGACATCTGGATGACATGGCCAGCCCAGCAAAGTTGATGTTGGATGATCATCACCTTGATTCTCATGGTGTTTGCTTGTGAGAGGACACTAATGTTGGTGCATTTATCTTCCCACAGGATTTGAAAGATTTGCCACAAGCAGCATTGATGGTACTTCTCTAATAACTTGAGGTGTCTTCCGTACATTGTCCATGTCACAGCTCCAGACAGTAGGGTGAGGATCACAACTGTTTGATAAACCATGAGCTTGCTTTCAGATCTGATGTCATGATCTTCAAACATCAGTTTCTTCAGGCATCTGAACGCTATACTTCCGCATTTGATTCAATGCTGGACTTCTTTGTCAATGTCAGCCATCGGCACGAGAGGGCTTCAGAGGTATGGGAAATATTCGGTGTTCTCCAGAGTCTCTGCCTTGAGTAGACCCCATACCTACCTACAATCCCATTAACTCCAGCATAGTTCTGCATGACCAGCCATGAAGGGCAATCTCAGGGATCCTATAGATGTGCAGTGTGGCTGCTCCAGTGTGATGTAAATCCAGCTCATCAAAGCAGACTCAGTTAATCGAGTCTGCTGGAGCACAGATATCAACATACTCCAGCAGCCTCCAGCATCACGTTTATCAGTGTCTTTGCTCTGAAAAATGGTGGAAGGGCACTTTACACTAAAGCCCATTCAATAAGCTTTAATTCAAAGTGACCCACAGCCATTTTTTGGCATGGGGACACTGATACACATGACACTTGGACACATTTAATTAGCTCAGCTCACTAATTAAAGCATCCTCTCCCCCACCTCCTGAAGCATGTCTATAAAAGCCCTGACAGACTGGGGTCTTAAAATTGTTTAATAGAATACATCTCTGTCTCATACCTCTGACATTGGCCAGTGAAATTTAAAAAAAAAGATTAACTGAGAGTTAATTCTGTTTACTTATGTATATGGTATGCTATATTTGCCATGCAATGAATTCTAAATGGAAGTCACTTTGGCTTTGATAATGACTTGATTTTCTGTGATTAGCTAATTTTGATTATAATATTCCCTATGATTGCATTTTGTTTAATTTTTGAGGGATTTCTATTTAACACTAATGGCCACTGTTTCAAATTGGTTTGCTATTCCTCATTAACATTTGCATTACCAAGACCTTCTTGTGTAATTAAATAATCAAATTTATAACTGCTGTGCTATGAGCAATAATATGAGAGAGGTTCGCAGATTTCCTGCTATCAGCACATTTAATTGGGGTCACCCTGCCAGATAAAATCATGAGGGAGATTTAAGTAAGAGCTCAGACTTTTGCTCCTCCTGGACAGTTAACCTTTGCCAAATGAACTGCTTAAAATAATAAAAGGAGGGAGAAAGGGGGAAACTTTTTTAATGATGCTCTCTAAACCAGGTACAAAGGCCATGGAAATCAATGGAGAGATTCCTTTTACTTCAACCAGGCTATAAGGGTGTGAACAAAGTGTTTAAATGATCCACTTCAGGGTAGGCAGCTTGATTTGAGCTGCCTAAACCTGAGTGGATTCTGCTGCATGTAGGCAGTTGCATAGGTGGCCAGAGGTAACATAGTTGGGGGAGACGGCTGAGGAAGGGAAGAGGGGTTGCTGGTAGGTCCAGGGGGGGTGAAGTCTGAGATGAACTAACTTGAGGTGGGGTGCACCATTTTTAGGCTAATTTTTTGGGGTCCCTGCTCCCACACCACACAAGTCTCCTGATTGTATTACCTCTGGGGATCAGACAGACTTTAGCTTAACTAGTTGGGTAAGATAATCTGGAGATACTCCTTGCTGGAAAAGCACTCACTTTGCTCTGCTATGATGGTACCTAGCACATACTTTATTGCTTGAACACTGGGATGCTAGCATTTGAAGTGCAGTTAACACATGCTAAATGTAATGCAGGACAAGGACCTCATATGTATTGCAGGGACCAGTCCCATTTCTTGAAACTGCCAATATAGCAAAGCAAAAATATGGGGAAAGCAAACTTTCTTGTGATGTTTTAAATCTTGCTGTCTTATTTCTGGCAGAACTTAGGTTTCAAAACTGAGGTTTTGGCGTGTGTGTGTGTACACATGTGTCTGCATGTGAGAGAGAGACTTATTTATTCTGAACCAGTTCATCCTCTCCCAGTTAAAAACAAAAATGAAGATTGCCTCTAAATATAATTATGCTCACTTCCAATGACCAGATCATTCTTTTAAGTCATCACAATATATATTTCAAGTAATTTGGAACGTATGCTCATAAACACCATTCATTAAGGTTATTTGAGCAAGCAAAGAATCTGAATATAAATATCCAGGATAGCAGGAAGAAAAAACAAAACCTATTACAAACAAAACAGGAACAGCTTCAATATTTTTAAAACAGTTCTGGGGAGTTTGCAATGGGGCAAAATAATTTAAAGCTTAATCTGCCACCATTATGCTGCAAGAAACCTCAAGGAATCAGTGGGACTACTTGCAGAATAGGATACTGCTCAGCATGAAAACAGGATCGAGTCATTAGATAGTAAACAAATTACAAAGGCTCCCATGGTTTTACTGAACCCACAGGCTCTAAGGAATTTAAAACCAACAGCAGAAGATGATGCTGTCTGCATGCTGTCCATATTAAAGAGTGATTAAAGTGCACAACCCCATAGGGAGTACAGAAACATAATGTACCTTCAGAGAGGCTCAATTCCCCCTAGGGTTTCTTTTGAGGAAGAGATCATTTATTACTCTACCTGATGGCTCCACCTTCATACAGCCAAGCAGCAGCAGATAGGCAGATCAGAGCCCTTCTCTTCCCAGAGCCCATCCACCACAATTGCCCCTTTTCAGGAGCATCCATCAAATATTTCACATAGCTGTGATATGAGTAACTCACAACTAGGCAGGAAGAGAGTGGAACCTTTCCACATAGATCTCATTTTATAATATACATCCTCTCTCATCATGACCATGACTGTATATTTTTTGTGCTATTATAATTCACTGATACAGGATCCATTTACGAAATCTTTCAAATGCAGTCATATCTATTCTATTTCACGGTCTTTGGATTCACATCTAGGACCATTATTTCTGAAAGGGGAATATTATTTATAACCAAAGGAAGGATCCACACGCAACATATGGGAAGAAAGTGTGTCTTCTTAAATGATTTTCAAAGTAATTGACAAGAGATATATTCCCTGTGCTCTAAACCTTGTAATCTAGAGCTTTTTTTATTGTAACTTCTCCTCACTAAAAACTTTCAAAAATCAATTTGTGAGTAGCGATACCATTGAATTCTGATATCAGTCATCACGAACCATGACAACAGACCATGCATACTGATCATTTCAGAGATCACAGCAATGAACAGCTAACAAGCAAATTCTAAGCTGAAATATTATTAAACAAAACATCTGAATTACAACTGAGTATCTTGAACAGATGCATAAACATCAGGCTATGTTCATGGATCAGCAGGAAAAACTAAGGATTATTGAAATCAGTGGGATTTAGGTACTTAAGTTGCTTTAAAAATACGTTCCTAAAAAGTTAATAAGTGTTTAAACTTGATAGTCAGGGAACACAAATTTGTGTTTCGAGGATGTGTATTCAGTTTGCCCTTGTCTCCAGCACACACAACAGATGCATTTGAGTGTCTGTCCTCAGATGCATTTGGAAAGGGTGCATGGGAGTTGCACACAGTTCAGCGTTTCTCTTATATAAATACTTACTTCAATACTGTATAATCTGACCTTCCTCTCATTTACATTGGTTTTAAGTTAGGAGCAGATCTCTTGAAACCAGTGCTATTGCAACAGCACAAGATGAGTAGAAGAAAAGAACTAGACCTAGGCCACTGGACAACATTTTTTGAAAAGTGTCTCACTCTTCATCCCATACACAATTATAGACCATTTATGTGCTGAGTGTATTGAATGATTTGCAGCTCTTCACTTACTTTCACCTCATAACCTATCACAGCATCATCATTCAAACTCCTTAGTAAAAGGAAATACATATAATATTCACTCCCAGCATGAAGATTTGTAAAAGTGTGCATTTGCATTAGTATCCACATCACATTCTATTGATACAGTGGATGCTTACTAAACTTTCCTATGGAGGAATCTTTTCTCTTGAGTTTTTTAAGTTCTTTACATTTTTTTTTTTTAAGTAAGCAACAATGGTTCAGGAACACTTCTCAAAAACAGTGTTGCTTGGTAGATCTTACACTTGATCTTAGCTCACAGTATCAAGTAATGCAGTAAAACAGTCCTACAACAAGTGTTCCTGCAATGGCTTCCTCAAATGGAATGGCTACTACTGGAGACAAAGTAAAAACTCCCAGGTATACTTGTACGTAATGTCAGACGCACTATAAATTGTGCCTTCAAAATCTGCAAATCTATCAAATAAAAACATTTGAACATTTGGCCAAATCTATAGTGGGTAAGTCTGAATGCCCAGACCTTGTGTGTATGTTTACAACATTAATATTGCATTAATAAACATTTTCCTTAAAAACAGTACTTGACAGGATCTCTTTATCGTTTTGCTAGACTGCTAAGAAAGAGCATGTGTGTTGCTTCTTCAGTGTTCTGAGGAAATGGTGGATATTTACTAAAATTACATCTTCATAAAATTACATCTTCATAAAGCCTGCCCTTGAAGGAAATCTTTGAACTGTTCTATTATCAGCTGGTTCCTTTTGCATGAAAAAAAAATGGTGTCATTGTTTTCTTGTTTCATGCTTCCTTTGTTAGTATAATTAATGTGCCAGAGCAGCTTGTAGCTTTTGCCTTCAAAGTGAAACTTAATGTATGACAAAACAGATGAGTACCGTGAACTGTTATGATGGCACCTGTTATTTAAAATCTGTTATCATCAAGTTTTAAATAATATAAGGAGATTTTCTTTTATCCCACTAACCTTCCAATTTCCTTAATATACATCCTTAAAATAAGTGAAAATGATTCTCTTTGAATACAATTTTCTTCTGTTTAATTAAGTATCTTTATGTCACATGTACATATATCAGTATCAGTTAGAAAAATAGCTTTAATTACCTGCTTTACAGGGATATGAGTGCTTTGTTCTAGCAACACTAATTTAGAAATGTCTAATACACAAATCTTAGACCTTATTGGTGGTAACAGAAACCTCCAGAAACAGCCTCTTCAGCTGAAAGATGCATCCAGAATATTTCACTAGGTCTTTTTTTGCAAAACTGCTGTATCTCTTTGTAGTTCTTCAACCACTGACTCAAAGCATATCTTCAAATCAAAGGTGTCTCTTGCTATTCAATTGTTACTAGGATATGTTGCTCTAAACCCATGGCAAAGTGTGCATTATGTCCCTACTCTTGCTATTAGCTAAGAGTTATTACTGTAGATCAAGAGGTAGGGACTGGTGCTGTCTCAGCAGAACGCACGCCATGCTGAAATCTTTTTAATGAGGTAACTATTGCAAAGCTTTTGGGTTGGAGGACTGTCTTGAGTTTGTACAGTATCCAGCACAGTTGGAGTAGGCAGTAGGAAATCTGAAGAGGAAGAGCTCCTGGTCAGAGCCGAGGACCCCCAAACTCTGCAAGAACCGGCACACCAGTTGTTGCTAGGGTAGGTACTCCTCGCCATAGAAGAGTCACTGAAGGACTTGGAGGTGAAAGGCAGCCATCTTGCTCACCAGGTCGACCAGGCTCTGGCCCCTCTCAGCAACAGGCAAATAAAGGATGGCTCATAGGAGCCAGCTGTGTCCATCCCAGAAAAAATCTACCAGGAAGTGCTGGAGTCTCTCGAGTAGGTCTTGTGGCAGGTTGAGTATGGTACAGCAGTGCCACAGGGTCCATGCCACCAGGTTACTGGCAATGAGGACACATCCATGGTAGGAGAGGCTGGGTAGGTGCTAGTGCCACCACTGCAGGTGGGCTTCCACCCCTTCCTCAAGGCTGTCTCAGATGTGCACCATGAAGGTCAGTGGCCCCAGGAATACATGCAGGATCTTGAGGCCCTTGCAGTGCCAGGTGAGGCCCCCTGGCAAATCTGGTGGGGTTGCACTGGTCCATGCACCAAGCAGAAGGGTATCCCTCTCAGCCCAGTTGATATGGGCTGAAGAGGCATACTCATAGGCTCACTGGCAATCCGTCAGGGCCCACACATATGCCTGGCTGTTGAGGAAGATGGTCACATCATCCACATATGTCAACAGCCAGAGTGGACGGCCAATGGATGGGCCCATGGCCGAGGGCAGGGCTGCACTGCTCAGGCAGTGCTGTAGCATTTGCAGCAGTGGCTTGATGGCCAGGTCATAGAGCATGCCTGACAGGGGGCAGCCCTGATGGATGCCTCTACGCATGGGGAATGAGGCGCAGAGCATCCCATTCACATTGCGCAGGTTGGAGGTGTCTTGATATAAGACCTGGAGGGCTCTGGTGAAGAGGGGCCTGAACCAAAAGGCCTCCTTGGTCTGGAAGAGGTAGGCATGGCCCACCTGGTTGAACGCCTTCTCCTGATCCTGAAAAATGAGGCTGATGTCTAGTCTGAAAAGTTTGCTGGCTGTGAGTAGGTCATGCAGCTGGAACAGGTTGTCTTTGATGGTCCTGCCTAGCATGCAGCAGCTCTGCTCAGGCCTAGAGACAGAGACCATGATGGTATGGAGGTGGGTCACCAGCGCTTTGGCCAGAATCTTGTAGTCTGTGCACAGCAGGGAGACCAGCCACAAGTTCTTAATGCAGCCAAGGTTTCCCTTCTTGGGCATCAGTGTAAGCACTGCTCAGTGGCAGCTGATCAGCAGGACCTTGTCAGCAAGGCTGTCCTGGAAAATGCACAGGAGGCAGGAGCCAAGGAGAGGGCAGAAGGTCTTGTAAAACTCAGCAAGTAACCTGTCGAGAACTGGGGCTTTTCTGGAGGTGAGGCCATTTGTGGTGGCTGCCAGCTCCTCCAGAGACAATTCCCGCTCGAGCTTGCTGGCCTCCAGGACACAGAGACGTGGCAGGCCCTCGTAGAGCTCCCACGTGGCCTTGGGGCAGGATGGCTCAGCCACAACCAGGTCACAATAGAAGGTGAAAGTGTTCTCACATACTTCACCTGGGTCTGCGATTACCCAGTCCTCAGGGATCTTGAGGTGATCTAAGACTTTGCTTGCTGCACGCCGTTGCTCCAGGTTGAAGAAGCAGCAGGTTGGGGTGCCAGTTTCTGCCAGCTCTTGGCAGCAGGCATGGATCCTTGCTCCACAGGCCACATTCTCCACCAAGTTATGCAGGAATTTCCTATGGAACCAAAGGCTCTCACACAGCACCGCATCACTGCTGGCAGCCAGCAGGGTGGCCTCAAGCTCTGCCGCATCTTCCTCCAGCTCTTGGATATGGTGATGCATTTCATTTGTGGCCAGCTGGGTGTACTGCTGGCAAAAATCCCAGATCTGTACCTCACCCACATCCCACCATAACTTCCAGGAGGAGTTGCTCAGTCTTGCAGCCTCCCAGCCCTGCCAAAAGTGGGCAGTCTCAGAAGTAGAAGTCTTGAAGTAGAATGAACCATAGGGTGCCCACAGGCAGGTTCTCCCTGGCAGGCTCAGTTCACAGCAGGCTAGGCCACGATTTGATAAGCCCAAGGGAAAGATGTGGCTGCTGCACAGGAGTGGCAGATGGGTAAGCCATGGTGAGACCACTGGCACTCATCCTGGCCCGGATGTACTGGCATGTATGAGGATGCAGGGCTTGCCAGATGACAATGAATCCTGCAGTCTCCAGGGCAGACTGCAGTTTGTGGGTTGAGGGCAGGTGAGGCTCAGGCCCTGTGCAGTCGACCAAGGTGTCAACGGTGCAATTTAAGTTCCTGCCTATGAGGAGCAGGTCATCATCCTTACCAGCATGCAGGATGGTAGCCAAGGTCTTGAAGAAAGCGACCCTCTCCTGGCCATCAGTGGGTGTGTAGACATTGACAATTAGCAGGTGGTGTTGTGCTAGGGTGACATGGACAGTCAGCAAGTGGCTGGGGATGATCTCCCATGCCATTGCCATCTCATGTTGTAGTTGTGACAGTAGCAGAGTCGCAACCCCGATGCTAAGGTTGGTGCCATGGCTCAGGAACAAGTGGCCTTGCCAGGCAGTGTGCCAAGCCACCAGGTTGAGCCCATCAGAATCTGTCTCCTGGAAGAAGGAAATGGCCAGCCACTTCTGGCACAGGAGCTCCAGGATGGCTTCCTATTTCATGGGATCTCAAAAGCCATTGATATTAAAAGTGCCAAGGGTCGTGGCTGCCATGGGTGTGGGTATGGGAGAAGAAGAGCTAGGTAAGGTATAGGTGGAAGAGTGATCACCCAAGAGCAGAGCAAGACAGCAGAGACAAGTCAGGGAATGCCTATCATGCCCTATTCTACTCCAGGGACCCCCACAGGACCCACTCGTGTCTCACCCACTGAGATCTTCTCCAGACAGTAAGCCTTCTGCTGAGTACCTAGATCCTGTTGCATAAGTTTGACTGCAGCTCTGGCAGCCTTGACAAAGAGTTTAGGATCTGAGCACCATTGGGTGATGCACTCCACTACATTCTTCTATCTTTTGGTCTGTTTCAAACAGGCCAAGAGTCCCCCATAGCCGGAGCTGACCTGGGAGGGAGGGTCTGCCAACATGGGCTGGACATTTCTGACAGAAGCACAGTGAGGCTGCACCCCAGGTGGGAGCTCATCCACAAAGCCAGTGTCTACACCCTCAATATCTAGACACATCAGCCTCCTGTCATCCTTCAGGTCAAGAACTGCATCCAGAAGGGAGATCCCTGCCTTCTTGTGGGGAGACAGGTCATCCTGCTCTCGAGTTCACTTGCAACAGTCAGAAAGCTGGATATCCATCTCACTAGCTTCCTCATCCAATTCAGTAGGCTGAGATGTGACCAAGAGGTCAGCAGACTCCTCTGCCACCTGGGTCGGGCCTCCAGAAGAGAAGCATTGTGCATAACTTTTACTGCCACCCAACTCCAGATGCTGGGAAACAGGTGAGGGATTGGTGGACCCTGCCTTCACTTCCCCCACTTCCAAGCCGTCCCCATCCACAGTCAATAGGGTCGCCGTCATGACAGCTGGAGCAGGGTCAGGCTCTCCAGCAGGGCCTCCCTGCACCAGCCAAGGAGGGTCCCAGTGGGGATGGGGTGTCCTGAGAGGCCCCCTTCACCTTCCTCTCTTTGTTCTTCTTCTTCCTAGTGGCAGGTGGTCCACCCTTCATAGGGAATGGGCTGGACTGCTCCCGGCCCACCTCTCCAGGGCCAGCCACCTCAGAGAAGACTGAGGTGGAGGGTGACCAGGAGGAGGCCTAAGCCCCATTGTCCAACACTGCCTTGGTGTCACAGTCACGAGCCACCCCATCCACCTCACCTGGGGCAGTCAGGAAACAAATGGAGGCATCATCCCTTCCACCTGGTGGGGCCTCTGCACTGGGGAGGTGGGCACCATAGGTGGAATGGGCAGGGGAGAGGGCTGGGGAGTAGTTCCAGCCCCTCCACTGGATAGTGCTCTCACACCAGAGACCTCAGCCCCCTCAGATAGAACAGGGGTGAAAGGAGGTCAGGAAGAGCTCCCAGCCTCACTGGGCAGGGCCTGTGTCCCACTGGACGCGCCATCCTTTGGCACCGCTGTAGTTGCCAATGTTCCGGCCACTTTCCCCTGCGGTCAATGGGCTGCTAGGTGGGAAGAACTACCACACTGGGGACATGTGGTCTCCCCCAAGGAAAAATAAATCATAAACCTCCACCCGTTGAACGTGAGACTTAAGGAGTGAGGCAGAGACTGTGGGCCCTCCCCAAGGAGCATGAAAACCTGCCTTTAAAAATACAGGACCTGCTTCAGCTTTGGGTCCTTGCTTCTGATCATCAGTTGGTGAAAGGGACTCATAGGAACCCCATAAGACTCGAGTTCCTTGGCCAGCTCCTGATGGGTCACATGTGAGAGCACGTTGGAAATCATGACTCTCACAGCCTGGGTGTCTAGGGATGTGACAAGATTGGGTAGGTCCACGATGTCCCGGCCATCTCTGCACACGCTGTTGACCAGGGTGGAAGTGCTCAGGTAAATCACTGGGACCGTGATAACATGACCTGCATAATGTATGTTATGCTGTCCCAGGAGACCAGTTAGTGCACCTACACAGACCTCAACTCCAACATAGGGAGGGATGTGAACCCTTAAGCCATGGGTAAGGGGCACATCTTCAGAGGCATCCTCATGCCAGCTGCTGGGGGCAGAAGCAGCCATTCCTGCTAGAATAGGGTTAATTTTGAAAGCTAAAAGCTAAGAGAACAAAAAGATGTGTATATTAACTACAGAGATAAGTGTCTGGGAATCCAGCCATAAAAAACTAAATGGAAAGGGGAAAGGGGTAGACTGAAAAGAGGTGGGGTTATGAGGTTTAGGAAAAAAACAGAAAAAAAGAAAAAAGGGGGGGAATTAAGAGCACCCCTTGAAAGGCAAGATATTGGAAAAGATAACTCCCCACAACAAACAAGCAAAAAAGAGAGAAAGAAAGAAAAATAAACAGTAAAGAAAAAAGCTATGAAGTAGCAAGTTGCAGACAAAGAAACCGGAAGTGAAGGGGGCACAGAGCGGAGAAAAAGTAGTAAAAAAAAACACTGGAAGAATGCAAGAAAAGAATCACAAAGACAGATAAACAGAAGCAAGAGACCTTAGACAGGGGAAGGGGGAGGATCAGAAAAGAAAAGAGATAGGAACCCAGGGAGTCTTAGATTCAGGATTGCCCCACACGGCTCCAAGTGAGCCCAGTCTGAGGTGTCAAAAGCGAAAGGAAGGAAGACTGGAAATTGACTCCTCTTCACTCTTCCAACCTCTCTTTTCCTTCATATTTTTAATCATCTGTTTTGTTCTTTTAACATTTTTCTTCCCTGTTTTCCATCATAGCAATGGGTACCTTACTAAATTCCTCTAAATCCTCAGAAATGAGGTCATTTTGTGTTCCTTCTATATGTTATTCAGAGACCTATTGGCAAGCAAGGCAGAGTCCACCAACCATTTCTGGCATGGAGTATAAGAACGGTGTTACATAATACAAGCTTAAACAAAGAGAAAGAGAATAAATACCAACAAAGAAGAGAAAGAAAATACTTCTAGATTTCAATTCAAATTCCTTTTTTGTTTTTACTAGACATATAATAAGATGAGGCAGCTAAGGCTCAAAATATAATTTTTTTACCTACACCATCAAACTAAGAAAGAAAAGATACCAGCTCACAGAGTTTATTTTTCCTTTTGAATAAAGTGAGTTAGGATAAACTTCAGTGTGATGAGGCAGACCAGCAGACCAGCACATAAGGAATATATATAGCCAATATCCAAAGCCAAAATTTTTAATCCTGCCAGTGAGCATATTGTGATTTGCTAAAACGTTTACTAAAGAAGAAGGGCATTTTAAAAGCTAATAGGTCACAAGTGCTCTGGCATTATGGGTCAGCTTTAGTAGCCCTTGCACACTGTAAATTCATGAAGAGATGAAGTGTGAAGCTACCAAAAATTCCAAAAAAAAAATCTGTGGGGGCACATCTACATGAGACATTTACTGCAGAGTAGATTACTTAGCTCTGAAGTAAACATCTCAGCACCTACACGTGGCCCTATTAGGCCACAGGAAACTAATAAACTGTGCAGTAGAGTAGTACTTGTAAATACAGGTATTATCCTGCTGCAGTGTTTTTTACTCCACAGCACCACACCTGTAGATGTTGAAGCAGCTGGTTGGGGCACAACAGTGCATCAGTGCAGGGGCTGCCTGCCAGTTAGTCCCTCACTGAAGCACCCTTGTACTTCAGACAGCCTCTCCAGAGCACGTTGAAACAGGTTGGAGTATTTTCAGGCTGGCAGGTTGACCCCCCAGAGACTCTGTCAGCTGGGGCTGCTCCAACCTGGCCCAACATGGTGCAGTCCTGGTTGCATGTGTAATCACAGAGCCCAGGAACAATAAAACGCACATGTAGATGCACCCTATGAGTCTTATTAGAACAAGGAACATAGTCTCCTTTCTAATCAATTTATTTTCTCTACTGGCTTCAGCTTTTCTGGGTAAGGGTAACATAGTACAGGTAAGTGACAGTGTGCTCCTATTTCTCTATCTCTTTTGAGTTAGCTTGACAAACCTGAGCTTCCATCAGCATCCAGCTTTACCCACACCCCAGCATGGCTTTTTGTTGTTTTCTAGCAAGCTACATCTTACATAAAGATTTACAAGGGCTTCAACTGATCCTTTAGCTCAACCAGCTGAAATTGAGTCTGTCAGATCCTTAAATTCTCATGTAAATGTTGTGCCCTCCAATGACAAGCCAACCTTCTTTTTACACCTTATACATAAAGAAGTTGTTACTACAGGTATTTTATACCTTCATATACATCCTTTCTGACCTACATTCATTAAAATGTATATAATACCTTTCATAAGAAAGGCATCTCTGGAGCTACTGATATTTGATCACAGATCCCTATTACTTCCAAAGAGAAGTTTTTCTAGAAATTACATGAAACGGCTTCAAGGATAGACACGTTGCTATTAGGAATGAGCAGCACACAGCAACAAGTAAAAAAATCCAGTTGTTTCCCTCCACTATTGCAAACATCATAGGTGAGCTGGCACAGCAACTGCATGGTCTGATAATAGAAAAGACTATAGTTCATTACTGACAGGGAATCCAGGGAGCAAACTATGACTCTCAAGCCATAAACAGACATTGCATTTCTCCCAGGAGAAAGCCTTTTGCATCAGGAACCTACACACATTCACACCAATTGTTCTACATCAAGTATCGTTGATGTGCACTGGATAAAATGTGTAAGAATGATATTATATAGCCATGATGTTCCAGAAATTATGTGAGGGGCAAGGATGCCCTGGAGTGATATCTTTTACTGGACTATGTCATTGTGATAAAGTTAGACACACTTTCGAATGCACGACTTATAAGAATGCAGGTCCTGAGGAAGCATGTCTTGCATTCAAAAGCATGCCTAACTTTATTCCAGCAACATAGTTGGTCGAATAAATGATATCACCCTAAGAAATCCCTGCATCTTGGATAAAATGTGCTAACACTTCCCAACCCCCCTTGGGCTATTCCCTCTGAGCTTTCATAAGTTAACTGGGGTTTTTGTAACATCATTGGCTGTGTCTAGATAAGTGCAGCTGTGTGGTATGTGGTACCACAGACATCTGTAGTGCCACATACTGCACATTCATTTGTTCTTCGTGCTGTAAGGGAGCAGCACAGAGAGGATTTTCAACCCCTGGATAGCCTTAGATATCTACAGCCTTAGATAGATATTTTTAAATTAAAATAAATGAATACAACTAACCTAACACAGATCATAGGGCTCTGCAAAATTTTGGCGGCTGTTCCATTTCAGCACACGAACCACTGAATCTGAAACAAAATGAAAGGCACCGGAACATCTCTGAAATGAAGCAAAACCATCTGAAACAGAGACGGGAGGGGGAAGAGAGGAGGGGAAGGACTATTCAGATCTTGACATGTAGCTGCCCAGTGTCTGCAATCTGTCCCTGAGGTCCCTTCCAATCCCAGTGCTCTGGGGGATGGAGAAACAGCATATAAAGCTCCGTGTGAAGCCTCTCTCTGCCTTTTTTGAGCCATCTGTCTGGAAGCAACAATGTGTGAAAGGTAGTGGCTGGCTGCAGTGGCTGGCTTCCTAGTAGTCAAATCTCTTGATAGTCTCTCTTTTTGGAAAGGATTGGATATACCTTTCCAATATATTACAGATAAAAGATATATTGCACATAGAAGATATATTACACACACACATATTTTCCAGAACAGCAAATATTATGAAGTGTGCTAGAAAGGCAGATGCCAGGACTTCTTGCAGGAGAGCAAGAGGGGCTAGAAGGGGTAGAGAGAGAGCTGCAACTCCCCCTCCCAAACTTAGATGCTCCCTCTTCCCTAGCAGCCATGAGGCTTCTGCTGCTAGTGGCAGCAAGGAGGTGGGAGCAGTGCCTGCACTTGCCCCACCTTCACTAAGACCAGCAATAATAATAGCCCCCAGTACCACCAGAATGACAAGCACCAGCATGACAGTCTCCTCCATCCCAATTTCAGTTCCCAACCTGAACCTTCCAGTACCAGAGGAGGAACTGGATCTGGAAGCAGGGGAGCTCAGTGCCATAGCCAGAGAAATTCTGGGGAAGGAGAGGGAATCTGAGTTTCTACTCCACACTCCTCAAATTTCCCCTAAAACCAGGTCTCCTTCTCCACAAAGCACCTCAGAGGAGGTTGAGGTTCTGGAGGCAAGTGGCTCAGCTGAGTCTGCTCCTCCTGTTCTTGTGCCTCTGCCTGCTGAGGTTGGGGATAAGGCAGAATCCACACCCACACCCCAGAAGTGAGGGGGTAGTGTAGTGTGGGATCACTTTGACATGACAGAAGATCCTAAGTATGCTATCTGCCTATACCGCAAGATCAGCTGGGGCAAGGACGAGAAACACTTCAGCACCATGGGGATGCTGATGAATATCAGGAGGCACCACCCCATTGCCCTTGCTCCTCCTGAGCCTGGCACCAGTGGGAGCATACCCAAAGGGAAGTTCCCCTCTTGCTCCAAAGCCCCTGGCCCTGAGAAGCAGAGGCAGACCACCCTGAACCGGGGGGGAAAGTTGGAGGCAAAGGGGGGTGCATTTCCAAGGTGAGGAAGGCCACCCAGAGCTTTGAGATTATTGTTCTGGATGGCCAGCCCTTCTCCTTAGTTGAGCAGCTGGGGTTCAGCTGATGGCACTCATGGTCCCATCATACTGCGTGCCCACAAGCAAGATGCTGTACCCACCCCCCCATGCATTGCCTATGTTGGGGTCCAGAGGTACCAGACCCCAGCAACCGGCAGGTAGCACCGAGGCCTCAGTGGCTACCTATCTCACCAAGGACTTGGAACCACTGCTCTGTGATCCCTTGGCCTACTGAGCAAGCTGCAGCCAGGTGTGGAAAGATCTGGCCGTGGTTGCCTGGGAACTCCTGTACCGTCCACTGACCAGTGTTCCTGGGGAAGATCTTAGAAAAGTTTATTAAAGAGGCCATCCTTAATGGACTGGCCGAGGCCAACATCCTAAGGGATAGCTAGCATGGGTTTGTTGTGGGTAGGTCTTGCTTGACCAATCTCATTTCCTTCTATGACCAGGTGACCTATCACCTGGACAAGGGAGATGAGATTGATGTCATATATCTTGACTTCAAAAAAGCCTTCTATCTGGTATCGTACGATCACTTCTTGGCAAAACTAGCCAACTGTGGCCTTGGGTCCACCATGATCCGCTGGCTGGGAAACTGGCTCCGTGGTTGGAATCATGTGTGAGACCAGAGGCACTAGCAATCCCCAAGACCTGTGAGACGGGAAACCCCACCGTAACAACCCGCCCGCTGTCCCAGAGGGCAGGGTGCTTACTTACCTGTTACAGGTGTGCAACGGGGCCAGTTGGCATAAAGGCCACACCAGAACGAAGGAGAGGGGATGTGGAACCGAAAGAGCTGGGACAGGAGATGACCACCGGTGGAAGTCTGGAGCGGTGGATGCACGTGGACGCGCACCGAGCCCACACATTCTGGAGCAAGGGTAAGGCCCAGAGAGATGGGACAATACGGGGCGGTAAGCCCTGATGCTAACAGGGAAACCAGGAGCGCCGGGAGCTCTTTCCGGCCGGGACTGCTTGGCGGGAAGCCCTAGGATGAGGGCAACTGAACCGGGCAGCATCGTGTCCACGCCGTGGGACTGAGAAGTCCAGGAGGGAAAAGGACCCAGGCGGGTAGGACGCTCTGTCCCAGAGGGGGGAAAAGGAGACCATGGACCAGCAAAGGCGGGCTCTTCTGGAAGCAGACTTGGGAGCTCAGAGCTGCTCCGGTCAGAAACAGTGGGTTCAGTCCACTGTTTACTAATTTGTTTTGTTGTTTGAGGCCTGGCTTCCCAACAGAGGGGAGACTTGGAGGGCAACAATGACATGCGAGTGTCGGACATCCATGGAGGCCCGGGCGAAGGTGTAGGGGTGGAAGGAGCCCTCAATTACTTGAGGCCCTGTGTGACCAGAAGTCTCGTTTTTGGACATGTGCGTGTCAGAGAAATCACTGAACCAAAGAATCATCAAAGTCGTGGCAGGCGGGTTTGACGCGTACGGATCCTAAGTGAGTACACTTTCCGGCCAGGGATTATTGGCGGGACGTGCACAGACTGGTGGACGATTGGACTCGCTGACAACTCAGAGGGTGGTAATTGATGGCAGTCACTCATCTTGGTGTCCTGTGACCAGTGGGGTCCCTCAAGGCTCTGTCCTTGGACCCATATTGTTCAACATCTTCATTAATGATGTGGACATTGGAGTCAGGAGC
>NW_017728923.1:13724117-13753914 GCF_001723895.1 Crocodylus porosus | reverse complement strand
GGACTCGATGATCTTCCGAGGTCCCTTCCAGCCCTAATGTCTATGAAATTGGCAGTTGGGTATTCTTGTCTATAATAGTTTTCCAGTGTGCATTCATTCTGCTGCGCAGCTGTTGCTTGGTGTCTCCTGCATATTTTCCACCAGGGCATTTGGTACACTGGATAAGATATAATGTTTCTAAAGGTGCAGCTGTAAGATCCAGGAGTGGTGATGGTTCCGTTGTGGGGTGTAGTAATTGTGGGGGTACTGGAGATATGTTGGCAGGTTTTGCATTTCTTGTCATGGCATGGTCTGGATCCATTTGGTGTGTTTTGGGCTGTAGGAAGTTGGCTTCTGGTGATGATGTTGGTGAGGTTAGGTGCTTGTTTGAATTTACAAACCACTTTTCACAGACAGGACCAAAGGTGGGCCAAAGGACCAAGGACACACAGCGAATGCCCAGAGCAAGCTCAGGATTCCAACTGGCCTGAAGGTGGGGCCAGGCCCTAAGGGGGAGCCAAGTGTTCCAGAAGGGAGCACATCTGAGTAGGTGAAGGATGTAATGTATGAGTCATAGGCCTCAGTGTAGGTAAAGTATGGGGAATGGATGCCACCCTAAGATACCTAAATGGGCAGCTTCCCACCTGAGAAACATCTGAATTGGTTTTCTATCAAGGTGTGGCAGGAAAAGAGGGGCCGGTGGTTGGCCCAGAAACAGGTTGGCCATCGAAAATCTAACTGGCACCAGAAAAGGTCCCTGTTACAGGCTACCATCTCTGCTGGTTTCATCCCATTCTGCCTACACACACACACGATTCAAGAGTTTTGCTTTGAACAGTTTGAGGTGCAGTTTCACAGAAACCCCTGCACCTATCTCCTTGAAACCTGGCAGGATTCATGGCCTTAGAAGGGGCTACCATGCCTGCTGTTTTCATCCCACTCTGCCTTCACACATACACCTGAGTTTTGATTTGAATAGTTTGAGGTACGGTTTCACATAACCCCTGTACCTATCTCCTTAAAGCTTGGCAAGCTTCATGCACTCAAAAGGGGCTACCATCCCTGCAATTTTCGTCTGAATCAGTCAGGAAATGACAAAGTTTTAGGCATTTTACTGATTTCCCATTTTAGCCTATGGTCGAATCTCAGAAGCAGCGTCGTAACTCTGAAACAGATTCAGTCGAACCAACATGTAACAGTGATCCAAAACACCAAAATGAATCACTGTCCCTCCAAAATGGCCAAATCCAAAATCAAAAGGAAACAGCCATCAGATTGTAAACATACAGTTTAGTTTTACTGTAACAAATAGCAAAAGTAGTTCCTGCTCAAGGGTCGGGTACAGAATTGAACTTTATTGTGCCATCAGTTTCTATACAAAAATCCCCATTGAATTTGGTAAATGCTACTACTACTACTCAATAATAATACCATACAAAATCAGTAATGCTTAATAAAATGTATGTTATCACTGGAACATTGAAATCTATACGAATTCAGTCGTTACTGACACTTGCCAATATTGCTGCTCCAGGCATTCACTGCAACAAAGCTTCATGCAGAGGTCATCCACATGAATGACAACCCAGACCTTTCCCCATACACAGAAATTTAAAAAATCTCCCAGCTCACCACTTAGTCTCCCAGAAACCTTTGTGGACATGTGTACAAGCCCTCATAGGACATAGTGTAATACCTTGGAGGAAAGCATGGAATGAAACTACCTTTCAGATTAAACATCTAATTTCTGACCCAACCATAAAGCCTCCTGGTTTTGGCCTTCTGAGAAAAATATGAAAGGTTCTAAATTGGATCCAAACTGGGCCGGGCCACTGCGGTCACTTGATGCATAGATGGGGTATTAGGAGTTCTGCAGAATGTGACTGTCTCAGACTATGGGCCACATAACAACACTCTGCCTTCTATACAAATGTCATGGTGACACTGCAGACATACATTCCCTTTCCCCAAGAGCATTAGACTAGTTAACTAACCTTAAACTGAAATTATGATTGTTGCTCCAAGTCAGCCATATGGAAAACCAATGAAATATCTAATGGCACAATAATAAAAACTGTTAAAATTGAGGTGTGATCCTGCTCCCTCTGACTTCTATGGAAAGGGGATTTAGAGTTTAATTTGAATTTATCCCATCATTTATGGTTACATAGCTGTTTGTCTGATATTAATATCCATGTCTACATCCCACCACAGCTCCTTCCAGAACCATGACATTAATAGTCTCTCTCTCACTCTTAACATATCTGATTATCCAGTAATTTACAACAGTAGGGAAGTTCTGTTTAATTAGTGTAACAGAAACTTTTATTGGTGGAAACAAGAAACACAAAAGTGCATAACAACAGTTTTACCAGTCCTTTTACAGGAAGTAAATATTTCAAGTAAACCTACTTCTCTCTTTCAGTAGCATTTTTTTAGCAAATTCCTTGCATTACATTCCAACGCTTAATAGCCAAAGACTTTCCTGCTTTTTAAACATTTATGAGCTGACTCAGATGACATTGGGTTAACTGTTCTGTATGAACAGTATCAGCAGTTCTGTTTTTTTTTAAAGTTTAGTTTTGCTTAGTATTCGCTGCTCCTTAACACTACCTATATGTTCCCAAATCTCTTGCTGCTAACACAACATATAAATATACGTATTTTAAACATAATGGCTGCTGACAGATGTGAGAAAAACAAACAGCGCTTGACCAGAAGAGGAAGCACAACAGTTTGACCCAGCTCCCCAGTGTCTGTATAGACTGGGCACTGCAGCAGGGCTTTTTGGTGCTTTTATCTAAAGCTAATTCAATCAGCTATTAGATAAAAGTGCCAAAAAGACCTGCTGAAGCACACAATATATACAGAGGTTGAGTCAAACTAACACAACGCCTCTTTTGGGCAGGTGCTGTGCTTAGCATGAGGGCGTACTGAGCTGAAAGGAAAGCAGTGGTTTGGGTTTTCTCACATCTGTAAACAGGCTATGAAGATAGTCAATGCCTTCTTGAAAATTAAATGGCATTGTTTAAACCTTGAGATAATCTTCCACTTCACAATAAATAGCCTTTGAATCTAACATATAACTATGATAGGACTTAGATACAGAAGAGGCATGGAAATATAAATTGTAAATGCCATAGCCTGAATTGCAAAGACGTGGATTTAAGGTAAAGAGAAAGAACATTGGCTATAAGATGGGGGCACAAGCGTGGAGGCAAGGGAGAAAGAGAAGGGTACAGGCATGCTGGTCAATCATAGACTTTTCAGTTCAGCCAGTAAGCACAACTGTCTCTGTCAAAAAATATTCCTATGATTCTAGATGAAATCTTCTCTACTGAACAACGGAAAACAAAGGCAGTCTTTTATCTGATTTTCAGAGCTATTTAGGAAAATTTATTTTTCAATAACCTTCTCATGTTTGTGAAGGTTTAGTCTTCACTGCACTGTATGTTGCTGCTAATGCAACATGGAATGAAATGCCTTGTTTAAACTTCAATGTTCCCTCTATGCCCAGAAACAAAAGTATCGAAATTACAGGAAAATGGGTATTCAAACAGTATTGCCAACTAGGGCAGAATCAGGAGTGGTTGAAATCTCAAACAAGGGGCATTTACTAATGTCTCTAGAATAGTTTTGCAGACTGAAGATGTTTAGCTAATTCAGATAGTCTCTGTATAAACATTCACACTTCCCACAACTCCAACTACTTGAATATTCTCCACTGGTAGCACAAAAAACCTCAGATTTATTGACCTATGGAATAATTGGCCCTATAGTTTAATTTGTCGTAGTTATAATTCTCTGACAGGTCTCTTACCATCACTGATAACTGATCACTACTGGACACTTATCAGTCCATTAACTAGAATTTACTTCAGTGTGGTTATATTTTTTTCATAGATACAGCAACGAAGTGACTTCATTATCTAATTAAAAGGAACCTGGAGGAATTACACTCTCAGGAAGGAAAACAAATACTATAAAAAGGCTTTAGGTCATACTATTGATGACCTACAGTTTTCAGTCTAATAATATAACAAATATTGGCATCAATGACAACTGGAAGGAAAGACCACAACCCCCTTAGATACTGTGGTTTGTAGATATTGATCCTTACTATAAGAGAATATACTGAAATACATTACACTGAGATATATTAGGTGCCTAGGCCTACAAAATAAAAGCAAGCTCATGTAGCACTGACCTATATTATATTTATTAGGGCTGCACAAGGCTTCGGTGCTGATTCGCTTTGGAGGAGATTTGGCCGATTTGGTGGCCAAATCTCCAAATTCAAATTGAATCAGGACACCAATAAAAAGGTCCAAATCGATTTGAATCTCTCTGAATTGATTCAGAAAATATTCGGAGAGCTTTGGCTATTTGGTGCTGGTAAGAAGGGGGTGGGGGAGGGGGAACTGGACAAGGGGGGAGAGGACCATGGGACGACTCCCACCAGGCTCCATCTCCTACCTGCTTCCCCAATCTGCCTGAGCACCCCGCTGCCCCTGGACACCCTCCCAGCCCCCACTGGCTGCCCCACCTGGCCCCAGCTCCTGGCTCTTAAAAAAACAAAACAAAAAGTCCCACACTTATCACCTGCTGCTGCAGCAGCCATCAGGACTTTCGGTGGTTTGTGGCACAGCCCCCCTACACAGTGTGGGGCAGTGGAGGGCAGCAGGGATGCCCCTCCTGCCTGGCAGCAGCCAGCAAGTGGGGACTTTTTTTCAAAAGGGCTGGGAGCTGGGGCCAGGCAGGGCAGCCATTGGCAGGGCTGGGAGAGCAGGTGGGGGATGGGGCCTGTCCGATTCGGAGATTCAGCCAATTCAGTGTTGACCAAATCTCCAAATCAAATTCAGCCAAATCAATTTGGGACAGTGATTCGAATCACCAAATCAAATCACTGTCCCCTGAATTGGCCGAATCCATATCTGAAGCAAATACTAGCTACTTCATGCAGGTCAAATATTTATGGCGGTACTTTCATAATCACAGCATCCCAGACTTTTTTCAGTTCTTCTGGTTTGATTTTTGTAGTAAATATATCTATGAAACTTCAAATCCCATTCTACGTTGTTGCTGAAACACACTTCCATACAGTTTGATGGACTATTACATGTTGATGGACAATTACATTTGCTCTAAACAGAGTGCTGTCAACAGAAGTTTTCAGCATTTTTATTTTATAGGTTTTGAACTTTGGGGGGCTTTCAACAGATTCTTTCAACATAAAGAAACAAACATGAACCTCTGTTTTCAAGTGGTACAACTCTGCTAATCATCTTAAAACTAATTTACCTCTTTTTTCCTCGCACTCAATTCCCTATTTCAAGTTCCTTTCCATATGAATGAACCTTCTATCATTTAATTTTGTGAACAAGGTACACTATTCATTTGAATGATTCTTGAAATTGAAAGATGTTAGTCTGTTCTCAGTCTTTTTATTCAAACTTATATGAAATAAAATTGTACCTTTTGATTTATTGAAGAACCTCTTTATGCTGCAGTGTAGCTAGAAGCTCTTTTTTTTTTTTCTATTCCAGTATTTCTCTCTCAAAGGAGGCTAAGTTGAACACGTTGTCTGCAGAAAGATTTATTTTCTGCTTGCATAGGAAGTCTTTCCTTTTTCCAAAAATATGTACAGTGCTTTATCTTAACATAAAAAGATTGGAAGCCTGCTATTTCAATGTGTTGCTGTTCTTCAAATGAGTAATTTTAGTAGGGCCTTGACAGATGTCCAGTGAAATTAATTGAAAAACCCTGTGTAAATGTAGAGGCTTAGGGCTCTGTTCACTTAGGGTTATTAGGGGCATTCTGTGCTTCATGAAACCACAGAGGCAAGTGGCAACTGCCCATAGGCACAGCCGACAGTGCCAGGAGTGTCTTTTTGCAGGGGGTGCACCTCCATGTACAGAGGATGCACATGCACCCCCTATGCATTGCCCCTGAACAGGTCCCCTGATAACTGAATGACTTATCTGAGGCAGGGTTCTGAACCTACTGGGAAAAAATGTTGGCTGGCAGGCTACTGAGGGGACAAGGTGAGTTCTCACTTTTCTCAGCTGTCAAAAAGCTAGAAAGGCTCTTGAAGGTTACACTTGAGGCCCTTCACTTTTCTTCTGGGTGGATTCATATCAATAGAATGAGCCTGGAGGGAATCCAGCATTAGGTGGCGAATTTACTGGCTGGTGAAACTGTTTACTGTCTTTCATCCATTCTTAAAGAAGATTGTGTGCCGTTCTTCACCTGCTTTCCCTTTCTAGACTCGTGCATGTGCCCCTGGCAGCTGGGGGGGCATGGCTGCACCGGAAGCAGTAGGAGCATGGCAGTGGCAGAGGGA
The DNA here is from genome assembly GCF_001723895.1 of Crocodylus porosus. NCBI lineage: Eukaryota > Metazoa > Chordata > Crocodylia > Crocodylidae > Crocodylus > Crocodylus porosus. The sequence continues at coordinate 13,747,592 of NW_017728923.1, read as the reverse complement.
GCCCACATCTAGGTGGGAATGTTTCTTTAGGATACTTGCAATGTTCCTTTTCCAAGTTAATCAGATGATTTCAGCTGAGCAGCATGAGGTTGTTTGTTCTTACAAAGACCTGAGTGCAATCCTCATCATTAATGGGTGAATCTTTTTGATTTAGGAATAAAGGATAGGAATTAAACCAAAAAAAAGTAAGCAAGAACCAAGACTGAAACTTTAAAAAGTTCTACCATTGCACCTCAAGTCCATACATGTGTAGTCTTAGGTTTGATCCCCTTTTTTATTTACAGACCTCGGCTCATATATATGAATAGGTGGGTTTGAATTGTGTATGGAGCTATAGGTGCATTCTGAACTCCATCCAGAGTCCCACTCCCTCAAAAACTGCCTTCTCCATGCTTCAAAGCCCCGTGTATTTCCCCTAACCTCACATTCTGGTGAGAAATTCCTCTTCGAATATGAACCTTGGCCATACTAATCTTCAGGGATTGTTTTGCTTTCAATCCTGTGATAAAAACCAACAAGTTTAAATTTTAGATTTCTATACCCTGACCTTTTTACATTTGGTTAAGATACTCTAAAAGGAACTGGACATACTGGTTTAGATAATTAAGGTTTTGTGTGGACTAATAGGGCACAAGTCATATTTGGCCTTCCCACAATCGATTAAATCTGTCCTTGGTCAAACCTGACTTTTTTCAAACAATGCTCTTTAAATCAATGAGATTTGGGTGAAGTGTGAACTTTCTAACACCTGCATTAATTGAGCACAGTTGACTCTAAGTGGATTTACTTTTGCTACAATTGCTTTTCTATTGGAATTCAAAGTTGCTTTATTAATATGGAAGCAAGTCCATTGGCTAGAGGAGCATTTATTGCTAAGTAACTAAGAAGATATTATCACAAACTTGGAAACTAGTGCAGTTAAAGGTCAATGCATCTCTTCTCTGCTTAGTTCCATTCTGGATGCATCTACATGAGCATTTGATCTGGGATTAGTTTACTTGCAAGTAAACTACCCAAGGTTAAACACTTCTGGGCAAGAGTCTACATGTGCAGGAATATGGCAGCAGATTTGCTGCTCTTACCATCAAACTGTTGCCACTGCCTGTGGTCCAACAATGGGCCCCTGCCACAACCCGAGGACTGGGCATTCACAGGTGCCCAGGGACCATGGTAAATCAGACAGGCAGGCCTGGGCAGAGTCCCCCCATCCCCACTCATTCCCTGGGGCCCAGGTAGCCTGCCTCCCCCACCCCATTCCCAGAACAGGGCGGGCCAGGCCAGGCTTCTGGCAGCACCTGCCACCACAGCTCTAGACCGCACTGCCCCTCCCTCTCCTCCTGCAAGTCTGCCAGTCTCCTGTGCTGCTGTCCAACCTAGACAGCACCCAGACAACTGGAACTATAGCAAAATCCCCAGGTTGTTTTTTTTAAATTTAAAAATGCATTCCCTCCCCTTTCCCAACCATTTCTGACTTTCTGTCTGCCCTCTCTATCCCTTATAAATGATTACAAGTAGTACTAGGTAAGCTAAGTTCTTTTATGCTATTATTGTAATAAGCTCCTTTTTATATTGTAAGTAGTGTTCTTTTATGTTTGTATTGATTTTTACTTTTATATATTGTATTATATTATGTTTCTATTATGTTTGTATTAATTTTTACTGTTTTATATTGAAGTTATATGACTTAGGCCTGTGTCTATAAAGTAATGTCAAGTTTCCATTTTGTATGTTAAGCCTCCATCTTGTGTCCTCTGTCTGGGTATAACATATGTTGCAACTGTGACTCATACCTACCCCTCCTATGTAAATTGGTTCCTGAATGAATGGGAATGAATGAGGGTGCTGGAGGCATAATGGTAGCAGGCCTCTCCTGAATGACCGTCAACTCAATGACCCGACCATCACTTTGCATTGACTCACTGAGGAACCATAGACCTCATCCAGAAACAGAGACAAAATCCAGTATTTGAAAGATAAAGAACCTATGGAAACCCAACGTTTTGAAGATAAAGACCATACAGAAACCAGGAACCCCACCACTGTATCCCACCAGCAAATAAGGACACCTGGACCTGCACATATGCACCTGAGCAGGACTGGCCCTTGCCTAGACATGTCTTCCCATAAGAGACACACGTAGTCTACTCTTATAAAAGTGGTTTCATAGTTGGTAGGCTTGGAAGGGACCTAAGCAGATCATGAAGTCCAATCCCCTGCCATGGGCAGGAAGGGATGCTGGGGTGATTGTCTAGCTTCCTTGTGAATTCATAGTGGTGTGTGTGTGTGTGTGTGTGTAATTTTGTAACACACCCTAAATAATGTCTAACAGTACATTGTTAAGATCCTGAGTGTTGATCTGCCATGTGGCAAGTCAACAGGACATGGAGCTGCCCATGCCCCCACCCTACCCACATGGGACCTTTCCAGAGTGGCACTTGGGGGCCAGCTTCCCCTCCCCTGCACCATGCTGGTTCTGCACCTTAAGCATGCCCTTGCTGTGTGTCATGGGTGCTGTGTGACGAACTGTTTGCATGGACTGAAGGGTGTCCAACCCACTATGCTCTCCTGCTGATGATTACCATGGTGCTCTGGGTGAGCCTGCTCACTTGGTATGGGACCCTGAGTTTCAACAGTGTGGGGGACAAGCCCAGGCTTCCCTGCAAACTCTGCCACCACCTGGAGGGCTACCTATGGCTGTGCTACATGTCCCTCCCCTGCACAGATGAGGAGAACATTGCCACCAGCACTGACATGTTCCTTGGAGTGTGAGAGGCCTGTGCTACTTAGCTGCAGGGGCACAGGCCGCTCAATAAAGTTTTACACTGTCTGTCTCCTGCCTCTCTGCATGCTGGCAGGGGGAGCAGCAGGACCCAGGAGCCAGGGGAGTGTGGCTGGGTTGGGTGGGGAAGAAGAGCAGAGGCAGAGGCCGGGGGCTGAGGCTTGGGGTAGGGGCAGGGACAGCCCTTCCCCCAGTGCAGGGCTTACCATGTGGCTGGCAGCTCTGGTCAGTCCTGTCTGGCAGTGACAGTGTGAGGTTCCAGGTAGACTTGGATAGTGGTGCACGATGTGTGGGCACCCAGGTGGGGGCCCTACCCAGGGAGGATTTGGTGCTGCTGGCAGCTGGTGGTGACATGGCCAGCCATGCTTCATGGCTGAAGCTTAGGAGCTGCTGAGGCAGGCACTGGCCCAGACTTCGTGAGCTGCTAGTGGAGGTTGAAGCAGCCTGCAGGCCTGAGCAACACAGGTCTGGCAGGTGCACAGCACTGTGGTACCAGGCAGTTGTGCTGGGGTGCAGGCAGGCTGGTGCAGCAAGCCTGCATAGGGAAACATGGGGGCATGGAGTGGTTTCAGGCTGCCTGTTTATGCCCCAGGGCTCAAACTGCCTGCAGACTTTTAAGGGCCTGAGGCTGGGGCAGGCATAGAGCCAGCCCAGAGCCCTGGGGCTATTCTCAGGCTGGTCCCCTAGTGGCAGGGCTGACCAGAAGCAAATCTGCTCCTGGGTGGTGTCTACATGTGTATTACTATGCCATTAGTACTCATGAGTAAATTTCCTACTTGCATTTGTGGGTAGAAAATCTCCTTGTGAATAGTTTAAACTTACTGCACAGTAAGTGTGTACACATGTAGACATGTGCTTACTGCACAGTAAACTATGCTACTGTGCAGAAGAGTGTCTTTTGTGGGTATGTCTGTCTTTTAGCCTACTTCAGTTTAGAATATATACTGTATTTCCTGCGAGAAGTCTCTTAATACCTAGATTATTTACCAGCGTTGATGTAAACCTAAGGGCAGTGAAGTTCTTATAAATGTATGTTTCACAAAAGACAATCATGTAGTGTTTCTTAGTTATCACTTATTAAACCAACCAGTAATTCTTCACACTAAATTTACAGTGATGACTTGGACACTGGATTTACAACAGCAGAGAAAATGTTAATAAAACAGTTATCACCAAATAACCTACTGATGCACATTAATCCAGATTACTGGCTCCATGAGCAATTTCTCTTCAACATAAAATCCCAATCAGCATTCCATGAGGTATCCTAGAAACTACAGTATAACCTCATGAATCCAGCATGCAGGCTTCTGGCAGACTTCTGGGGGTGGGCTGCAGGCACTGGGACCAAGCACATGCTGTAAATGTAAAAACTCTGGATTTTTGAAACCAGAGCAGCAGCCAGTCCTGGAGTGGTGGGGAGGAGGAGGGGTAATGGCAGCCAGTCCTGGAGCAGCAGCTGCACGTGAAGCAGTAGCATGGGGTGGTGGATGGCAGTGGTAGCCGCTGTGTGGAAGCTTCCCCTCCGCTGCTCTGGGATTGGCTGCCGCTACTCCCCAGTGGAGTGGGATTTTGAAAAAGTACCAGATTTTTGATAATTCCAGATTTTTTAGGTTACACTGTATTAAAGTACCTTAAGCATTAACTTTCCATGCCTTATTTCTACTGAAATAATTAATTCACTTCTTTATATTTAAGATGTACATTTTATTTTCTGTCTGAGGATGGACAACTTGGTTTCATCTTCCATATGCTAAGCTTATCAAAAGAACTCATGGAGAATCAGCAAGGGGTAGGTTGTTACACCAAAGTAAGAATACTGGATCTCCCTTTATAATGCAGGATTTGATTTGTACAATTCAAAGCACTGATTCAACTGCAGTCTCTCTTAATGAATATATTGTCACTGGTCCTAGTGATAGAGATTATGTGTTCCTCACCGTTTATTTGAATACGTTAAAATAAATAAATAAATAAAAAATCATGAGTACTTTGTCACAGGCCTAACAAACAGACCTGAATTCCTTGCAAACCTGATGTTTCAAAAATAAGGTGAAAAATAAGACCAAAATTACTGTCCTGAATAAAACATTTAAATTTATTAGAGTAATAAAATATTTCATTGCAATCCTTCTGCAAGAGTCTAAAAATATGAGTAGTAGACTTCAGGCAACCTAAGTAACTATAATATTGCATATTAAAATATAAAAAAATATGAATATATGTGTAGAGAATTACTTGTTATTAATGTATTGTTATATATTGATGACAGATCTATTGTGTTAATGTAGTTACAGGTAAACAAGAGATTTGAAAATATAAAATATAGCAGAGAAAAGTTGCCTCCTATACTAACTTGCTAAAATTCCAGAACATCAGAGCAGACTTGATTAACTGAGTCTGCTGGGCTAAGTACAGAGAGTCAAAATGCCAGAGGTTGAACGATATAGTCTTTTCAGGTAAGTCTAAACTGCAGAGATTATATTGAAAAATAACTGGACAGACATTTACTTTTGATTCAGGAAATGCAGCCACATGCCTGCAGCGGCTCAGGCCAGAAGCTTGGGGGTGCTAGAGCATGGCTCTGGCATGTAGCCAGCATGGACTGTATGTTCACTTCCTCTTCCTGATGCCCGTGAGGTCTCTGGGAGCTGCAGTCCAGAATCTTAGCAGAAGGACTCTGCAGGTTTGCTCATCACTTCCTCTACCTGCTTCCAGGTGCCTCTGGGATTTGTAGTCCACAGTCACACCCAGCAATATGTTTAGCAGGGCAGGTCTAGGAGGAGGGTTTAACCCTCCTCCCTGGCCCCAGACCCCAGTCAAGGTTTGCCTGGGGAGGGGGGGGCAGTCTTTGCCTCCCCCCACAACCCTTTTCTGCTGGAGCAGAAATCCCAGCCCAGCTCAGAGATGCAAAGCATGATGGGATGCTGGGGGACTGTGATTTAACTTTAACCAGGAAGGGGTCTGGAATAGAAGTTTCATAAACTGGTTTGACCCAAATCAGATATGTCTGATACTACATTCAACCATGTTTGTCTTAAGCCAGTTTCAGTCATTTTGAAACTGGTTTATATGCACTAAACTTCTGTTTTGTTACTGGTTTAAGCCAGTTTCTGATGACTTAAACCAGTTTATGTATAATGTCTGTCCCTAGCCCTGGAGTGTGGCAATTACCATTCTCCAGCAGCCTCCTGAGTCTCATGAATAAGTTTTCTGGCACTTAAAAGTGGCAACAAGGGTGCTTGAACTAAAGCTCATTGAACAAGCTTTAGTTCAAGCATATCTGCTGCCATTTTTAAGTACAGGGACACTGATGCACAACATGCAGAAGGCTGCTGGGGTCACTAACTGCCACACTCCAGCAGAACTGATTAATCAAGTCTTCTTCAATATGCTGGAATTCCAATGCATTGGAAGAGTCTCCATGCTTATATATAGGAACCACTTTAATTAAAGTGCCACCCCCCCTCCCCAGAGTACATATGAGTGCCCTAAGAGCCTAGAACCACAGTTCATTGAGACAGTTTTAACTCCTTTTAGTAGGAGAGATTGAAAAGACTGGAATCATTTACTTTGCTAATAAGATGGAGCATGATAAAAGTGCAAATGAAGATTATATACAAAGTAGACCAGGGACATTTATTTTTTTGGCTCATAGCACAAATAAGGAGATGTTCAGATGCATTAAAAAGGAATGCATTTTTAATTAATAGGCCTAATAAAACTACAGAACACCACCACAAGGTGTTATTAAAGCTAAAATCTGAAGCATTTAAAAAGGGGTTCATATTTGTGCAGTATCAAGAACTTCAATAGTTATAAGAGCAAAAGTTTGTGGATGTATACTAAAACTTGTAGTTCACAGTTTCAGCCAAGCTACAGAGATCAGGATGAGACCTACTCGGGGGGGGGAGAAGGGGACAGATTACCCACAACTTCTTACATCCTTCTCTGAAGCATCTGGTTATGCCAATGTCTAGACAGACTATTCAATCATGGTGAGATAAAGGCGGCAGAAAGAAGTGGCTAATCCAGAGGCTAGTCAGAGCTATTGAAGGAAACTGGAAATTAACAGCTTTGCATTATGGGAGAAGCAGAGGGGAAATGAGGACATAAAGGATGCTGATGGGAGCCAGTATCCTTGAACTAAATTCCTGTTCAGGGTGATGAGATGAGCCCCCTCACCTCAAGCATCCCCAACATGCACCTTATGCAAAATGAGATTTAGTTAGTACTCTTCAGATAGCCGAGAGAAGTTTAGTTCTTCTTTTGAGCCAAACCACTTTCCTTTTTATATGAACCATGGATTGGAGCATAATAGAGAGAAAAAACCTGGTGTTAAACACTTTAGGTCTAGAGATGAAATCTAAAAAGCATCAGTGAAACAGTTCATCCCCATGAGATTTCATTTAAGACACTTTTCAAAGATAAGTATACGGAGAATCTGACAAGATAAGACTGCCCTTAATATCTTCCTGTGTTATCAGGGAAAACCAACTTATGGTCAAATTCAGCTTCAAGCATCACTTCACTGGTATGTTACTTAAAGACAGGCACTTTTCAATGTGGTTCTTCTACTTAGCAATTAGGAGGGAAACAAAGAAAAAAAACCCTTGAAGCTTTTATTGAACAAATGTGTACATCTGGGTAATACTTGCTGCATAAACAGAGATACTAGCCCTTAGATGCCCTACACATGGGGCTCTAGCAGTGTCACTAAAGTAAAACTTTAATTTATCTACTATCCTTTATCTGTAAGATAGTAGTAAAGTGCATAAACTTTTTAAACATGTCATACAAGGCAGGCAAATTTGCACAGTGAATTTCATACTCCTTGGGCACATCTATACAAGACTCTGACTGCGTAGTAGCTGAAAAATACCGCACGGCAGTTTGTCACAGCATGGAGAGTGACAATAGGCTACTGCATAGTATTATCAGGCTACAAATCTTAAAACAACTTGCCAATGAGTGTCTACCATCACATCAACAAAGGAGGTAACTGAGTTCTTTTTGCCAATTCCAAGTACACACAGTTTATACTATTTTTTTCTTTAAGTGTGTTTAAATCTTAAATAAATGCTGCATATAATAAAGTGCACTATCAAGGAACTCCAGCAGCCTGATTTGAACATGGATCTTAAGTTTTTCATAATAATTAGAAAAAAGAAATCAATTTTCACCTCATTAACTATGTGATTACAAAATAATGATAAAGGAAATTAGAGTGAAAATACAAGATTTCATTGTAGCTTGGCTTTGGGCTTAAATTATTGACTGGAGCTACTCTATAAGGGAGTTATAAATCAGAGGAAAAGGGGATTAAATATTTTGTTTGTCCTTTACCTAAGACCTTCCAAATGTCTATTGTATTATCTTGCCCTGTTATTGTCCAAAGACACTCTGACAAAAAGAGGGGTCAATTCACCAAAGATATACACTGTTTTAGCTTTTCCAGTAATTTCAAGTCATTTTTCCAAATAGGCAAGGCAAGTTGACACTAAATTTCCTTAGCTAAAGTTAATCCTTTGCTATTTATTTTGGATAGAATCTTTCCCAAGAAATACATCAAGGCACCTAATCACAGCATATACTTTCTAGACTGTATTTATTATATTTTTTTTCTACTCCACTTTTATATACTTTATGGCATCAGTCCTACACATACTTATGGATGAGTAACGATGTCAAAGTAAACAGCGTAAAGTCTTGATGAAACAAAGCAGTTAAGCACATGGTAACTTTACTTCATTGACTTCAGATTTCAGATGAACTTTACTAAGTTAAGGCTCTAACCCTTGTGACACTATGGGCATGTCTACATGAGCATTTAAGCATGACAAAATTTACTGTGCATTAAGTTAATGTGCAGTAAGCAATTTTTGGCAGGTGTCTACATGTGCAGGCACTTGGCACTAAATCTAGTGCCAAGTACATTCAGCCCTGCCATGTGCCCCTGTGGCCACCAAGGGGAGTGCCAGTCCCTGGCCACATGGCTGCCAAGTGACAGCTGGGTCTGGCTTCAACATGGATGCCAATTGCTGGCAGCCATCTTGAAAACACAGCCCTGCACTCTGATCCCTGGCCAGTCCCTTCCCTGCCCATAAGCTGCTGCTTCACTGGGCATACAACATGCGGCAGCTCCCTCATTGCCCACCCTGCCTCCCCATGCCCTGCCTGCTCCAGCCCCTACCTCTGTCAGCACCATCTAACATCCCATGTTCCTGCTAGCCTTGCTGTTTGTGGCAAAGTGGGGGCCCCTGACTAGCCACAGGGCTAGTTTCCCCACCTGCCTCTGGGCACACCATTCACCTGTCTCACCTGACATGCCTTGGTTGAACATAACTGAGTGTTAATTAGGTAGGATGCTGCCCACCCTGATACTAGGAGAGGGGTATCCACAGCTCCATTCCACCCCTACACTGCAACCCAAGCCTCACAGATGGCATCTCAGGCAGTCAGCTCAACCATCCCCTTCACCTATTAGCTGTGGTCCCTCCCCTGGGAGGTTCAGCTTCCATATAAGCCCTGGCCCCGTCTCAGGCTAGTTGGGACCCTGAGCTTCTTTGCTCAATATGGGCATCCCTCCCAGTGGGCCCCTGGCCCTTTTGACTCTTTCAGTCCTGGCCCCAGCACTGACCAGTCAAGTCCCTCAGTTGGGTCTACACCTCCTGCCTGCACTCAGGGATCAAAGTTCCCCATTCCCAGCTCAGGTGCTTCATGAAGCATGCCTGGCCCCACAGGGTCACTCAGCCCAGCAAGCTCAGGTGCTTCCTGAAGCTTATCTGGAGTTCCTGGATCAGACAGTAAATGTAACCCACCTGAAGGTGAGGGCTGGGGTTAAGGCACCCCACCCGTCTTTCACCAGGGTGGTAACTGGCCTGGCATTTCCTGGGGTATCCCACACCACTGAAAGCCACACCAGGCCACCCACTCCCAGCTGGGTGCAGTTTTAGGTCATACCCAGGACCAAGAACCTCCAAACCATCCCCTATAGCTCCTACCCTTACCTCCAGGATGTTGCATTCAGCCTAGCAGCCAGGCAATATTACCAGCCTGCCAGCACCAAACTGCTCTGTTTATATAGGCAGCCAAGGATCTAAAATGGCTGCCACAATCAAGCACCTGCTGGCTCCTTGGCTCAGCCCTTAAAAAGGAGGTACCAACAGTGCCCGGCCACAGTGTTGTATAAATTTTAGGCATAATTAACCATTTTTCCTGCCCAGTAAGAGTATGCATACCCATACTGCAAAGTAAACTAGGCTAATATGATTTAATATTTCTCATGAAGACATGCCCTATAATGAATACAGTTAAAATCAATTAATAGAGTACATACTAATGAGAGCAGAAGTTGCCTCCTGTAGCTTAAGTTAAAGAGACCTGGTTGGCAACACAGAATACATTATTGGTGTTGGGTTTTGCTTTGATCCAGCTCTGAGCTTTCTCAGTGACAGTGATCATGCAGTCTTTTCCCTAAAATGAAGGAAAGTCTTAAAGAAGATTCTGTACATCCCTTTATCTCGTTCAGTGATCCCTGAAGGTCATGAAATAAAAAGACTTCTAAAGTGTATTTGCTTTTAGTTAGCACATAGCATTCTAAGTTTTTCCTCTGCTGAATTCCACTCTATAAAAAAAAGCTAGTCAGCATTGCTATAGCACTGTGCCACTAATAAAGACAACTTCCTGTATGCTTATTAATTTACTCAGAAAAATTAGTTTGGGTGTCCTTAGAAGTCAGATAATTTTCTATGCAATGTAAATCTCTGATATGCCACAGTTTAATGTGTACAAGCAGAAATGAAGAATGCAAAAAAACCCAGTGTTTTTGCATTCCAGGCTTTAAGTCGATTTCAACTTATTAGAGCTCCAGATGACACCCATGTGGGCAGAAGCTATACTGCATGTCTACTGCAAGGTCCTCTAAGACATCTGGTACTGGGCATTATCAGAAGCAGGATATGAAACCAGATAGACCTTGGGTCCAATCCAGTATGGCAGATTCCATGTTTCTCTTTCTACTGTTGATTACCTCCCACAGAAATTTTATGGCACTCCTTCAACCACAGATTTCTGAAGCTAGTGATGACCACAGAGCTAAAAAATAGAACTTTATAATCCTCTAAGTGGCACTTCTAGTGCAAAAGGTCTGAAACAAATTTGCTGACTTTATGCTAAACTCTTTTTCTATCACAGTTTATAGTGAACCTTGATGCAAACTAAAAAGTGCAGGTGTCAAACTGTATCAGTATCGTTTACTGGAGATGTGCACAATTGGTTTTTTTGGCACTGTGTACTTGCAATTTATTAAAGGTTGTGTCAGAATAAATTCATGTAAGTAGGGATCAGGTTTTTATTAGCACAGAATGATTTGTTTTTAATGAATAAGGCTACTGCAGGAAAACAGTTGATTAGGTTATAGGAAACAAAAATAGCTAAGCAGAACATGTGAAATATCACCTGCTTCTTCTCTCATAGTGCACTCCCCCTCTCTTAGTCCCTATTAACTCTATAAGTGTAATGGAGCACACACAGTAATATTAACACACACACTTCCTGAGGTCTAGTAAAACTGAGAACTGTGGCCTTAAGTTAAGCAGATTCTTATCATCTAAAAACACATTTAAGTGCTGTCTGGAAATCTCAATTACCTGAAGAGCACCTAAGCATGTGCTCAACATATGTGTGGCAGTGCACCTTTTGTGCCACTTCAAGGGCCTGAGCAGGCTGTGAGGCAGCCTGCAGGTGATTTCACAGCCAATCAGACAATCACATGACAGCCAGGAGGCTGCCTGATTGGCGCAAGGCAGAGCAGCCTCAGAGCAAGAGCAGGCCCTGAGCAGTAGAGCCAACAGTTGCAACAGGGGAGCTGAAGGGTGAACATTTTCCAGACAGAATACTGCTGCTTCTAGAACATCCGGATGTCAAGAGTAGGAACTATGGGACGGAGAAGGTTCCTGGTCCTGGGGCATGACCTGAAACTACACCCTGCTGAGGTTGGATTGTGTGGTGGGGCTGCCTGTGGCAGGGCAGTCTCCAGGAAAAGCCACACCTGTGCCTTCCCAGTGAAAGGTGAGGATGGGGCACTAGAAAGCCTCAGCCCCCACTGCCTTGTGGGTGACCCTGTGGAGGGGAAAGGTTAGGGCAGCATACCTTCAGAGAGGAGCACAGGTCCTAGGCCCACTGAGTGGGGCCTGAGGTAGGGCCCAAACATGTTGACAGATACCTGAGGCCTGAGTGGGCCATAGATTGAGTTGGGGTCCCAGGTACACAAACAGATTCCTAAGGCCCAAGGGGCATAAGGCCCAGAAGCCCCAATGAGGGAAAAGAGTAGTAACTCCAGTGAGGGGACAGAATAGTGACCCCAGTGAGGCCATGTCCATGTCTGGCGCCCATGTCCAGTATGGCCTGAGGGGGCCTGAAGAACTGCACATAGGCCACCCAGAGTAGCTTGAGTTGAGGCCCCAGTGAGGGGGCATGAGGCCCAAGCACGTCTAATGACACCTAAGGCCAAGTTGGGCTAGAGGCTGAATGTGATCCAGTTAAGGGGCCGGGGGAGTAATAGTGGGTAGTGATTTGGATGCTGTGAGGCATGGGACATGTCAAGGAAAGGTCGGAGCCATGTATTTCACCTTTGGCATCAGGGCATTAAATGGGCAGCCTCCCATGTTTTTTCCATTAGTGTATTTAATACATCAAGATGTGGCAGTAAAATCAGGGTGGACTGCTTTAGACAGCTGAGCCAACATTTTGAATGGGCCCTGGAATGGTCCTCTGTCACAGTATGCATATGCTTTGTCACTTAGGGATGGCCTTCCAAATTAGCATCTACAGGCTTGATAATTTGTTGGGTTACGGAAGTTGCTGTGAAAGTGCTAGGCACAGTATATTTTAATACCTACGACACTTGTAAACCAAGTATTTCTTAGACACAGGAAAGACACAGAAAATGAGGTTTTAAGATGGTGTAAATAAGTATAGCTCCTTTGAAATCAGACCTCAGGTGATGTACACCAGGGGTGCTTGTACACATGGTAGTGTTTAATCCTTACTAAATTAAACATGTTTATTAAAATGGAATTGATTTGTTTTAATTCAATATATCATTATTGTTTACAAGTGACAGGTTTTAAATCAAGTTAAGCTCAGTGCATAATTCACAGTAAATTACAGCAGGGAAAGTCATGTAACAAGTTACCCTGCTTATCTCTTTGGTAGTCGATCTACAGTAGGGGGCATTAGCAAACCAGTAATCCTCTGACTCCCAAAATGCACCCCTCCGAAGCTGTAGCTACCCGCAGGGAACCCCATGCCAAGCCGTTGTTGCCTGCGCAGTCATCCCCCACCCATGGCCCTGGCATGGGTGTCGCCTTGTGCCTTGCTGCCCATGTCTTCCTAGGAGGCAGTTTTCACGGAGGCACCACCCCCCAAGAATCTCCCTCTGGTTCCATCAGGGAATTGAGAACCGCTTGAGCTAAAGGGGAGGCCCTGGAGTGCTTTCATTTGCCCTTCAGAGCAAATGTTGCCTGCCTGGTCACAGGACTCCCCAGTTCCAAACAAGCCCAGTCCAAAGTGAGAGGCATCGTATTAAAATATTTTTTTGTTTTAGTCAGTATGCAGGCATACCCCCCGCCTCCCCTGGCAAAGTTGACCTGCCTGTTTTTAAAAACAGATTTACTGGTTCTACAAGTTTTTCCAGCTCCCCTGAAGGTCCTTCTTCCAGCTGCTGTTTAATTCGCTGCTAATTGCCCATAGCCTGCCTTCAGCCAGCTCTTTTGGCCAGCTGCCTCATCCCCTGGGAAGCAATATGTTGGGGGAAACCAAGGGTGTCAAGCAGGTCCAGGTGTCGTGTATCCACCATTCATGAAGCAGCATCCCTGTAGTTTAATGAAGGATGGGGTTCTCAAAACCCCACTAGTCACTTTTGCAACCAGAGATTTAATGGGGTCTGTTGGGGGGGGGGGCATTCAAGCCACAGCTGGCTCTAAGACACAGCTGGCTCCAAGATTCTTGGGGTGACCTGGCCAAGGGAAGTCTTCTTCCCCTCCCCCCCGCAATCAACCCTGTAGTTGCTCGCCAAAGTTGGCACAGAAGATGGACAGGGTCCTGAACTGTTTCAAGTTTTGTAGTTAGGCACTGCAGTTCACTTGGGTCATGGCTGGGTCGAGGCAGGTAGGGGAGTCTGTGCCTGAACCCTCAGATACTCAGTTCTTTCTTGTAGTGCTTGCAGACATGGGTTGCAGTTTTTTAGGCTTGTTTTATCTGGAGGTAAATTATTTTGGATTTTTTGGAATAAAAAAAGGCCCAAAATAAGTAAGGGGTGAGAAAAATGGTGCATCCAGCCGGTGGCCAGACTCCACTTCCCAGAAGCCCCTACCCCTGTGGCTCTAACTGGTTTCCATGGAGATCCCAGCAGCATGACCTAGGCCAATGCTGTCACTGCCACAAGATCCTGGCCTGGTTGCAGAGCTCTGTGCCCTGCTGCATACCCTACCAGCAGGAGTGGCACTAAGGAGAGACTTGTTGGGGGGCAATACATGATTATTCTGTCTTGTATCCTCTGTCCCTTTTCACAGTAAAAGTTACATGAATGGACTTCTTGCCTGATAATAACTGCGGGGTGGAAGGCTGACAAGGGAGGATGAGGTGGAGGGCAAGAGTAAAAACTGGCAACTGCCACAGCTTCACCTTTATACCAGTGGCATGGCAGCAACTGGAAGTAGCCACTGCCCATGTGTGATAGCTACCCTGGGCGCCTGGCTGCATCATTATACCTGATAGTAAGGAATGGAGAACTGTGTTCTCCACCATTCCTGCTCAGTCTCGAATCTTATATGACAACCCTCAAAACAGGATTGGTAATTTCTGTGGCAGAGCCAGTTGAGGAGGATTATAAAGCCTAATACATTTACTACTGCTTTGAAAAACAAAGCTTAATAATAATAAAGAAAATATCCTGGAACTCTGCCAAGTCTTACACCTGGCTGTACCTGTAACAAAAAAATATGTGTGATTCCGTTAGCTCTGAAGCAAATTGCACACAGTCAGAGATTCAGAGTTCAGGCTTGCTTACAACATCCCTAAATCTGAGATTCCATATGTTCTCATACTGGCCAGTAAATAGCAAGCAAATTGGTTTAAAATTCATGCTTCTTTCCCTTCAATGAAGAGATACTTGCCTTTCAGCACCCACTTATTCAGGGGCAGAAGATTTGTACAGGTTGCACACACACACAAAAAAAGAAGTGTCCCTGCATGGTATTATAGCATGCGAAAGAACAGCTGACTAGCCAACGAAACAGTGCCTCTGAGAACAGAACATTTTAAAATCAGCTGACGGAATGATAAATGCACCTTGATTATTTTGATGTCACTGGAAACAACAGATACAAGAGACTGCTGAATCTAGAATGACATATGGTTACAATATTTTGGGGGGCCCACAGCTTAACTAAACACAATTCCTTCCATACACTGTATAAGCATGCACATTTTTAACAGATCAGATCCAAATCCATCTTTGATATAACATACTGTCACGTTAGCAACATTAGCAACACATTTGAGTATCTCTTTTGGTACTGGACACTGTGGGGGGGAAAAAACAACACGTATCTGATGACTGCCATTTTAATAGGAGTTTAAAAGCACCAATGAGACCAACTGTAATATTTTAACTGTTTTTTCTTACCTTGCTTCTTTCCTACAGAAACCCTTTTGTCCAGTTTTTGCAGTTCCTTGATGATAGCTGGCCTCTGACAAAAAATAATAAATGAACAGGAAAGTCAATGTATTTAGCTTTGTGGGTATTATCATCATGGTTTTGAACATGAAAAGATTATCTGCAATACAATTTTTGTTAGGAATTATTTCACTCTTGTGTGAAAGGCAGTACAGTCTAAAAGGTAAAGGGCTCATTCTGAACTTTAGGAATCTGGGTTCTACTCTGAACCCTGCCATTGTCCCTTAGAAATCACATCACATTCCTGTCCCTCTTACTCTCCTTCCTTCAGCCAAACTAGAAGGCAAACTCTCTGGGACGGACTACTTCATACGATATGTTTGTACAGCACCTAGCACAGTGCTGCAATATGATATTCCTGCAACATATATGAATTATAATACTGATAAGAATGCATTAGTCATTCATCCCAAATGTTTCAGATGCTTGAGACTCATTTGATTCTCATTAAAATGAATCCTCAGGGATGCATATGCCTTTCAAGCATGAATAAGCCATGTATACCCTGCCCTGTGTTTATCATGGGGTACTGAAGGAGGCAGCCTTCTTAAAGGGTGTTATTTTATTAAATGGAAAGCTAGAAGTTCTGGGTTTCTTTCTGAGACAGCCCAAATTGAGGAGTACTAGGTATTAGCTGTTCATTCTGTCTTGCCTTTCTTCTATATTTGGTAACTGGGAAGAACAACACCCTTTCTATTTCAGAGATAGCCTTGACCTCCCAAGGCAGGGACCAGCAAGAGGACCATTAGGTGCCATATCACTATTCTTCATCAGGGACAAAAGGCAGTCTTGCTCTTTTGGTCTTAGCAACTCTTTTGGTTTAATGAGGCACTGTAAAGGGAAGAACTTGTCCTCCTGAGATTCCTTGCAAGCCCCTAAAGGGAACGGTGGCATATTTTTATTTTTACGCTAAAGACACCCAAGTCCACTGTAAAGAACTCAGTACCAAGAGGCACCTAAGGGCCTTGTTACACATTAATTTTAGCCTGCTCCTGGAGTACTTAATCCCTAGATTGTCCACACATTAACACCTGAAACTAGTTTTAAGTACACTTTAGGTGTCTTAAAGTGGTACCATTCCAAGGCAGGTTTATTTCTGTGTTACCCAGCTCATATTCCATTAATGTACAACCACTCCCCATTAACCAAGTTGCAGTCCTCCAGCATCCCAGGATGCAGAGTCTCCTCTCCCACCCACCCATTCTGTGTGGACAAACTTTCCACCCCCTGAGCTCTAGCACCCACAGTTGTGGCACCAAGCCAACTCCCCCTCCCATGCTCAGCCTGCAGAGCGTGTGCCAGCTAGCCTGTTTTAGGGCACAGATGAATCCTGGAGTCGGCTCTAAGGGGTTTGGCAGAGGAACAAGGTAGGGGGCTGGATTGGGATTCTCATGAGCTGGGGCCTTGTTCCCAGGCCGGGGGTAGTAGCTCCCCCAAAAGCACCTTCCCTCACCACTGTCATCTTCCAGGCACCTCAAGAAGCAAAACCCCCGCACTCCCCAACCCCAAATTACTAGTTGTTAAAACATGAGATCTTCTTTAATTTACTTCTTTATTTCTTTTTCTTTTACTTCTTTTTATTTTATCCTTTGGGAGCTAACTTCCTTCATTTCATCATCCTTCCTCCACCCCCATTTCCTTTCCACCTCCCATTTTATACTCCCATTCCCCTCCCCCCATTAACTCTTGGCCTCCAAACTTCATGTCTCTCATCCCCCACCTCATCTCACACATCCCTGCTAGAGCAGAGGTAGAAGCCAGTCCTGGTTCCCCAGCCCTGTAGAGGCATCTCACACCTATAGCTTCTAATCAGGCCTCTAGTTGCAGCACCCTTGTGCTGGTGGGAGACAGTCTAAGAATGTTCTTCACCTTAAGGAGTGACTGCTCTGAACTTGAGCTAGCTCTAACCCCGATCAACATTTGAGCAGTTTGAAATGCAATGTGTAACAAGGCCCTAAGAGAGATAGAACTGTCTTAAACAATCTGACCAGTACTTCAAACAGCATCTGTGATAGGCAGCCAATCATTATAGTTTAAGATAAGCTGAAATACAATGAACTCTGAGTTCCTAGACAAAATGATGAAGAGAAACAGGTTTTCCAGTGCACCAATATAGAAATTAGGATTTGAAAAAATAAATATGAACAAGACCTACCTCTGCAGGTTGTCCTTGCACAAATAAACTCAACTGAATATAGCTATTGGAATTTCCATACAAGCATAAACTCATGACTCCTACACGTACAGACAAAACAAAGATGCTTGAGATTTTCAAAGCTATTTGGTTATGAAGATCAAGATAGAAAAATGAATCTTGTACCTTTCTTTGATAAGGTAACCAGGCAAAGGGGAACAAAAAAAATCTTTGCCACTACACAGATGCCATGGCTACCTAATTACCTGAATAATTTGCCTAGAGGAGGTAAATAAAAGTAGCCTCTTACTTACCACAGACCCTAACTTCCACCTTCTCACAGCTCCCTGGCATATAAAATACCAGGTTTAGACTATCTCAAGTAATCATTGATGTAACTCTCTTGGTTTTAAGGGTGACACCAAAGAACTGTTACACCCACTAAGATTGGGCAGTTTTCACTACCATCCCCTCTGTTTCAGTAACTGATCTTCCCTAAGGAATTTCAGAACTCCTATATAAATCTTACGGGAGTGAAAAAGTGGGGATGATATCTAGGCAGACACTTTGGGGGGTATGTTCTCCAAGGAAAGAGTTTTAAATGGGGTTTATTATCATTAACAACAATGGACCTGAGCAGACGTAGCTCAGGTCACCTACACTGACTTATTATGAACAAGGCAATTTGAACCAGCCAAGATGCCATCCCATAAAGTTTACGAAGTTTGTGCAAAGTGTATACTAAGTCCTTTGAGCTACGTAGCAATATAAGTGCACCTACTTCATGCTTTACCATATTTATTTCCCACGGTCTGGGCCCCTAACATGTTACAGCATATCACAAGTTTTTGTAAGCCTACTGCAAGTACACCCTAATAAAGTGTGAATGATGATATTAAATAATCTAAAAATGTATTTGAAGCATAGCTCTCCCCACCTTTCTACCATGCTGCTTTACTGATCTTTCTTTGATGGATCATAATTTGATCACTTTAAAGTACTCTAAGTAATAGCTGTACTTCAAAGGATTTTTTCCTTTTATCTTATTTAAAACTTTTATTATAGTGGTTATGATGTGTCATAATTCAGCATGGTTATTAAAGCAGTGACATTTAAATATTGCTACCTCACTAATTTACCTGTTAAAGTGTTACCTGTTGCACTCCTTCCCTTAATCAGGAAGGTACCTTTTGAGTGACAATGGCTCTTTTTCCAGCATTCCCTTGAATATATTTGCTTCTTGATTGTCTCCCTTTATTCTTGCATTCTTTACTAAGAAAAGGAAGTCCTACACACAGCGATAGGTGTAAACTAGTTCACATTTCTGTGTCTGAAAACATGAATGACAGGTGCCTCCTAAGACTGGGAGGGCACCATTTGTAGCTGGCAGCATCGGCAGCAAGCAGCGAACAGGGACTGACCATGTCCACTGGCTGTGGGGGAGGGTGGCAAGTGGTGAGTGGGGACCGCCCACAGATGCTGGTGGCAGTGGGGGGCGGTGACAGGCGGCGAGTGGCAAGTAGCCAGCAGGGACGAGCCACAGATGCCAGCGGCGGCAAGCGACAACTGCCTGCAGATGCCACCGGTGGTGGTGGCAGCAGTGAGGGGTGGGGCAGGTCGTGAGTGGTGACTGTCTGCAGAAGCTGGCAGTGGTATCAGCAGCAGCCACCCTCAGGCAGGGTACCTGCCCCACTATGAGTCACCTATGTTTGCAAATATAACTACAGGAAACAAGGCAGTATTGTCCAAAATAAAAAATGACAAGACCTGCTCCCTGGGAAGTGGTGCTGGCTCCTACCCTGGGGGTCTTTAAGAAGAGGCTTGATGCCTATCTGGCTGGAGTCATTTGAGCCCAGTTTTTCTCCTGCCCAGGCAGGGGGTCAGACTTGAAGAGCTACAAGGTCCCTTCCGACCCTACTTCTATGATTCTGTGATTCTGTTCTCCAGTAGACTGCTTCAATGTCTAATTTACATGATTTTGCATAGGCTAGTGTGGCCCTATGGCCAGAACCCTGGGCTGGGAGTCCAGGAGTCAGACGCCCATAGGGAGAGAACAGCAGGTGACAGAACTGCTATATACATTGCTGGAAGCCACTCAGATGCTATTACAACCCAACTAGAACTGAAATTGCATAAGTCTTCCCTTAGTCCATATACAAAGCATCCTGCACTCAGACACAGCATCTGTCAGGGTATGCACAGACCCTCTTCACAGTCCACACCTATAATGGGGCTAAACATGTAAGTTGGCACATTAGGGCAGGAGCAGCTGGAAGCTGGGTAAGGCTTCAGGAACTTAAACAAGCAATGTATTTACATGGAGGCTGAAAAAACAGAAAAGTTGACTCATGAAAGGAACAGCATAGGAGCTAATTTTTAAATATAAATCACCGCCTGATAACAGAACAAGACAGTACTCAATTCCTCATTTTTAAGACAGCTACTACTTTCAAATAAGCTTATCCTGATAAGGAATCATGAGGTGTTTTTATTCATATTGTTCTAAAAGCAAGAAGCCACATTCAACTGCACACACAAAACCTATAACTCATGTATAGCACTAGCACCTGGGCAGCCAGACAGATCCCAAATCCATATTGCTAGTCATAGGAACTAAGGTCAAACACCCAATGGGCCTTAATGGTTTCTCTCTTTTCAATTGCTTTTCACTTTCTCTTTCTTTGTTGACAAAAAGCTATTTGCTTTCATTTATTTCTGCTGCTGCTGATAACTACTGGACACATCTTTGAGCCTACTGATCTTGATTTTGATCACTGATGACAAAGGGAAGAGAAAGTAAAAGATGGATTTAAACACAATATTACAAAATTGAGGATCCAACAAGAATAGTCATTGATCATCTTTAGCATTATTTGGTTACTCAGACACAAATTTAGGCTTACATTAAAAGTAACCTTAAAAAACCAATAAAATACCCAGATGGAAGTGACAGCTCTCTCTCACATGGTGCCTTCAAAAAGTTAAAACTCAAATATTTTGCAGATGACATTAGAACCCTATGATAGCAAGACAAGCTCCTGTAAATAGTCAAATTTATGTGCTATAAAGTGACACTGCAAGAACCTACTTACATTTTGCAGCCACTTTTTTAAGACTGCTAAAACAAATGAGACATGATATATTGTTGTTTGTTGTAAAAATTATGCTTCCCTTGTATCTTGTTATGTCTCTGTGGGAGAGACATTGAGATTAATAGGTGAACCCCGCCTGATACTGCTGTGGGTAGTGTTTCTCACAGCAGGAAAGCCAGTGTGAAACTGTATTATGGGTAATACACTTCATTCTGTTAAATCCTTTATTCATTGTGAGGAAATTGCTGTTCATGATAAGAATTAAATTTTATAGTGGGAGAAAGGAAATTTCAGATGCACAAAGTTGATGGTCTGTGTTTTATGGCAACACGTTTTGTAATACTGGGGCTTGATACACTAGATGCCTTAAATATATTTTTGGTTGAAGCATTCTAATGTCTTTGTAGATTGTCTCAAATCTGTGCTGGTGTATTTTGTTCCCCACGTTCACTGACATTCTCCAGCAAACCACTAAGACATCTCCTCTACTGTAAGTCCCACTGTTTACTTGAATATCAGAACAAAAGTTATTGTTACAAAATTAACTTACTAGCAACAGGAGTGTTAATGCACTAGGCATTTTAGTGTTTGTAATAGCGCATTCACACAGCTGACTTGTTTCTTTGTCAAAATGACTTCCTCTGACAGCTACCCATATTAACCTTCTTAAAAGAACAGACGCTTGGCTGGTACTAAAACCCTATTATTTCTATAATATATTGAATATGTATATTTTTGCTTAAGTTGCCACATGTCTATATTTTTAGCACAGTACGGGGATTATATGACTCTTCATACTCATAATTATTTTACCGTCATAATAGTAGAGCATTTGCCAGCAGTTCAGGTTCTAATTCCTCCATTTCTGCACACTGTTATCTAGCCAGTAAAAATGATTTAATAGCAGTTGTTTTTGACATATGTCATATGCATCATTTTATTATCTTAAACACTGAATTTTTCAATAAAGGTAACATAAAAAGGAAGAGTATATTAAAGACTCCAAAAGGAAAATCCTTCTCAGTTTTAATAAAAATGGAATATTCTCACAGATGTGTTAAAGCAAAGTTAACAAGGAACTGTGCAAAATACCATCTCTTGCAACTACGTTAAAGACCATATTACCCTTTGGGCCCAGTTTTCACATGGAACTGAGGCCACATCATAACAAGTTGGCATGTATATACATGAAATGTGAACGAAACTCAGCATTCAACCCAAGTGAGGTCTCTTCTGAAAAAAAAAAAAGGCAACTATTTTCTGCAAACATTTGCACACGCAAGTAACAGTCTAATTAAACATGACTGTGTGTGTATCTCAATGGAATAAATCCTGCATGTATAGCTAGACACACACACACACATACATACACGCACACACGCATAATTAAACACATAAGTGTTTACAGGATTAATATTTAACAAGGAGCAGCTAAACAGATCCATTCACCATCTGAACATTAATCTCCATCTAAACATGCACTGAACATGCCATGTTGAAATTTTACAAGGTTTGTACAACATGAAATATTTTGACCACAATACATCACTTATTCAATACATCACTTATTCAAAGTATACCCTTTAAACCTGGCTTATTTGAAGTTGATTATAAGACTTTAAAAGCATATCTGTTTTAGAAGGAATAACTCTTGTTCTCCACATCCAACTCAGATAGGTAGACACTTGACAGGCACAGGCTGTTATTATATAAATGTCATGTATCTGCTAATAAAAGGCCCTTTCCTAACTCCTGGATGAAGACAAAACTGAAGTAACTGTCTGTATTTTCTGCATGTCTTCTAGTAATAAAAGACTGCTTACTGATTTTTCATTTCCTCATCTATGAACAAAATGCATTGTGAAATGTTTTTGTCCTTTTACTGTCAAAAGAAATCATTTATGTAACATTAACATCAAACCAAATATGTTACTTAGAAAATGTCCTTCTCTCACATGGTATAGAAATGACTTCCCCTTCCCTGGTTTCTAGAGTATGAACAAACAGAGGAAGATAGACCAGGCTTTCAAACCATTCCCCTGCCTGCTTCCCCATTATCTCTGACAGTAAATGGCTCTTTGGCAGTACAGACAGACCATTAGGAATGACAGCTGGTCAGGCTGATCACTGTTGTTGGATCCAGCAGTTTTATTTACGTGAGGCAGTTGGCATTATCCCCCTGATTTGTGGTAGGGGGACAGCAGAGATGACTTCTACAGGTACCTTTCAGCCCTATTTTCTGATATTTAAAACCCTGAGGTGGTTATGAATGTAATTAAAATCATTTCACTACGCACTGAGATGTATTTCCTGTGCCTCGATTTCTCAATCTGCAAAATGGGGCGAATGATGCTCATTTCTATTTGGTAAACACTTTGAGAACTCCAGAGGAAAAACTGGTATTTAGCCGTAGATGCTAAGTATTAATGTTACCATCAATAGAATGGTATGTCCCCCGCCTCCAGGCACTCTGGTATTATAAAATGAAAAGACAGTCAAATCGCTATACCCATTTAAATAAGACATGTTACCATACCATTTGCGGTTTGCTTCCTACATGACAGAGAAACCATTTCAGCCTTCAGGGCATGCTGAAAAAGCTCCTTTTCTCTATCTCTCTTTAGGATAGGTGTGTGTGATAACACTAGGTAATATTTGTTGGTAGGGTACACTAAATCTTTCTTATATTGTTGCTAGTGTGATGTGATGTGATGTGATGTGATGTGAT
>NW_017728923.1:13708367-13722087 GCF_001723895.1 Crocodylus porosus | reverse complement strand
GCACACACGCATAATTAAACACATAAGTGTTTACAGGATTAATATTTAACAAGGAGCAGCTAAACAGATCCATTCACCATCTGAACATTAATCTCCATCTAAACATGCACTGAACATGCCATGTTGAAATTTTACAAGGTTTGTACAACATGAAATATTTTGACCACAATACATCACTTATTCAATACATCACTTATTCAAAGTATACCCTCTAAACCTGGCTTATTTGAAGTTGATTATAAGACTTTAAAAGCATATCTGTTTTAGAAGGAATAACTCTTGTTCTCCACATCCAACTCAGATAGGTAGACACTTGACAGGCACAGGCTGTTATTATATAAATGTCATGTATCTGCTAATAAAAGGCCCTTTCCTAACTCCTGGATGAAGACAAAACTGAAGTAACTGTCTGTATTTTCTGCATGTCTTCTAGTAATAAAAGACTGCTTACTGATTTTTCATTTCCTCATCTATGAACAAAATGCATTGTGAAATGTTTTTGTCCTTTTACTGTCAAAAGAAATCATTTATGTAACATTAACATCAAACCAAATATGTTACTTAGAAAATGTCCTTCTCTCACATGGTATAGAAATGACTTCCCCTTCCCTGGTTTCTAGAGTATGAACAAACAGAGGAAGATAGACCAGGCTTTCAAACCATTCCCCTGCCTGCTTCCCCATTATCTCTGACAGTAAATGGCTCTTTGGCAGTACAGACAGACCATTAGGAATGACAGCTGGTCAGGCTGATCACTGTTGTTGGATCCAGCAGTTTTATTTACGTGAGGCAGTTGGCATTATCCCCCTGATTTGTGGTAGGGGGACAGCAGAGATGACTTCTACAGGTACCTTTCAGCCCTATTTTCTGATATTTAAAACCCTGAGGTGGTTATGAATGTAATTAAAATCATTTCACTACGCACTGAGATGTATTTCCTGTGCCTCGATTTCTCAATCTGCAAAATGGGGCGAATGATGCTCATTTCTATTTGGTAAACACTTTGAGAACTCCAGAGGAAAAACTGGTATTTAGCCGTAGATGCTAAGTATTAATGTTACCATCAATAGAATGGTATGTCCCCTGCCTCCAGGCACTCTGGTATTATAAAATGAAAAGACAGTCAAATCGCTATACCCATTTAAATAAGACATGTTACCATACCATTTGCGGTTTGCTTCCTACATGACAGAGAAACCATTTCAGCCTTCAGGGCATGCTGAAAAAGCTCCTTTTCTCTATCTCTCTTTAGGATAGGTGTGTGTGATAACACTAGGTAATATTTGTTGGTAGGGTACACTAAATCTTTCTTATATTGTTGCTAGTGTGATGTGATGTGATGTGATGTGATGTGATGTGATGTGATATGCAGGTATTTTTTCTAATTTTCATTTGCTACTTGTATTGTGGTCTCACTGAACCACAGTTCATCCCATTTTTACCATCACATAACATGAAGATGGTCATTGCTACTAGGTACATGCAATTCATGAGTGAATCAGGTTGTACTGAGCTCTCAGGCACATGCTCATAGAGAAGGCAGAGCTGCCACATTCCTTTTAACTTTTTGAAATCTATCAGTCCTCTATAGTATAGTAATTGATATGCTAGCTAGAGATACACATAAACCAGATTTCCTTACTAGGCATTCACATCTTTTTTTTTATAATCCACAAAAGCTTCCTGAGTTGAGACAGGAATGCAGGGGAAAATGACAGCCTTGAAATGTCTATCAACAGCAGCTCCTAAATAAGCCCATATAAAGCTCAGCTGAGTCCCCAGTGGTTCAGTGGTAGATGTCTTGTCTGCCACACAGGAGACCCAGGTTTGATTCCCAGATGCTTATACTGCTACAGCGATGGAGGGATGCAATGTATGGACTCAGTCTGGCCTTTGGGTTCTGTCTTGGGCAGAGGGTTGGGATGGAAGATCTGGGCAGCCTCCTAGGTATGTGTGTCAAAGGTCTGGGTGATCTGTCACATATACACCATGATCTGGAAGGACCAATGATTGCTATACCATAAATCCCTGCATTATGTTGACAAAGGGACTCATTTGTGTTCAACAAGCAGGTCACTTTCAAAAGGTAAGCATGTTTTCTCTTCCAGGTTGGCTGATCTCGTACAGCGAGCTATAAACATGGTTGGTCAGGGGCTGGGTATGCAGAGGTACAGGAGGACACTTGGATATCAAGCCAGGTGATGCAAGCAGGAACAACTCAGGTAAGTGACAAAGGCCTGGGCAAGCTTGAGAAAAAGAGGGCAGCACGAACACCCACAGGAGGTTTCAATTGCCTCTACACAAATGCTAGCACTATGGGGAATAAGCAGGAGGAACTCACCACGCAGTTAGCTAGCAAAAACGCAGACCTGGTTGGGCTTACAGAACCCTGGTGGGATTCTACCCACAACTGGGCAGTAGACATTGAGGGCTATAGGTTGTATAGAAAGGATAGAGTAGGGAAAAAAGGGGAGGGGCGTAGCGCTCTATGTTAAAGAGCAGTACACATCCTCAATGATCAGGATGGGTTCAAAAGAGAGGCAAACTGAGGTGCTCTGGATTAGAATGCAAGGGTCTCATGGGGAAAGGGACTTGATAGTGATTGTCTACTACAGACCGCCTCACCAGGAGGATGAGCTGGACCTGGGAATTTCAAGTCAGCTCACGGAGGCTGTAAAGACAATGGATATGGTTGTCATGGGTGACCTAAACTACCCAGACATCTGCTGGGAGGATCAGTCAGCCAGGTCTGAATGCTCATGTTGGTTTTTAGCCTGCATACAGGATCTCCACCTAACCCAGGAGGTACACAATCCCACCAAAGGAAATACCTTGCTAGACTTGGTCCTTGCCACATGCAATGACCTGGTGAGGGATCTGTGGGTGCTCGACTGCCTAGGTGGTAGTGACCATCGTCTGCTGGAATTTACTGTCTGGCACAGGGTGGTGAAAGCAAAAGTCCTTGACTTAAGGAGGGCCAACTTCAATGAGCTAAGGAGGTTAGTAAGAGAGACACTGGGGACTTGGAGCCTCAATGAGATGGGAATCCAGGGCAGGTGGTTGTTCCTTAAAGAGATGATCCTCTGAGCTCAGAGAGAGTCAGTCCCAATGCAAACCAGAGGGATCAAGAGTGCTAAAAAGCCCCCTCGAGGCATCCAGGAAACCCTGAGGGGAACAAAGGTGGTATACAATCAGTGGAGGCAAGGGGCTATCACCAAGGAGGATTACACCACCGTTGCTTATGATTGCAGGGAGGCGGTTAGGAAAGCCAAAGCAGAGAACTAGGGTTGGTGAACAGAATTAAGGATAACAAAAAGTCCTTTTTCAAATACATACGGAGAAAGGAGGAGGCACCAGGTAATGTGGGGCCCCTCCAGGACAATCTGGTGATTGCAGCAAAGGAAAAAGCTGATCTCTTCAACAGGTTCTTTGCCTCCAATTTCTGACCAGGGACCGGGACAACTCCCCCACTAGGACTACAGACAGGCTCAGAGGATGTGACACCATGACTAGGGTCAGGGATCACTTCTGGAGGGCCTGGACTTGTTTAAATCAGCAGGTCTGGATACTCTAAGGATATTGGTGGAGGTCATAGCAGGGCCCTGGCATGGCTGTATGAGCACTTGTGGTGCTCTGGCCAGATACCAGAGGACTGGAAAAGGACCGATGTGGTCTCCATTTACAAGAAGGGGAGAAAGGAGGACCCAGGTAACTATAGGCCAGTTAGTCTCACCTCAGTCCTTGAGAAAACCTTTGAGAAAATTATCAAGGAGCACATCTGTGGGGGCCCAGCATGGGAGGTAATGCTCAGAGGCAACCAACATGGGTTCATTGTGGGCAAACCCTGTCTGACTAACCTTGTTTCCTTTTACAACCAGGTCACAAAGTCCTTGGATGTGGCCGTTGAGGTGGATGTCGCCTACCTGGACTTCAAGAAGGCCTTTGACACTCTTTCTCACCCCATGTTCACAAAAAAAAACTAGGCAATTGCAACATTGATGTCTATGAAGTCAGATGGGTGGCAAATTGGCTTGATGGTTGCACCCAGAGAGTGGTGGTGGATGGGTTGTTTTTGACCTGGAGGGATATGGATTTCCCCAGGGCTCAGTCTTCGGGCCTGTGCTATTCAACATTTTTATCAGCAACTTGGAGGTGGGTGTGGAAAACACACTCCAAATTCACTGCTGACACAAAGAGGTGGGGAGAAGTGGGCACCCTGGAGGGGAGGGACAGACTCCAACTAGATCTAGACAGGTTACAGCAGTGAGCAGATGAGAATAGAATGGAATTCAATGCAGACAAGTGCCAGGTGCTGCATCTAAGGAGAAGGAACCTGCAACATGCCTATAAGCTGGGGAACAACCTTCTCATCACCACCATGGCTGAAAGGGATCTTGGAGTCATTGTTGACTCCAGGATGGACATCAGCCGCCAATGTCATGAAGAAGTCAGTAAGGCTGACTGCACCTTGTCGTGCATCTACAGATGCATCACAAGCAGGCCCAGGAAAGTGATCCTTCCCCTCTATGCAGCACTGGTCAGGATGCGGTTGGAGTACTGTGTCTAGCTCTGGGCACTGCACTTCAAGAGGAATGTGGTTAACCTTGCGAGGGTCCAGAGGAGGGCCACTCACATGGTCAGAGGGCAGCTGGCCAGGCCCTATGAAGATAGACTAAAGGGCCTGAATCTATTCAGCCTCCACAAGAGAAGACTGAGAGGGGATCTGGTTGCCATCTATAAACTCACCAGGGGGCACCAGCGGAAAATAGGTGAGGCTCTGTTCCCCTGGGCACCACCTGGGATAACAAGAAATAATGGCCGCAAATTGATTGAAAGTAGGTTCAGGCTAGATATCAGAAGGCATTACTTTATGGTTAGGGCTGCCAGGCTCTGGAACGGGCTCCTAAGGGAGGTGGTGCTCTCCCCTGCCTTGGGGGTCTTCAAGAGGAAGCTGGATAGATACGTGGCTGGGGTGTTATGATCCCAGCACTTGTTCCTGCCCAGGGCAGGAGGGTCAGACTTGATGACCTGTTCAGGTCCCTTCTGACCCTAGAAACTATGAAACTATGAAAACTAGAAACTGTTTGAGAAAGGAAACCGTTAGAGGTGCATTTCACAAAGGCAATCAAACTGTTAAACAAGCACATGTAAAGAGAAACCTCTGGAAAAAAAAATGAGGTCTCTCAGTGAGTCCTCCCAATAAATCAGAATAACCAAAATGGGCAGTCACAGGCAAGCACATCTCTTTGGGCTAAGATTACTTCCATAATTTACAAGGACTGGAATGCTTTACCTGAGTGTAACCAGACACATTAAGCCTGGAAACCACAAGAATATGATTCCTTTTGGACTTTGTAGTCCTTCTTGTTTCAGGTAATTTGGAAGTACCATGTGAATTTTAGTCCCGTACTTCTACATCTGGTCAGGGTGGAAGCCAACAAACAGAGAAACACATATAAACATCCTTCCTGATCCATTTTCCCCTCAAGTTCAAGAATGTTCAAATCTAAGAGTTTAGTTTTTTCTTAGTAAGATGAAGTTTACAATTGGCCTTGACACCCGGAGAATGAAGATAGTGTAGTCTGAAAATAATCTTATTGGGGGTCCATTTTGCCTCTTGTATTTTGCATGACCTGTGTTATTTCTGAAAAGAAAAAAGGGAGGACAGAGTGAAGAGGGAGAAGGGCTTTAAGAGAAGGATTTAAAAAAAAAATGCAAATGAAGGTGACTGAGGGCTTTGTTACATATTGCCCTTTGAGCTGGTCAAACGTTGTTTGGAGCAGTCACTCCTTAAGGCTAAAAACCTTCTGTGATTGTCCCCCACCAACACAGCTGTGACTTGCCACTAAAGGCCTGGTGACTATGAGCTATAGCTGTGAGTTGCCACTATAGGGTCTGATGAACCAGGACAGCCTTCCATCCCTGCTGTGAGCCGGGGCAGAGTGAGAGATGGGTTGGGGGGTGGGGCAGGAACACAAAGCTAGGAGACAGAGAGTTAATGGGATAGGGGTGGGTAATGAAATTGGAGGTGGAAAGGAAATGGGGGTGGGGGAAGCGTGGTGAAATGAAGTCAGTCAGTCCCAGAAGGATAAAATAACAAGTAGTAGACATAAAAAAATAAAAATAAATAAATAAATAGTAAATTAAAGAAGTTCTCAAAGTTTAATTAATTGAGATTTGAGACTGAGGTATGGGGAGTGCTGGTTGTTGTTTTTGGGGAGGCTGGTAGGTGGGAGCAGTAAGGGAAGGAACCTTTGGGGAGCTACTACCCCTGTCCCAGAAATGAAGCCCTCGCTCATAGTAACCATATACAGCCCCCTACCTTGTTCCCTTCCCATCCTGCATCCCCCTCAGGCCCTACTCCTGGATCCATCTGTGCCTTGCAACCAGGCTAGCTGCCATGTGCTCTGCAGACCGTTTGCATGTAGTTGGCACACAACTCCCCCTCCCGTGGCATGGGTGGGGGGGTTGGTTTGGTGCTAGAACTAGCCCCTGGGCAGTAGAGTTCGGGGGGTGGACAGTTTGTCCATGCAGAATGGGTGGGTGGGGAAGAAGACACTGCATTCTGGGCTGCTGGAGGACTGCAACTTGGGCAGTTCATCAGTGGGGAGTGATCATACATTAACAGAATATGACCTGGGTAACACAGATCAGAGATAAACCTACCCTGGAGTGGCGCTACTTCAAGACTCCTAAAGTGTGCTTAAAACTAGTTTCAGGTATTGTGTGGACAATCCGGGGGTTAAGAGCTCCAGCCTCCTAAAATTAATGTGTGACAAGGTCCCTATTTTCAAAGCTTGGATCATAGAGATGCAACTTTTAACAGTTTTCATTGCGATATTTGTGGCTACTTCATAATGCAACTTTTGGCTGAGTCAAAAAATAGAAAAAGAGTTTTCTGATGCTGAGATGCAATCAACACCCCTTCAACTTGCCTAAAATATTTAAAAGAGTCTTTAATTCAGTTGTGAAATTATGGCCAGAAATTTGAATGCAATATGTCTTTTAATTCTTGAAGGACCCAATGTAATGCTCATCATAGTTAAGGGTATTCCAAGACAAATGAAATAAATGCTTTTCTCTTGACATTTATACCCTTTGACTCAAGGCACTTGTGTTCCTGTGAAGTGGATGCAACCATATAATGAAATTTATCAGTCTATGAAGGAAAAATCTTGGTAGTAAGGGAAGGGTTAACTTTCTTTGGAGCTTCCAGCTATAACAATCCATTTCCCAAGATTTACAGGTATTTTAGCATCACTGGCCGGTAGCCATATTATAGTATGTTATAATGTGTCACTTTCTGTTAAATCATTTCCACTTACATTGTAATGCAACATAACATGATATAATGCATCATAAATTTTAAATACAAATAAAGCACTTCTGCACTGGATGTGTGTGGTCGATTTGAGCAGCAAATATTTAATCAAAACTCTACAGACCAAACAGCAAGCCTTTCTTTGCATGGGCTATTCTTTGATTTACTCCCTGTTCAGTCTGGCCTGATTATGAGAAGATTCAAAACATGCAGAGTGTGCCAAGTACAGAATGTATAAAATATGTTTCCTGCTGCCTGTTAAATATAGAGCTATTTTAATCAGGCTGACAATTACTGAAGTCCACCTTGTATAATTAACATGGATTTCTCTTCCAAAGCCATTTGAAGTTTGCACAATGGACGATCCAAATATAAAAAATATTTTCAGTTCAGGTATTGAAAATATTATGCTTTTGGCACAAGCCTATACAATAAAGAACAGAGTGATATTTTTATTCAAGTCACAATAACAATACAATTCAATAAAAAGAATATTAGTGATACTAGGTTTGATTCTCCACTTGTCAGATTTGTTTTATGCTGCTGAAACTCCTTTAGTTTCCAGATGGCATAAGTGTGTAGATGTAATAGGTGACACTAAAATAATTCACTGGTAACATGGGTACAAAGGAAAGAAGAGAGTTAATTTCAATAAGCTTGATATTTCAGCTCGTGTCTTTTTTGGGTTATCTTAAGCAATGATCTCAGGCCAGACCCATTAATCAAAGCCAGTGTAAAACAGCATACCAGCTAAGAATCTGATCCCTATGTGTTACAGACTCTGTGCTTATTGCTATCTTCATTCTCTGTTCTTTATGTCATACTCACAATGAACTGTACATGCCCTAGGAAATACAATCACTAAACTAAAGGTGTAATTACAATTATTATGCGCTAACTCTAAGGATTGTTAGGCAGTACTAATGTTAGCACCTGCTGTGAGCAGTCACATTGTAAGGGGTTAATGTGGAAAGCTCAGATCTGCCCCAGAAGTCTGGCAAGCAGGAGCATGGCTAGGAGTTGCCAAGTCTGGTCTGCGCCTGCCCTGCCCACAGGCTCCCTAGCAGCAGTATAGCTCCAGGATCTGGCATGCCAGTGGCCAGGCAGGAAGGTTAACCCTTCCTTGCCTGCTCCCCTGGGACAGACAGAGCAGACAGTCACAAGTGGGGGACACTCTGAGGGGCAAGCCTGGAAAGGGAGTGAGGGAGGGAGGGGGGTTCTTACCTTTCAGTCCTCCAGGCCCTGCTGGTCAATTCTCCAAGGCACACAAATCATGTTAAGCCATTCCTATAATTGAACCCTTCTGTGACAGAAAGTTGGATTTCCTTTGCATACCATTAGTACACAAATCTATTTTACCGAATGCTGCTAAACTGAAGGAATTAAGAACCAAATACATACATTCATTTTGATTGTATTTCGACCTCAGAATGGTTTGTTACATGTTTATCACTTTATGATTTTATTACTATTCACATCCTGACTCCCCTGATATTGATTTTAGATTATATAAAAAGTAGCTGCCATGTTCCTAAATGAAAAAAAGGAAACATCTTCATAGTTTTATAGCATTTTTCAACTGTTGTACTGGCTGCCAAATCAAAAAGTATTTTGAGCGGACTCTATAAACTCATAGTTTACTTGGGTCCAGCATCATATCACATCCCTTCAAACCTGATTTTGCAAAAAGCACTCAAATGCTACAAAAAACAGGGGGTGGGGGGAAGGAAAAAAACAAGCAACAGTAGAGGAGACAGGACACAGAACCCAGTAGCAACAAACTCACAGGAAAACTATGAGACAAAACAAAGTGTGCCCTACATGGGGATTTCTCTAATGTATGGATAGTCAGTGAACTATAAGGGCTCCCAGAAGTATTAGTAGCTATGCATCAGCTCTCTCTTCTGTACCAATAATGTCATCCTGTAGCCTTATCAGGTTCTGGATTTCCTTTATCCAGTGCAACTGCTTGGAAAAGGAGAAATTAAGCCTTTAGTTGTTTGGGGGACAGGAGGCTCTGAAAAGCAAAGGAGCTCAAAGCATTAAAAGCATTTACTGTAGAGCTATCCAACTGGCCCAACAGGCTGTATGAGATCCCAAAAGGTTAAACTATGGGCCCCAGATTTCTGGTCCCGATACCACACCCCAAATCACTCTTCAGCTTCTGCTGCCAGGCTCTCCAGTTTCCCCATCCCTCATCCAGCTTCTGCTTCCTGACTCTGTCTTGGGGGTGGTGAAGCATGGTGCAGCCCACAGGGCCAAGGGGGCTCATGGCCAAAGGACCCAGGGGCATCAGTGTGGCACAGCACAGGGTGTCCGCTGAACAGTGTGGCAGCAGTGGGGTGGGATATGGGCCACAGTGCAAAGCAGCCCTGATAACTGTGTGGTATACAACTCAGAGAGCGTACAGCCTGGCCACTCATAAGTTGGACAGCCATGAACTACTGTACTTAAGGTAGGTCCAAGGTGGGAAATCTTTGCAGAGGCTGTGCTAAAGGTCTCAGGTCTAGGTTATTATACCTGTCTGGACATACAAATTTACTAATTGCTAACACTAAGTGTACATACAGATTTACTAATTGCTAACACTAGCAAGGACCTGGACATCCAACCAGCTGCCGAAATGAATAGCTTACATATCTGATTTTTGTGGACTCAGAAAACACCAAGGCTCTGAGCATGAGAAAACAATGCTTTTGGAGTTCTTAAATTAGTCATTTGTTTTTATCCTTCCTGGTCTAGAGCACTTTTTTTCTTTTACTAGGCTGGCCCAGTGACTTGGACTGTGTCGCCCTCTTGAAAACACAAACCAGACAGAGGCTCAAAAAGGAAGCTTGAATGCAATGAAGGTGATAACTAACATGCAGCAATGGAGGTGGAGCCCACCACACACAGAATATCTGACTGCACTTTTTGCCCATCTAACAGATCATTAGCACTGGTAGTAGGACCACAGGGATTAATATCAGGTTAGTCTTTGACTTTTTCAGGCTTCCTTTGGTGGTTGGTTCAAAGAAAAATCCTCAAGGTGTTAAACAAAACGAAGCAAAAAATCCCTCAACCACCTATGAATACAAGTGTTCCTAATCAGCACAGAAAGAGAAATAAAGGGTGGGAGGCAATTCCTCATAAAGAATCATACTAACATGTGAAATCCACAATAAATGATTCATATACTGCGGAGCTGATAAATGACGCAGTGGAGCCATCTTAGTAACAAATGGGAATTTCATTCTTAGCTGAAAGGGCTTGGAATATATTTGCCACTCCTAATAGAAGATAGGATTTTATGCAACTTTGTGGGTCATTCCATCCCCTCACCATCTTAAACATTTTAAGACGCATCAAGTTTCGAACTCCATTGTGCTGACAGACTGATTATCTATTTTCTAGGTCAATTAGGGCAGCAATTTGTTATTTTTCTCAATCTTCCATAGCTCCAGAGGAGTCTAAGTAATAAAGATAGCATTTTATAATCCCGAATCCCCAAAGATCAATATAGTTATCCTCTTTGTGGGCAAGAAATAAATCACTTCTGCACCATACCATACCAGATACCAACACACCATAACCTTATGTGGTACCCCCATGCAAATAGGTTTTGCTACAAAGAAGAGAGTGGTAACCTAGAGCAGTGGTTCTCAACCTATTTAGGCTCAAGGACACCTTGTTAGGCTCAAGGCACCCCTCAGAAAATGCCAGGTCTTACTGTTCACTTGTTTTTCCTATGGAAAAATAACACTGCAATTTTTCTATTGTAGAAACTCAGAAAGACAGGAGTGAGATTTAACACTATGGATTCTTATTCAAAATCACTGGGTTTATTTTGTGACTCAGAGTTGCACACCTAACAATGCTAACATTGCATAACATCCTGCAACACCCCTGAAAGGATCTTAAAAGAACTAGAACAATAGTGGCAGCATGTTCTGACCTGGTGGAGGGTGCTGGTCTTGGCAGCTTCCTTCCTAATCTGTTCTTGGCTACAGGTTGAGAAAGATACCCCTGTTTTAGTTATACCCAGTTCTTGTTTTTAGGCTTTCATCACAACTGTGACACCTAGAATCTTTTAATGGAAAATAAGATTCTGGCTGTACATGACACTGGGGCTGGAGTCCTATGTATATGCCTTCTGTGCCTATCCCTTAATATAGTACTCTTTCATTTCCACTTCCTGCCCCAGTCATCTGTTGGGTCAGCTCCTAAGGCTTTTTTTCTCCATTTTTTTTTTCTGATCAATTGAGTCTTTTCTTCTTTACCCAACTTTTGGTCACGTCTTTCCTGACTATAATTTCCATCTCAGCCTTGACTCTTTTCTTCTCTTTAATTTCATCTTCATCATTTTTCTCAATATCCCGACCAACCTCATCTTCTATGACCAGGTGACACATTGCCTGGCCAAGGGAGACGAGATTGATGTCATATATCTGGATTTAAAGAGAGCCTTTGACTTGGTCTCCCATGATTTCCTCATGGTTAAACTGAGGGACTGCAGCCTTGACCATCTCATGGTCCGATGGCTGGGGAAGTGGTTCTGGGGTCGGACCCAAAGAGTGTTAGTTGATGGGTGCAAATCAACATGGGATTTATACATGTGCTCTGGGGGTTGAGGCACTGGGACCCACTCTAATTAAAGCATCTGGAGCATCTCATGTATCAGTGTCCCCACACTTAAAGCTCATTCAACTGGCCCAACAGGCTGTATGGGATCCCAAAAGGTTAAACTATGGGCCCCAGACTTCCAATCCAGGCACCAGACACCAAGTCACTCTTCAGCTTCTGCTGCTAGGGTCTCCAGTTTCCCCATCCCTTATCCAGCTTCTGCTTCCTGCCCCATTCAATGAGATTTAGTTAAAGCCCCCCCACTGCCATTTTTAAGTGTGGGAATAATGATACATGAGACACTGGAGTCTGCTGGAACACGGTAATTACAAGGCTCCAGCAGACTCAATTAATTGAGCCTGCTCCAACATGCTGCTGCTCATGTATAGACACCCAAAATGATTTTTTAGACTGTAGGTAGATAACTTTAATGTTTTTTAGGAGTGCACATGAGCTGGTCCGAATGTACGCCTGTCTTATCCTATGCCAAACCAAATTACATTTAGAGTGGTTTAGTTCTGTAACTAAATTTACAGTGGTTTAAAGTTACAGTGGTTTAGTTCCACTGGTATGGTTATACCATACTGGTATAGGAGTGGACAGACATACCTCCTGGTATACATACAGTACCATTCCCTTTGTAATATGAATTGCTTAAGCAAAGCAAAGCAAATAGGAAAGTCTATATTTAAATTGTGAATAGAAAGCTTTAAAATGTAAGTTTTCTTGTTTTAGTTTGCTCTGGGATTTTAAAGGAATGAGCTGTGCAGACAATAAGATTATTCAAAACAACCATACAAAACCACTGGACTTCTAAATGCTTTCTCCCAGATGGCAGTGTTGATATTTAGCATCATTTAGATCATCTGCAAAACAAGACACTTTTGCCACGCACTCTATTTCCAGTGGACATAATATGTCCGCAGAGGCATTACTGTTTATATACAGATATCTACACGTTATATGCATCGTAGTTCCTGGTCCGATAGATTCTAGGTACTGACATATTCCACGCAATAACTATTACCTTTTTTTAATAAGAAATTAAAGACTTGTGTGTTGCTTTAAGAGAAGATGTCCCCATTGCCATTACTATAATATAGACATTTGCTACAATATACATAGTATTGTATCCTCTGTGCTGTAGCAAAAAATGACACTGAATGGAATCTGGGGTAATATGAAGTGATGGCTATACAAGTTAAGTGGTTTAACAAGGTGGAAATAATTTTACATCCAAAAAGTAGGAACAC
The DNA here is from genome assembly GCF_001723895.1 of Crocodylus porosus. Classification (NCBI taxonomy): domain Eukaryota; kingdom Metazoa; phylum Chordata; order Crocodylia; family Crocodylidae; genus Crocodylus; species Crocodylus porosus. Next base: position 13,708,911 of record NW_017728923.1, on the reverse strand, counting down.
TTTTTTACGATTTGTTTGTTCATCCTATTTATAAAGAATTATTTCTTTAACTAAATTCCACTGGCTTCACTCCACCAAATAATTTCATTAACTGCAACAGGATCATACACACAGAAAGTTGAGCGGTATCTGGCCCCTTTTCAGGGCTGCATTTTGTCTTGACTTGAAACAACCTGAAAACTGACCCTTTTTACCACCATTGTCGCACTTCATTTTGCACAAAGGAAATGGTGCATCACAGATTAAATGCAGCACCATAGTTTAAAGAATCAGGCTTTTTCCGGGACTTGTCTGTCCCTGACCTAGCAACTTTTGAACATATATTTTATAGCAGCCATTAGGCCTGTATGAATTATGAATAGGGAAGTATTCAACTAGGATTGGGAATCAGCTGATTCAGAGGACAGTGATTCAATTCGGTGATTCGAATCACTGTCCCCATTCAATTCAGCTGAATCAGAATCAGAGATTTGGCGCTGATTCAGAGATTCAGATTGGCCAGGGAGAGGCAGGCACAGCTGGGTGGCTGCAGGTCCTCCAGCTG
>NW_017728923.1:13699218-13707145 GCF_001723895.1 Crocodylus porosus | reverse complement strand
CCTCCCCATGCCCCTTCCCTCCCCCAACCCCAACCAACTTACCAACTGGAGGCAGCTGTTTCAGCTCCCTGTTTAGTCTATGGTCAAATCTCCGAAGCAGGCAAAGCTTTTCCGAAGCTTTTCTGAATTGATTCGGATTCGGAGATTTGGTCCCCAAACTGAGCCAAATCTCCTCCAAATCAAATCAGCTACCAAAGCTTCACACAGACCTAGTAACCATGAGTATGCCCAATGACTTTGATGGGATTATTCAGATGCTTAATGTTAGCATGCATTACTGAATCAAAGCCTTACTCAGGCAAAATTCTCATTGATTTAATTGAGAAGGATTTGAGGAGTTAACCTACAACCAGCAGCACACCCATCCACTATGGAAGCAACCTCAAGACAGAAAGGATAGGCTGCTGGTTAAGTTCACAAGCCTGGCATTTGGGTAGCCAATGTTCAATTGCCTGCTCTGCCAAAGAATTCCTGTATGGCATTGGAAGGCTAAGGTTATTTGTGCCTTGTTCCTCATCTGTAAAAATGAGGATAACAGCTTGACAAAAGAATTGGGAGGATAAATTGTCAGGGCTCAGATACTACACTTACGGAGCTGATACAAATATTAATATAGACATTGTGGTTTGTGATGAAGTGGCAGGATATTCCTTAGCTTTAACTTCAGTTCAGAATCATTGGAAGGAACCATGGTATTGAAAAAAAGGAGAGAGAGCCTAGTCAGTTCCCCCTAGGTGACATACTTCATTAATCCTTCAAAACTGCCATGGGAAATAAAAACCTCACAAAAGTATACACAATCTCACCTTTTAATGTAACTGGTACCCTGGCATACATTATTTTAGAGTAACAGCACGTACAGTCTTGGAAACAGGAAGGGATTTTATCAAAACATACTATTAATGGATTTGGCAGACCTAATACTGAATCATTATTTCAGGCATTCACTTGGGATTTTGCTGTTGACTTCAGTGGGAGCAGGGTCAAGTCCTTAATCCTGCCTTTTCACACAGCGAAAAAAAAGTGATTATTGAAGGAATGGAAAAGAATTGTCTCTCTTGCAACAGTGACTGCTGGAAGGGCAAGGATTATACAAAGTTGCATACTGACACTTACATTGCTTACACAAATATAAGCCTGACAGAAAACAAGCATTCCTTAGCCTCAGCAGCCAATTAAGCAGAGATGCTAGAAAGACACCTCAAAGAAGACAACAGTTTATGTGAAATGCATGCATTTTGAAGTGCCCAAACACCCAAGTCCTCAGCATCATCTGACTTTGACTGGCCTTTGGATTCAGAAGCCACATCTACAGTATTGTTCCAATTATAAAGTCAAAGCTGCATCCAAGTCAAACACATTTTCATATTCAATTATTGGAAAATAGCTTTTCCCCCAAAACGTAAGTCAATATTTCTGCAAGGATCAGCTGAAAGATGAATATTACCCTAACTGTATTTACAAGTACATCTCAGTTGTCAGGATTCAAATTCAAGTTATGGATCTGCCTGTTTCCTGGAAGCTTTTTTGTATGTCTGTTCTCTGCTTTGTACATGCTGATGAATGACCCTCTGGGATGATTTCCAAGCCCATTTTCTCCTCACTGTTTCAACATTAATCCAGGAAACTGAGCTTTCTGGAATTTTATTTTTGCAAGATCTTCCCTCTTTTGGGAGGGTCTCTTTCACTCTCTCTCGCTCGCTCAAATACACATTCAGACACTCTCTCTTTCTCTCACTCTGTCTGTCCTACACACACACACACACACGCACGCGCGCGCACACACACACGCGCTTCTCTTTGTGGCAGCACATCATGCATAAGTAAATGTAACAGAAAGAATAAAGATAGCATAGGAGTGATGATTGCGTAAACATTCTGCTGCTGCCTGCCCTCCCTGGCTTCATCTCTATGTTCCTTTCTGTCATATTTATGTGGATTCAACCAAAGTAAAATTTTTGTCATCTAACAAAAGCCAGTCTTGCACAAATAAACCTCATTCATTTTATTGGGTATTTGTAGAGAAGGAAGAGCAGCTTCTGACTCTGTGCATGTCATAGGTAAAAGGGAAGCAATGAGAAAAGGTGAAGGAGATAACAGAAACCAAGGAGTCTTTAGCAGAGAAACATGTTGTTTATAGTGAGGAAATTCAAGCTACTGATCACTGTGAAATTATTATCTCGTAAAATTAGTTTATTCTTGCATAACACTCCCCCCGTCCCCCCTTCCCCAATAAGACATGTGCTTTGTTTTTGGAAGACAGATTCATAGATTCATAGATTGTAGAGTCAGAAGGGACCACAGTAGATCATCATGTCCCACCCCCTGCCCCTGGCAAGAAAGAGGACCCCAGCCAGGTGACTGTCAAGCCTCCTCTTGAAGACCTCCAAGTTAGGTGATAATATCACCTCTCTTGGAAGCCCACTCCAGATTCTGGCCACCCTTACTGTAAAAAAATTCTTCCTAATATCTAACCTAAATCTATTCTCCACTAGTTTGTACCCATTATTCCTAGTCACTCCCTGGGGTGATCTGGTAAATAGCGCATCACCAATTCCCTGTTGTCCTCCCTTGATAAACTTATAGGCTGCTACAAGGTCTCCCCTCAGCTGTCTCTTGTGAAAGCTGAAGAGATCCAGATCTCTCAACCTCCCCTCATAGGGTCTTTCACGGAGGCCACTAATCATGTGAGCGGCCCTCCTCTGAACCCTCTCCAGATGTGGAACGTGGAAAAATATATTTTTGCACTGTTATAGTCAACTGTGTAATAGAGTAAGTCCTCTTAGAAACATAGGACTCCTGAATACGTGGGAACATAGGGCTCCTACACACATGCATGGAAATCCAGCATGTCATAGAAATTGATGCGCTCTGGCAGCCTCACACATCACATGTATCAGTGTCACCATGTGTCCCTGTTACTTCTTTACTATAGTTCTTTATAATGTTCTAGAAATAATAACCTCTTTCCATACCACATGCCTCATCAAGGTACTACAGGACGCATGTAGTAGCTCACTTGTGCTGAACCAGCTCAGCTGTTCCTTCAGGCACAACCTAGAACCAATAGCTACAGGTCTGAGATGGTTAACACAAGATGCCACCCCACTTGTCTCTGCTGGGGGCAGAGACAAGGAGCAGTTATCCAGAAAGAGAAGGGTACAGCCCTCTTCATCCCAGTAGCTTCCACCCAGCAGTCTATGAGGCTAGGATGCAATGGCTGCTGCCTCCCAATGGAGAGCCAGCATTTTATTTTTAGTATTTTTTCCCCCAGTGATACTGCCTAAAATCATGAAGATGAGAATTGAGTAGATCCCTACTTATAAGCACAACTGCAGGTAAGGTGCAGGAGGAAACAAGAATTATCCACTGCAAACCCACACCCCCACATACACACACTCCTTCCCTTCCTCTCCTCCAAGAGAATGGGAGTCCTCCAGGACTAGAGAAGGCTCATCCCTCCAGGCCCGAATGAGTGGGTTCCCAGTCCTCCCCACTCCCCCAGCAAGAAGATGGAACCCAGGCATCAGGGTTTTCCCAGTGGGGAGGCAGAACACAGGCCTCCCATGGCATGGTCAGTGCCAGCTTGTGACCAGCTACATGGCTTCCAGACCAAAGTGGGAGGGAAAGGTCTGGACAGGGCCCTTTTGTTTAGCCCTTGCCTGCAGACTCCACCTTTGTGCACAGAAGGCCCAGTCAAGGAGCCAAAATGTTGAATCCAGGATGGTCAACAGGACACATGAATAGTGCCAGAGACATGTGTGTAGGCAGTGCCAACAAAATGAGAACTGAATGAAACCCTCAGTGTGGGGTGTTGGAATGGGACAGGTTGGTGAGTGCTTGTTTCCATGCTGCTGTAGCACTTTAATGAGTCAACCAGGCCCAAGAATGTGCTTTTAAGGCCCAAGAATGAGATCTACGGAAGATCACCCCATCTGAGGGAGGCCACCTTCACCACTATGGAGCTGAGAGTTGCAGTATCAGGATCAGGAGTTTATGCACAGGGTCAAAGGCAGCTTGAGATCCAGCTATGAAACCCCTGAGTGGCATCAGTGACACAACATTCAGGGAAAGTGTCACCTTCTTGGGCAGGAGTTGTGGTGTAGGCTGCCACCCAGGCCCCCCTGCCATGAAGACTCCTGCTCCAGGGTCTCCTCCCTGGGGTGATAAGCCCAAGAGTCCTGGCAGGGGGTGGGCTGGATGGTGGCTGGGGGAAAACAATCTATATTGTGCATTGATTGGGGCACGAGAGCTCTGGAAGAGGAGAATTGGCCTTTTGAAGCCACTGAACCATGGTCCAAGGAGCCAGGAAGGTATCTGGAAGAGCCCACTCCAAGGAGAAGCACTCAGGAAGGAAAGGGGGACCAGGCTTCCCGAGCCCTGATGCCAGAGCCAGCATTGACTCAGCTTGCTTTCCAGGGCCAACTCACTACCCCTGGACACTGGTGGTTGCTGGCATAGGTGCAGGGCTCCAAAGGTCTTCCAGGCCAATACCAGAAGGGCACAGGAGCACTCAGAATGGGGGAAGTGTGGGGCATGGCACACCAGACCACTAGGCCAGGCCACTCTAGGCTCACATCCCACTATAGTGTAGCAGCACAGCCTCTGTGAGGATAGGCTTAGGTCCAAGTTCCAGAGTGGGGATCATTCCACAGTTTTCCTTTATTATGGACATGAAAAGTTTGGCCGTTAGATCATTTAATTAAATTGATGGGCAACAGTTTCTCACACAGCATTCCTCCTGCTGCCCCAAGGTTTTGTGATTGATAAGTTGAGTTCCCATTTCCCCCCCTGCCAAACACACTAAAAGTCTCGTAGCTTCAACATTTGATTACAACAAGGCAAATCTTTTCCTCCCACTGCATTCCCCCGTAGCTCAGGTGTGTTCCCTGGGGCCTGGAGGGGTTGAGGAGGGAGTGAAGAAGGCGGGCAGTACCTCAGGAGCTTGGGTTATGGGTAGCAGTGCCTGTTATTCAGGGCCAAAGGAACCCAGGGCTGGAGGCCCATGGTCCAGTGCCATGGTTGGGGGCACTCAAAACTTCATCTGGGGAGGGCTCCCAATCCACATAGGTGAGGCATTATTTAGCCAAGGCTTTGCATATCTTGACAACCTGCTGCCATTTAGGGCCAGGGCCCTCGTATTGTTGGGAGAGGAATACAGGCATCAAGGACACATGCACATACAGACACACACATAAAGACACTCAGAATACAGGCATCTGGGGGACATACATGCACACACACAGAGAAAATTCAGACTTCTGACACACATGCACACACACTTGGAGGGTCCTGGGCACACTGGGCTGGCATGCACAGGATGGCTACCTGATGGCTCGTGGCCATGACAAACTGCTGCCACCTCAGGCCCAGGTGGGTGGCTGTGATGTCAATCACAGGTGAGCCTTTTGGCTCCACATGGGTATCTTCAACCTGGGGAGCCCACAGGGTACACTGGGAAGTGTGCGAGAGTCCCCTCTCCCTGCTGGGCTCAGACTGCAGGGAAGCTCCAAGCCCTCCTCATCTGCCAAGGTCTAATGATCCTGACCTAACCTTGGGCACTTAAAGTAAAGCTCAAAAGCAGTGGATGCATAGGGGGTGCACATGTACCCCCTGAGAGCACCAGTGCATCCCCTGATCAGCCACGCTCACCACTTAGGCAATGGGCAGGGGAGGCAGCTGAGCACAAGTGCTGGCCAATCCCTGCTCCCGGAAGCAGCTGCAGTGGTTGGTTGCACTAATTTGGCCATGGGGGAACACCCCCCACACACACACACACACACCTGGACAGCGAGATTGGCCATGGGAGGAACTTCCCCCCAGTCAGCAGGACTGGTCGCAGGGGTGGCATGCGCCCCCCATGACTAAGGCGGCCGCCCATGCTCAAAAGTTAGAGCACTTTCACCTTCAGCCTTCTTGGACACCTGTACTTAGTTTATTACTCTGTAGAGAGACTATGGAACGTGACCCAGCAACTCCTTTACCGAGCCTATTTCATTAGATCTTATTGCTTCCTGGAATGCTGCTAATTTCAAAGCCAGATAGAAAAACTGATCAATACAGGCAATCCATTTCCTCACCAGACTACCCAAGGACTTGCACGATAAAATCTGTTTTCTCACAACTGAGTCTCTTCCGCACAGAAGGAAGAAAACTAAATAGGTTGACCTGAAAATGTCCTCTATATATCCACGCTATCTATTATCATATTTTCTTGATCCATCACCTAAACTTATCTCTAGTATCTTTTCATCTTTTTCTACAGGGGGCAGAAATCTCTTTTAGTCCTAAATTTCCTAATATTATTATTTGAAGAATTGGCTACCATAAATTAAGTTATAAATTGTAGTATACTTCACTGAAAGATTTCAAATATGTTTCTACTTTTGACCTGCTAAGAACATTTTTTCAGTGAGGGCCCAAACCTGCAAACTTTCCTCACAGGAATAAGCAAAACAAAAAAGTTCTGCAAAAGTCAAAGGGAAGAGCTGTGCCAGCAAATCTTGCAAAATATTGTCATGGTCTCACCTGAGCCAAAGCATCATATCACAAAGAAAAGTCATCCTGAAGCTTGCAGCAGTGCATCCAATCCCAGATAGCCATGTGGGCTCTAACTTCCAGAACACAAACAATCCTTTACTTGCACAGTTTAAAAAAAAAGTAAAAGAGTTAGGTCCCTCACCAGGGAAGACTTCCTGGGTTTCTCCTCTCTACCTGCATCTAGAACTAGACTTGGAAGAAGGAAACCAGCCCTTGCTATGTGGGCTCTGATTGGTTTCTCTTGCTTTTGATTAATCTAAGCACTGGATGACTAAATTTTGGTTACTTCTACTGTTGATACTGAGTCCCTTCTTTAAGTAATTATTAGCTTAAACTCACAGTTTTCCCTGAGCATTATACATTTTCAGCTGGAGTGCATCAGTGCAAAGAGCATCAAATAGCTGCTACAAACTTTCACTCAATGGAAAAATATTACAATGAATTTCATGCAAGCTCTTACACAATCTTCCTAAATCCTTAAACCTGGTTGTAGGTAAAGCATAGGGATTTATGTAGAATCTCTGTATTTGGGTATGTTTAAGAACTAAGCCTCAAAACATCCCCTCAGAGGTAGGTCAATATTATTAAAGGTGAGAAATCAGAATGTGAAAAAAGCAGATCCCATGCTTATTAACTTTGCAATTAAGGAAAGCATCTCCGTTCAGGAATGGTGCTTACACATATATTTAACTGTAAGCACATGACTGTGTCCCAGTAAAATCAAAATGACCTATACACGGAGTAGTTTCCTAACTGGGGACTGTTGGCTCAGAAATGGTATTTAAAGGTCTGTTTTTTGGGGAAGTGGCTTATAGGTATAGATATATGCATTATAAGGGGTCAAGATGGGCAGCAGAGTTTAAGTGGATTTATAAAGAGCTTGGGAGACACATACACAGCTTCTCATGCCCCTGGAAGTAGACAGGCTGTCTAGTACAGCAAGGCCAATGGATGGACACAGACTGAGAATTGAAGGGGGGCATCCCATAACACAAGATCACAGCTTTCAAGGCAGACAGGTTGTCTAACACAACAAGGCCAACAAGTACAGAGTCTAGGAAACAGCCTGGGAACCAAAGGAAATATGTACCACACTGTTCCATAACACGAGATAAGTGACACTAGCAACAAAGCCTCAGAGAGCAGGGGAGCCTAAGTCCTGGTTTTGGGGGAACAGATCAAATTAGAAGGCCCAGAAAGCTACATGGACTTATAGTGTCATAGTTTCATAGTAGCTAGGGTCAGGAGGGACCTGAAAAGATCACCTAGCCTGACTGCCTGCCACAGGCAGGAATGAATGCTGGGTTCACAAGACCCCAGACAGGTGATCATCCAACCTCCTCTTGAATTTGCCCAAGGTAGGGGTGAGGACCACTTCCCTGGGAAG
>NW_017728923.1:13694634-13698654 GCF_001723895.1 Crocodylus porosus | reverse complement strand
GTGTCATCAGCAAACTTGGACAGCATGCTTTCCACCCCGCCATCCAAGTTGCTGATGAAGATGTTAAACAGTGTGGGCCTGAGGACTGAGCCCTGACTTGTGACCACAGAGAGACAACCAACTAGAAATAGCCACAGATGAAGAATTATCAGAAGTTATCAGGATGGGAGGAGAATATAAAAGCAAAGATTTGAGATTAACAAAGGGTCCCTCCCACCCCCTCTTTGTTTTGTCCGTCCCTCCCTTTGTCCCATTCCTCCCTGTTGCTCCCCAAGAGAGGTGCCCTTCCATGTCCCCTGGGAAGGGTCTCTGAGGTCACCATGGACTGAAGGCACACATCAGCAGCCCTTCTCATGCACCCCACTGGAGCGGGGCTGTGGGCCTCGCCATCCCACCTCCAGACTGCTGACACCTGAGAGAGAGCCACAGGGTGGAGCCTGCATCCTAATCAGATGTACTTTGACTCTGATGACAGCCCTAGGATTGGTAGATATAGAATTGTTTGATTGTTTGTATTATTGCTTTTTTGTTTTTAGTCTGTATCAATAAATTCACTTATCATCAACTGGCAGGCGTTGTGGTTTGTCTGAGGGTTGTGCTCACCTGAAACAAAGGTATAGGTGCTGGATACAAATCCAATCCAACCGGGAGGGTTTATATAAGCTTGTACCTGAACATGTAGGAGTGCAATTTTTTTTTTAAATGTCCCTCTCTCTCAATCATCCTAATTCACTTTAGGAAACCATGACAATAGTCCATTTTCCATATGCAATTACTATTGGAAGGTTTTGATGAATTATTGATTCAAGTATTTGTGAAATTAACTTATTATACATACTATTTATATGAATAATAAATATGAGGTTCCACACAATTACATAGCTAGGATTTTTATATTCTTTGACAGATACAAGACATGTTACTAAAATACTTTGTGTTTCCAGAAATCTATCAAAGTCTATAAATGTCTCCAAAAATAATGCTGATACCATTCTGATATTGCCATTGCATATAAATGCAATGTTTTCTCCTTATCTTGATATCAACCAGATAAGCTCTTTAGTTTGGATTGTCAAAAATGACATTCACCCGTAAAGGAATGAATCTGACTTCCATCTGCTTTATTCATGTGTCTTTAGCATCCTAATTTTTAAATTGTAATTTTCTTTTGAAGCAAATCTGACTTAACCTTCTTTCCAAGTTTTGAATATTCATACAACTATTAAGAAAGAGTACTCAGAAAAAGACAACCACCTTTGGAAATGAGAATTCACCATCTTTTCTATAATGAAAAATTTGCCAACCTATAATTCAATGTCTTATCCCATATTTTAATATCTTCCACATAGTTAATTTCCATGATAAATGGACTCGTATGAACACCTTTCAATTCTTATGCCATTCCCTATGTTACCCCAGGCCCTTTGTCTACTATTCTATTATCCATTTCTTTCTCTTCCACCAATCTGGCTACTTTCTCAAGTCAAATATGCACCTGGCATTTATACCCTTGATTTGTTTTTTTAAAGATCATTTTGCCTTCTGAAATATTGTGACACAGGATTACCAACAAACAGTCTCCTCCAGGCAATACACATATGTTACTTACTGTTTGACATACTAATCACCTGCATGTTTTCCATTTCATTGCAAGTTGTTATTGCTTAGAAATGAGAATAAAAACTGAGCCTTCATTTAAACTTCTTGTTGCATATTTGTCAATTCAGTAATTGTGAGCAGATACATTATTTGTACTTACACTTGCTTCTATTAGTTTTTGCTGATACATGCACAGTAATAAATATATTATTGTTATTAAATAAAAGCATCTTAAAAGGATCAAAAGTGACCAGTGATTCTGAGTTCCCAATTTAGACAACTTCCAGAAGACTGATTTTCAGAAATCGTTAAATATTTTCCTAAAAAAATCAGGATCCTCTTAGCAGCCTCAAACTGAGACTCAAAACTTGAAACACCTACATTATTCACTTTTGAAAATTTAAGATATGGTTTTATATTTGCATGGTACCTTTCATTCAACACTTCAGAGCACTTAAGGATGCATTCAATGCAGAAAAACTTCTTCTATGGCAGGTGCTAATTATAGTATCATATCCTGCACTTGCTGGACTTTAGCACTTGCATTCTGCAGGATGTCCATGAAATTTACTTTGTGGACAGACTGGGCTGTACTGAAAATAGGTAATAATCCATGCAAATGTGGAAGGTGATTTCAGAAGTATATACTGTATTAAGCTGTATACTAGGAATATCCACTCTATGATTTACAATACACCTATCCATTAGATCCAAGAGGGAATTGTCTGAGAAGAAACACAAGTCCAATTATTCAAGGTGCTGTGCTTCCGTAAGTTCCAATAATGTCACTAGGAGATTAAGATGTTCAGTATTTCAGAGCACCGAGTGTTAAAAAGGAGATGTATCACCCCATCTAATCCCATTTGCAAAGCCACTCAAAATGTTCTTTCAAAATTCCCATAGGAATTCAGTGTGTATTCACTCCAGTCATAGCTCCTCTGCTATCAAAGGATGAATCTACTAAGTAGTACCAGTTGAGAAAATGGTTTTGGTTACATGAACAAATATGGCCAACAAAAATTGGACAGACAAATCACTCCTGGACTTCGTTAATGTTTTCTGAGACTGTGATTCTTCAAAAACTTGTCCTTCCTGCACCATTTAAAGTACAGTAAAATGAAAACCTCTGATGGGCCACTTAATCATCACGATGGAGTGATGCATATTTTATTGTACAAAGCCCTCCTAGTTCATAAATATACAAGTGTTTACTTGTTTATTGACTTCTACCATAGGTTAAATACTATCACCGTCAAACAAAATTCTCTCTGGAATACTCCTACACTAACATGAACTTTCTGTATACCATGATCTACATCTGAGGTGACTCCCTAAAAATCACTATATACAACAAAAACATGGACCACCACACTTACATCCACAAAGCAGCAATCAGCCCAAACACACCAAAAAATTGGTGATCTACAGCCAGGCTCTTGGATAACATCTGCTGTGATGAGGATACTCATGACACCCATCTCGCCAAACTGAAAACTGCCTTTACCTAGCAAGCAATGCAAAACCCTAGAACTCATTCAGAGATAACACTTTTTATTAGACCAACTAAGAAATTGCAAAAAAATATATCTTTCTTTGTAAGCGTTCAGGCGCACACACCCTTTTTCAGGCTGAGGACAAATCCAAGATTGTAAAAATCCTCTTAGGTAAAAAATAATCTTCATTTTACACAGGAGAACTTTGAGGCTGAAAGTCTGTTCCCCTAGGTACCTGAGAGTCCTTTGTGTGAGTTGCCCTTTGATGTGCAGATAAAGCTGTTTTCATCCCTAGAGGTGTCAGATGTCAGAAAGGCAGGGAGGCTCAAAAAAATCTTTCCTTCTTGTTCAGCAACGAAGTTTATATTTCTTTGCAAGCTTTTGGGCACACGTGCCCTTCTTCAGGCTGAGGACAAATCCAAGATTGTAAATAGTTTCTTAGGGAGAAAATGACTTTCATTTTGCACAGGCAAATTTACTGTACTCAGCAAGGAGACTCCAGCAGAAAAACAGACCGTATCTTTTAAAGAAACACCCAAGTACCCCACAGCAACCTATTACAGTACAAAAAGAAAACCCACACTGACCATGCAGCCTTGGTCATAACCGACCACCCCACACTTGAACCAACTGGAAGGATCATCAATCATTTATTATCTGTACTTGAAAAGGACCAGACTTCAAGAGAAATATTCCCAGTCCACCTGCTCCTAGGCTTCAGGCAGTTCCCTAACCTTGCCCAACTCATCATCAGAAACAAACTCCCTGTTAATGGCACATAATGGGACTTGGCCTTGCCTCATCAATAAATCAAAACCTGTCGAGTCATCTCTTTGCCACAACAATCAATACCCCCCACAGTAAAACCATCACAATCCATGAATCATATACATATCTATCCCAAAATGTAGAATACCTTCTCCGGTGC
>NW_017728923.1:13680310-13694029 GCF_001723895.1 Crocodylus porosus | reverse complement strand
TGTGTCCGTGGCAGCAGTGCCCCCCACCCCCAGGCGTCACTCACCGGCAGGCACCTGGCTCAGGTGGTCCTGGCGGCCGCTGCAGCCATGGACAGAAGCGCCAGGCCCCCGCACAGCTCAGGCAGGCAGGCTCTGGAAGGGAGTTATAGTTTGCTGCACCCCAAGTTATTTAAGACACATTACGCCACCAAATTTCCTCCAGCAGCTGGAATTAATGTGCAATACACCACCGAGGCATGCAAACACTGACACCATTAAAGTGTTGCAAAAGCATTTAGGCCTCTTTAAAGTGTCGTGCACACACGCCTCTCATTTCATCTACACTCAGAGCATGTCCTTCTGAACTATCCAGTTGGTCCAATAAAAGATATCATCCACAAAAATACTTGCCTCACTACTGCTTACTGACTTTCTAGGCATTATTAGACTGCATGCATCCATCAGATTTATAATAAATAGATATCTTTAAAAGGTTAGAAGTTGAGTCACAGATCTAGTAGACAATTTTTACTAAGTGAGCTTATAGCATAAAGCAGCCCCCTCTCTTGAACCTGCTCACATTTTTACTACTGACGTTGGACCAAACTTTTGCAGCAGTTTGTGCTCAACATATTTTAACCTGCCTACTTACACTTCTGGATTGTGATCAAAAAGAGAAAAAGGCAGTGTCTGAAATCTTGAGAGAAATCTGTTCTTATTCACATAGAAATTTCCACATTGGATCAGACTTATGGCTATACAGTCCCAGAGCCTGTCAGCAGTTGAGACTTCTCAGAGAGATACAAGAAGCCTCACATCAAGTAAGTTTTAAAAGTCTGCTTTATGAGAAATTCCATCCTAACAATTAGTTGTTGGTTTGTTCTCTGAAGCAGAATAGATCATTGTGACTTCCTATTGATTTCAGTGGACTTGGAAGGCAGGTGTCCTGAGGTAGTTAAAAACAACCTTTTTTATAGGTGTAAGGATTTTGGAGTTTGCATAAGCTTTAATATTTTGATATTTAACAGAAGGCCCTGAAGTGAGATGATCTGAGCTTTGCCCATCTTTTTTAGATTTTTGTAAGCACAGGAGTTAACTCAGCTGCTGAAAATCAGCTCTCAAACTAAGATTACTGCAATTTGGAACTTGCATTTGGAGCTGATGACAGAAAAAGTAGCTGTGTAATTTGTTTATTTTCTCAGGATATTAATCGATTCAGAAAGCTTAAAAGCTCAGAAAAAACTACCCCATCAAATAATCAAGATTGTGGGTTGCATTGGAGAACTCAGAACCCTCTTAGATCAAATATTTTCTATAGCTATATTTTCTATAGCAGTTAGTTTATATTATGTTCTGTTTTCTCTAGCAAATAGTTTTTCTGTCATCTAAGCAAGTGGTGAGATTATCAAAATAAAGAGCTTTTCATAAAAGGAAATACTTTTCTGAGACCAGCCTTGAGCATGACATGTCTTTCACATTTGTGGTGATATGAAAAAAAACCCAAAACTTCCTAACATGTTTGTGAAACCATGAAAGTGCTACTGTGGGTAGATAGCTCATAGTGATCTTCATTAAGAAAAGTAGATTAGTGCTGCAGAGAAGCCAAAAGAAAAAAAAAAACACGTTGGGAACTTATTTTAAAAGAGTATGTTATTTTGTTAAAAATGCTAACTAACAATGATTTCCCAGAGGCAAAAAATAGGAGACGGAAGAGAAAGTGGTAACAGCACCAGAGACTTAAAAAGAAAATCTGTCTCCTAATTATCTGCAAGTCTAGTATGATGGCTGGCCAAGAAAGTGAGATCATAGAAAGCGGGCTTTTCATTCTTTAGAAGTATGGAAGAAGTATGACATGGGTCAGAAAGAGGAAAATACCTCTATGTCCCTATGCACAGCTCCAGGAAGCCACTCTTATTTAGCTGAATAAAAATATTGGATTCCTATTCTTGTAAAGCAAATATGTTGACACATTTTGATGCCTTTACATTGGGGGGAGACAAGGTGATAAGATTTAATCCTGTTTCTGGTGCAGGATAGTATTAACTAGAAATAGATAAAAGAAACTCTTGTACAGTTCAGTATATTTACACAAATTTAAGCAAACATAGGTAAAACATTTCCTCAACAAATGGCTTCTGGTCTAAGATTGACAGAACAAATAAGATATGCCAGGGTCAAAAGGTAAAGGTATGATACACATTGTAGAAGATGGGGGGAAAGGGTGAGATTCAAAACCCACTGCAGTACATGGAAAGATTTTCAGTGCTTTGAACTAAGAATACAGTAAGAAGGGAAGACTACAGAGGAGCAAATGAGTGGGGAGAAAATGAGGGGTAAATGCAATGCCAGATATAGGAAAGGAAAGATTACAGGGTCTTGAATTTCATGAATTAACAAAAACGAAGGCAATGAACACTTCTGAAGTGGAAACAGGAAGATGGCATTATCATTTTACATTGCCAGCAGGAGGAAAATGAGATGACTAAAGAGGGGACACCTGGGCCTGCGCTGTGCTGGGGGGGCCTCAGTGACCCCAATGGCAACTGGAATTGCCGGTGAGTGGGGGGGGGGGTTCTTTGCCGGGGTGCAGGGGGGCACAGAGGGGCTCCGTGGGGTCAAAAAACCCACAAAAACAAAAATGGTGCAGCACATGCTCGGACAGTGAGTGATGCTGAAAAGTGGACCCAGGCTGCCCAGAGCCACGTTCTGCTGCCAGCCAGGCTTCCTAAGGAAGAATTGCTGTGGCTGCAGCCCCAGGAGGCCCCCCACACCCCCAGGTAAGGCTTCTGGGGCCAGCACAGTGCTGCCCCAGCCTTGCCTACTGCCCCCAGGTTAACTTGGTGTGGGCCAAAGTGTGTGCGGCATGGGCGTTCCCTGGGGACAAGCAGCTGCAGCACAAGGTGCGCCGCTGCTAGGTGTCTCTGGGGAACAAAATGTCCACGCATGTCTGGACGCGCCCTATAATACTTCACACAGTCGTTTTATTCTGTCTCAGTGTTGACTGACCAGGTAGGAGGTTAATAGTGCGTGGAGACCTATAAGCTAACTGGACTGCATCTGTTGCAGTGTACCTGCATAATTACTGAGTGATTTTGAGAAACAGTAGATAGTTTTTTAATCTACTTGTTTGATCACAATTTCCCCCCAAAATGTTTAGAGGTCCCTCAATTCCTTGGACAATAAAAGTAGCAGCACTTTAATAGGGAATTTGTGTTCAGGAAAGTAATTCCTTTTTGCTGTTGGTATTACACAAATAAAGGGGTTTGTATACTTCCTTTTTGTGTTACATTTGTTGCCAGGCAACATTTAAGGTAGTGATTCAGTTTCATAGTCATCATTTAAGGGCAGAAAATTTACTATGACATTTGAAACCTCCTGGCTGCTCTTTCCAATTAAGGAAAGACACTGGGGAACACAGCTGCCGAAATAACAGTGCTGATAGTGTAAACAAACTTGTTGAGATGTGCTGAGCGTGTCATACTTTGGTTAGTTTGTCATCCTGTTCTTGTTATAAGAAAAACTGTGTCACCTGCTTCTTTTAGGTTAACTAAGTAGTATACTGATAACATGAAAAGCTGCGCCTAGAACAGATCACCATATCCATCTTGAGGCTGAATGAGAAGATAAGAGAGATTTTAACAGTGAAGACATGAATTATCACATGGCAACATAAGTTTACTGTCCTTCCTTAGATAACTTTATCCTTGAGGCACAGTGCCTCAAAATGCAAGCATACCAGAATCCTGACACAGTTTAGTAATTACAAAAGCTGAAATGGAGGAATTTTTTGATACAGTAACCAACCCCCACCCCCCAAAAAAATTACAATAGGCACTGGCAGGGACACTTCAGCTGAAAGGGAGGAAATCCTCCTGTGTACATGCCTGCACTCCTGCAGGCATAATATTTGTGAGTCGATTGAATTGACCTATATCCACAAAGATATTGGTGAGCAACTTCCCAGAGAGTATAGACTAGTTATTTATAATGAAAACATCCTATATCGTTAATGTCTCTTACATTTTCAAAAACACAAATTGTTTAAAAGAGAGAGAGAGTGTGCAAGTGCTCTGTGCAGAAAGTAAAATGTGACAACTGGATTCAGTCATGAACATGGTTGCTTTCTCAGATCATGGGAAGAGCAGACATTTTGCCTCACCCAACTTTTCATCTAGGATAGCTGCATTTTAAAAGTGACCTCCACTTCCAACCTCCTGGAATTGCACCACAGTGGGAGACAATCTGGAATTCCTCATTGACAAAAACTGCAAAGTCATTCCTAGACTTTTCACAATCAGTACAGAAATTTGAAGAAAGTTATCCACACACTTCTATCTCCAGTTTTGAATGCCCAAAGAGATATTCAGCATGGTTCTTCAAACTTTCCAAACATTGGCCATCTCTAATGATGACATATTGGAGTTTTCATGATTACAGATGCTCACCCCTTCATTCCAGTATCGTCAACAGGAAAATGATATGGTTAGATTTTCAAACACATTGTGACTTCGTCCTAACTTTGCTTCACTAAACTCAGTAGTAAACTCCCATTGACTTCAGTGGGAGCATAATTTTGCCAACAGTGTGGATCCATCTGCATGTGCTTTAAGTTGCTTTTTCTAATGCTTTTTCTAAATGTAGTTCCTCCACTATGAAGTACTAAAGAAATGCACATTAGGCTTCCCTAATGCTCAGTAATGAATGCGTGTGGTTTTTAAGTGATGCTTAATACTCAGTAGCCTATTTTACTACGCATTAGCATAATCACAGGTTTTTTTACATGACACTTTAATGTGCAGTAAAATAGGCTACTGCACATCAAAGCATGTGTGTAGACACACCCACTGAGCACTTTTAAAAATCCTACTATTTTTTACTCCCCTTCGGCACATTTCCAAACAAGAAAATAGTCAAAGCCAATTGAAATGTCATTTCAACTGTATTACGCCCATATGTTTTCACAGGTAAAGAAAATAAAGCAGGTAATGTTTTCTCTGGTAAGTGCAGTATGTAGCTGGGCCACCCCAGGGGCACCTCAAAAAGGAATCCCACCTGAAAGAAGCACAATTTCCTCCCTGCCCCTATACCAGTAACATATTCCTATCATCATCCCTACATTGGCTTATGAGGAAGGCAGATGGAAACATCATCCACTGCCCAGGACTTGCCCTTGGCTTGCAACAAAAAGTGCTCGGGTGCTATATACAAGTGTGAATCTGCCAACCAAGTGGTCTCTCATACCTTTCCCTGAGGCATCTTTTGCTGGTGACGATGAGAGTTGGAACACTGGACTAAATGGACCAGAGAGGTCTGTCTGTTTTAGCAATTTCTATGTTCCTAGGGAGGTTTTCTGACCCTTTGCAGCTGCGCACATCTGGATATGATGTGGCCCTTAATCAATTGATTTTCTCCCTTAAAATTCAGAAATGGTTTTTTTTTCCTCTTAAAAATTCTAACTATTTTTTTCATGTTATAAAACTTCACCAACTGATATACTTTTGAAGTGGTTTCATATTCCTAATTTTGCAAAAGTGACTTAAATTGAGCCAGAGGCAACAGCTGACAGCATCTCTAAGTCTTTAAAAACAGTAAAACAAAACAAAACAAAAAAGATAAGGTGCACAAACTGAACTGCCAAAGCAGTTTCCCATCATTTTCAAGCTGATACCCCAGAAGTCTAACTTGGCTTAACCATATCTGGGTCATCCAACAGTGTGGGCGAATGTTGTTTTAATGATTCCTCAAGGGTCTTTTTGAGTTGAACTAAGGTGTAGTAGTAAGTATGATCCTTTGTTATATGAATTGTGTCACTCCTAGCCTTAAAGACAGGCCTTTTGGTGGACAGTTCTGGCTGTCAGTTCTTTCTTGCTATAGTCAGTATAGGAAATGAAAACAAGCAGGCAGCTCACTGGGTCCACTATAATCATCCAGGTTATATACTGACCCATGGAATATTCTAGTGGAGTAAAAATCATTTCCTCAAATTAAATAGCAAATTCAAACAGAAAATATAAAGTTCAGTAGTCTAAGCAGGGGTGGGAACCTGGTATCCTGCACACTGACAGCAGCATGAGCAGTTGACCGCAAGTGCAGAGCATGTGTGGCAACAGAAATGGTGGTAGCAGCAGCCCAGTGTGAAGAGGGAGCAGCATCAGCCACAGTTTTTGAGCCTCTGGTAAGGTCCCTTTCCTCCTCCCCACCACTACCTGCCTTTGTCTGACATTTCTGCCCAGACCACCTATCCCTTTGAATTTCCCATTATCTACCCTTTGCCTTTGAAACTCTAATACTTTAAAATGAACCATGGTATGTGAGATTTGGACCACTAGATGAAATATTCACATTGTATTAGCATCTGATTTTATTATCTACTGTTTTTTAAAGACTATCAATTTATTGTTATTTGTATTGTTATTTAGCAGTGAGGTTTTTTGGTTAGCTCTCAGGTATTGAAAACTGTTTAAGGAAAAGTTTCTCATTCCAGATAGATTATAAAAGGAATGGTGAGAAAAGAGAAGCTAATGGAATTACAAGCATCAAACAGGACTGTATAAGCAGCAGGAATAAAAGAGGTGGAGGAAATGTAAAGTCCAAACTGCCGATGTTCTATAGATCCGTACCATACAACTGACAATAAATAATAGAGGCAGCAGAGCCTCAAAGACTCAGTCCATGGATATACACTGGGATATTCCAGGCAAACTTCAGCCTTCCTAGTGAAAAAGTCAGTCACAAGAAGAGGATACAATGCCCCAAATGAAGGAATTTGCCATAGCCTGGGGAATTTTACCTTGGTTGCAACCCAGGTTCTTCTTCCTGGGCCAAGATAGTACCTTATGGGGACAGGTATTTAATTTTGCCTAGCTACTCTAAGGAATTTATCTCCCTTTTCCCTATATTTCAAGGCAGCCCTGTTCATGCAATCAAGGTCTCTCCCTGTGGACAAAAAGTAGTTCACTGCATTATGTTGGACCATCACCACTAAGGAAGAAATGAACATGATTTCAGAGTGCTTGATAGCGGTGCCAGCTGGCAACGTTCTCAACAATATTTCTCTTCTCAAGTTTCTGTCTCTGAGCTTTGAAAGCCTTTCCCCAAGCTGCAAAGGCTTTCCACACTCATTCAAGCTCTTTCTGTCTCTCCTCTTGCAACTAGGGACCTTTTTAATATGGACAGCCAAGAATGCATGGAGCAGTCAGATTCCCTCCACCTGCCCCAGATGCATCTTCTGCTTTCTTAAAGAGTCTCTACACCATCACATATATGAGCACAGTTCTGCATCATTCTTAGTTTGATAATGCTTTCAGGAGCATCAAAATCAGGAGAGTTTGCTTGCTATTTTCTTTCTATTCTCTAACTTGACTCAGTTGTTAGAGCTGAGCTGCTCCTTGGAGAAATTAATGTCTTGGCTGATGTTCTTGAAAGAAGCAATTGCCTGTGTGCTATTTGACCACCTCTGCTAAATGACTGGAGTGCAATGCAATTTAAGATAAACAACTTGCACCAAAGCAAAGCAAAGCAAAACAAAACAAAAAACCATCACCAATTGCTCTGCATTAGGCAGTTACTAGAATTCCTAAACAACATTGGAGTTATCTATCTATCTATATATATACACATACATATATACATACACACACACACATATATATATATATATATATAAAATGAAGCGTGTCTGTCTGTCTGTCTGTCTGTCTGTTCACTTATAACTCGAGAAGGACTGGCCCTATCTACTCTAAACCGTGCAAAATCACTGAAAACCATGCAAAGAAAATTATAGATCTGTTATTTTTCACTTGACCCTTTTTGGAGCTTCCACTGACTGGGATTACTTTGCTTCTCAGATAACAAACTGGCACCACTCCATTTTAAGTGCTGTGAATTCAGTTCAATTGTCATTATTATATTGACACTTGCCCTTTTTTTTGCTAAACTTTACATATTAAATGTTAAATATATTGAACTATGTTCTTTAAAAATAAACAGGTTTTTTTTTTACATAAATATGTTGCACTAAGTTCTTTGAAAATAAATAAACACTGCAATTATAAAAATAACAGCCTGGGAGAAGAATGGGTATTTCAGCTAGTCAATAACAGAACGTACAAAATGGAATACAGAATTTTAGAGATTGCAAAGGATTAAAAGGTTGTTTTGTGTTTTCTGTGACAAACAGTACAGTTTTATGTATCTAAAACAAACATCCACATTCCTAGTATATTTTTGCCCATTGGTATGTATTATAAAAGTAACTTCTATTACTGATGGGAGACCCAACAGGATGGGGAGAGACCATGTGTTCAAATAATCAACAAAAGGTACTGTAATTTTTCATCACAACCAAAGACTGCTGGTCTCACTAATCAGAAGACTTTTTAAAAACAATCTACTATACAGACAAGTTTTCTAAGTGTCTGCATTACAAGCACATTATAATATTTTAAAATTAACATACAAGAAGGAAACTTCAGTTTCTATAGCTCTATAAACATAAAAAATATAAAATTAATTGTGTAAAATTGTACTCTGATCCATAGGCTTCCATGCACAAACACAAATACTGCTGTCTGCAAATGAATTCATGTGTGATATCAGAGTTCAGATTATCTTCTTTGTGACACACAACAAACAAATACAGACATGGACACAATGTGCTGGATCCTCATCTGGTGTTAAAATATGGAGCTTTATGGAAATGGTACCAGTCCATGCTGCTTGATAATCCGGCCTACTTTATTCTTCAAAAAATAAGAACAATTCCACCATTGTCTAGTAAAACAGAACAAATGTAGTATTCCATTTTGATATTTTCAAGAAAAATACTTTTCCAGAAACTTTAATGCAAAAAGAAAATATATAGACAAAGTACTCAAAGCATCCAGAGAAAACATAATATCATAGCCCTCTTAATGATCTCCAACATAATGCTTTCAGGGAAAAACACTCAGAATATTCTTTTGCACCACCAATAGATTTACAAAAGCTAATGATGTCTTGCTTCTTCCCAAAGCATCTTTCATAGATGAAAGGAATATAAAGTCAGAAGGGACCATAAGCATCTTCTAGTTGCATCTTCCAGAATAACACATGCCACTGGACTTGCCTGAATAAATCCTTAGTTAAATTAAAGGAAATATTGTGGAAACATCATGTCATAATTTAAAAATTGTGCACAATGAAGAATCTCCCTTGTCTTGAAAAGCTGTTGCACTGGGAGATCTTGCTCAGCTGATTGTCCTGCATGATCCCAAAGGCCTTTTTAAAGTCACTTTCCCCCCCCCAGTTATCCACTCCCATAAGTATGGCCAATATTCTTTATTCCTAAATGTGTAGCTGTATTCTTGACTATCTTAAAATGCATGTTGTTCACATCTATACAATTTAACCAGTGATCTGGGTTGTACTGTACCGTAACTTGTACTCTTCCTTATTTCTTGATCTCTCAGTCCTGGTGTAGCATTTGTAGCATTTCATTAAACTTTTAAAATATAATTTAGTTGAATCTAGCACAAATTTAATGATTTGATTTCTGTCTTTTAAAAGGTAGCTGCTTGACTGTATTCTATAATGCTTCCAGCTAGACACAAGTGAATGAACTTTGTATGCCCTGGGCATGAGAGAGATATGGGCAAGGGATGAGTGAAGAGTGATTGAGAGTTTGCATGTGAAAAAGAGAGAGGATGTAATTGTTTACGTAAGCAAGAAGGCACCAGATGTGTAAACTACCAGCCAGTAACTAACTAATAAATGGCTGAAGAATCCCTTTGAAGCTTGACAGCAGAAAGGAGATAACAGAAGAAGAAATGCTGCCATGTGGGCAACAAGAAAACTTCAAGGCTGAGATCCATTTTTACAACGAAAGTGACCTCGATGTAAGATATGAAGATGACGGATGCAAAGCAGCTGCTAAAAACACAGACTAAGTATAGAAAAAACCCAAGAAGTGAAACAAGGACTGAAAACCATATATAAAGAGAACCCAAATGATGCTAAGTTGGGTGATAAATCTTCTGTTTTCCTTTCCAGAATTGTGTCTGGGCTCCAGAGCATAGGCACATCTGCTTTTCACCTCGCTCCAGCTACTATCTTTCACCACCATCATCAGCTTCAACATCTCAGCTACTCAATGAACACAGGGTTGACCACCCCGTGTTAACATTGAGCAACTACTGCAGGTAACTATATGTGGTGTCTGTCTGTATGCATGGAATGGTTGTTCTGTGTGTGTGTGATGATGTGCATGGTGATTGGTGCATGTTTGTATGAATGGTGTGTCAGAACCTCTATGTCTAACTCATGCAATCAAGAAACATGGCATTCTGCCTTATCCCCCTTTATGAAGTCTTGCTTGTGATTTAAGCAACTGGCAATTTGTGTAACACTGGTGTCATCTGAAAATTTTGTATCCTTTCCTTCCAGGTCATTGATAAATCGGTAATACAGTATAGGGCCAGGTAACAGTTTCTGGGTAACCCCAACAGAAAGACACTCACCCATTAGATGTTAATTTCCCATTTACACCTGCATTTTGAGACCCATCAATTAGCAAATTTTTAATCCAAACTGATTGTATACACTTCTGATTTCTGAATCATAATATTGTATGGTAACGAGTCATATATCCGTATTACGTTGATGACATCACTTTTATCAACCAATCTCGTAACAAAATAAAGTATTAAGTTAGCTTGACAAGGCCTATTTTCCATGACTCCAAACTGACTGACATGAATTATGAAATTCATTAAATCATTTTAACAATTGCTTCTGCTTCACCTCATTGCCAGGCAGCCTCCCTCAGAAAGGAAGAGGCTATATCAGACATTGACAGGCTTAGCACAACCTCCCCCTTGCAGTTTATTATGTATCAAGTATAAAAGATAACACACCTCTTTCAGACCTATTACTGGTCTCTTCCTTGTACCAGTGTTGTGTGGGCTGCCAGCTGAGTGGGGGTAACCTCTATGAACACAAGTTAGCATAAACTGTATTCTGCTTGGTGCCTGCTCCCTCAGATTTCACACTGACTGACCTAGTGCCAAGAAAGGCTGCAGGCTAGAACTGGGAAGATGCAATGAAATTCAGGCCACAGGTACCAAAGAAAATGGGGCTCCATCACCCCAAACAATCAAGAAAATCTCTGCTGTTTGTTTTGTGTTTCCAAAGCAGAATCCCAACAAAAATAGAGGACTGGCAGGAAGCAACTGATGTTTGCCATCAAACATACATACAGTTGGTAATATTACATGAAATCATCACTGTCAAATAAATGCAGACTTCATTGATGATTCAGTAATCCAAGCAATATGCAGCTTGTACAAACGTATTATTCCACTTACATACAGATTTGATGATATGACATACCCGTTCACGTGTCTGTAGCATGGTTTATCCGCCTTCTATGGATCAAGCTATTTATACCAATATACTTCTGGACAACTTAACCTATCTAATTTCTTTGAGAGAATTAGGTAGTGGCTCATCTTCCCAAAATGCTCTTAATGCCAATTCATCACCTTGAATTTAGTACTTCAAATAAAAAATCTTTATATATGTATGGGTACACTACATAAATAAAAGTGTGTTGCTCCTTATTTTGTGAAAATATTTTCCAGTTTCACCATATATAAAATGTACCTTAGGAAAATGCAGACAACATGTTTGGAAACCCTAAAAACCATTGCTGGGGAAAATAATACGAATGGTGATGACTATATATCTGATATGAAACCATATGAACATATTTATATGATAGCCTATAAAGTTAGATGAGATTTTTCCACTGAACTTTTTTCTAATGCCTTCTTTGGTTAACTAGATTATTTTCACGGAATTTTTTCATTTTACTAAAATATTATATTTTTACAATATAAAAATTCACTTTTCTAGAAAATGTCTAGAAAGTGTGTGTGTGTGTGTGTGTGTGTGTGTGTTCAGAAAAAACCTGAGAAATTCAGACATCATCTCTTTTTTGTGATACATGGTCACATTTCCAACAAATAACTACACTAGTTCCTTTACCTGGGATACTAGTATTCATTTGGCTTTAGTCATGGGACTCTATGACTTCCTTTGTCATTGATATATCATTGTCAGTTTACTTTTAACGCATCCTTTTCCTCCTCATCTTGTGAAAGTTAGAGTTCCCCACATTCCCACAGACACACAAGATCAGGTTTTCAGAATCAGATTGAAAAGTGAAGCAACTACTACTAACAGTATGCTCCTGAGCTTCATAAAGGGTACGGTTGCCAAACAGCAATTTTCAGTAGCTCCGCTATTTAGTTTTACAACAGCATGTAAGACAGAACTGAGGGCTTTTTATTGTTATAAAGATAAGCTATTTTATTTGAAGCCCAACAGAAGTAGATTGACATTTGATACCATTTCCTACAGATATTGTAATTCTCCCTCCTGTACTCTTAGCCAAAATATTTGCATCCCAGTGCATTTGATTGAAAGCTTGGCATAAGAACAGAAGTGGCTTCCATCAATTTATTTTCAATTCACTGAACAGGTAGATTAGCCAGGGAATGAGCAGAATACATAAAGGCAAAACACTGAGCCAGAGTCACTGGCAAATGCTTCATGCTTCAGAATTAAAGCATTCAAACCTTTTACTACAAATGACTAAATAAAAATGAAAGTTTAATAACAATGGTTAGTTGGTTATAAAGATCACAATTCATGTGCTACACATCACAGAGTGCAGCACAAAGAAAGGCACATGAAACACAATGAGTTTAAGGCTTTTCATAAGTAGGAAAGTATTTGGTCATAGCAAATGTGTATGATTCGTCTGAAGTACATGGGAAAAGCAGGGCCAGTTGGTTCCTGTAAAGGGGCTGAGCCCCATTACTGCAGGGAGGAGTGTGTCTGAGCTGCCTCCAACCTGGGGGGACGGCTCCCCCTACCCCAAGCTCCAAGATGGATGCAGCTGCATTGTGGTTTCACTGACTGGCTGATGTGAAGACCTCAGAGGACCATCACAAGGATAAATGCAGCTCTTCTTATTTGCTATTGTTATTTTTGCTCTGTTGAGAGACTTGGATGGTAATATAACTGATGAGGGGAAGCAACTGAAGAGCTGGATTAAGCACTATGGAATGATATACTCAAGGGAGTCTGTAGCAGACCACATGTAATAGAAAAATTGCTCAATTTTGAAGTTATGACCACTGGATTTGAAACCTACACTAAAAGAACTTGAACAATGCATCAAAAATATTCCTGATAACAAAGCACCAGGATTTGACTGTTTACCTGCTGGAATGTAAACAAAAAGCTTCCAGCATCAAGGACAATAAAAAGTCCTTTTTCAGATATGTGGGGAGCTGGAGGAAAAGGAAGGGCAGCATTGGACCCCTGCTGAACCAGATGGGACAACTGACTGAGGAAAAAGCCAACCTATGAAATGGGTACTTTGCGTCTTTTTTTTATTAGTCCCATGGGATGCTCATGCCCACTATGGGACAGGTAGGATTGGGTGAGGGAGATCCCCTGCCCTTCATCAACGCTGACCTCATAAAGGAACATCTTGAGAGGTTGGATACCTTCAAGTCAGCCAGCCCTGACAATCTACACCCCAGGGTACTCAAGGAGCTGGCTAGCATCATAGCCCAGCCTCTGGCATGAATCTTTGAGACCTCCTGGCACTCTGGTGTAGTGCCCGAAGACTGGAAGAAGGCCAATGTGGTGCCGATCTTCAAGAAAGGGAGGAAAGTGGATCCAGCAAAC
>NW_017728923.1:13636330-13679631 GCF_001723895.1 Crocodylus porosus | reverse complement strand
TTGGGCTCCACAATTCAAAAAGGATGTGGAGAAGCTTGAGAGAGTCCAGAGGAAAGCCACGCACATGATCAGAGGTCAGGAAAACAGACCTTACAACAACAGGCTAAGAGCCATGGGGCTCTTTAGCCTGGAAAAGCGCAGACTCAAGCTCAGGGGTGATCTAATGGCCACCTATAAGTTTATCAGGGGTGACCACCATTATCTGGGGGAACATTTGTTCCCCAGAGCACCCCAAGGGATGACAAGGTTGAACGGTTATAAACTACTGCAGGACCATTTCAGGCTGGACGTAAGGAAGAATTTTTTTACTGTCTGAGCCCCCAGGGTATAGAACAGCCTGCCATAGGAGGTGGTTCAAGCACCTACATTGAGCACCTTCAAGAGTAAATTGGATGCTTATCTTGCTGGGATCCTATGACCCCAGCTGACTTCCTGCCCTTCGGGCGGGGGGTTGGACTCAATGATCTTCCGAGGTCTCTTCCAGCCCTAATGTCTATGAAATCTATGAAATGTACAAATGTGCAAACAAAGATTTGCTGCAAAGATTGCATGAGGTACTGATACTCTGTTTGAAGGAAGAAACGTGGGGAAGGGTGGGGCAGGAGCAGTGTAAGGTGGGATGGGGCAGTACACTTGACCCAACTAACAGCATCCCTCTGGGGTCATGGCTGCCCACCTGACTCACAGTTCTCCCACCATTAAGAAATCAAAAGACATGGCAAGGAGCAGAGGGGCCTTGAAGAAAGCCATCACTCAACCCTTTGCTTTTCCCTACATGTTCTTCTTTAATATTTCTGGCCAATTTGGGCTCAAGGGAAAGAGGAGTTATGAAGAATTCAGACAGCAAAAGGATAAAGTTGGCCAAATCTTTGAACCATTAAGTATTAGATCACCAGGGCAAATGTATTTTGGTATCTGTGTCTTGTATAACATGCAGCACTTTACAATGCTTAAACAATATATAATATTGTTGGTTAATATTTACTTACCAAGTGCTAAAAATGATGCTCTGTGTGTTATAATCCAGATGTTGATCTAGCCATGTAACAGCAAAAATAAGAACTGACCGGTACAGAGTGTTGTGAAGAAACTACAACTGAGCTTCTAGAATTTATTAACAAATATTTGTAGACTGATCATGCTCACTTCCCCATTTAGACATTACTTAGGCATGCTATATGGATTTATTCAATTATTTTAAACTCTTCCCATAGATCATTACCTCCACCCTCCTTATAAACCCTGTTGCTCCTTGAGTTTCCTGAAAACCACTATAGGCCACCCAGCAGTCAACAGAAAGTGACAAACCACAAATTCAGTATCAGGCTTCTTGTTCTTCTGTCTCTATACCACATTTGGCCATTTATTAAGCATGCTTATGGTCATTTATTGTACTTTGGGAGATCTTTCACTGTATATGTGCCTTCAAGCACAGGCACTGCAGCAGATGTTGCATAGTCTGAGGTTCTATGCCACAATCAGAGTTGACTGAACCAATGATATAGCCCCACTTCATTAGCTCCTTGGAGTGTCCAATTCCAATATGTAGGCAGTTGAGACAACCACCTTTGCCATGGTTTGTCAGCCCCTGGTGGCAAGGACTCAGCCAGTGGAATGTACATTTTTTCACTATCAGGTATTTTTCTGAGCCACTCATTTCACGTCTGTAGTCATGTCTCCTTGGGTATGGCATCAAGAGTTTGGGTGCTTGTAAGGAAGCTCCTGCATGACTTCAGTGGTTTGTGTGCCATAGGATGGTCATACATCTGCAGTCTCTCTTGATCATTCTATCCTACTGGACACTGCTCTTCTGATGGCAGGTGAAGCAATGCCAGCCAGGAGGTACATAGTTTCATAGTTGGTAGGGTCGGAAGGGACCTGAGCAGATCATCAAGTCTGACCCCCTGCCATGGCTGGAAAGAGTACTGGGGTCAAACAACCCTAACAAAATGTTCATTCAGCCTCCTCTTAAAGACCCCCTAAGGTAGGAGCCAGCACTACTTTGCTTGGAAGTTGGTTCCAGATCCTAGCCACCCTGACAGTGAAGTAGCACCTCCTGATGTCTAATCTGAATCCACCCTCTGCCAGCTTGTGACCGTTGTTTCTAGTCACTCCTAGTAGCACTTGTGGGAACAGGGACTCCCTCAGTGCCTGCTGGTCCCCCCTGACTAGTTTGTAAATGGCCCTCAGCCTTCTTTTGTGGAGGCTGAACAGGTTCAGGTCCCTTAGCTTCTTCTCGTAGGGCCTGCCCTGCTGCCCCCTGATCATGTGAGTGGCCCTCCTCTGGACCCTCTCCATGCTGTCCACATCCCTCCTGAAGTGCAGCGTGCAGAACTGGATGCAGTACTCCAGCTGCGGCCTGACCAGTGCCGCATAGAGGGGGAGTATTTCCTCCTTGGACCTGCCTGAGATGCATCTGTGGTTGGCCTTCCTGACCGTGTCCCCACACCGCTGACCCATGTTCATTTTGGCATCAATAATGACTCCAAGATCCTTTTCTGTCTCTGCACTGTACGTACTGTTTAAGCTGGTAGGCTTCAAACATCCAGTGATGCATCAGCAGCTATCATTCAGAATGGGGTCAAAGTGCTTTGCATACACAGATCACTCCCATATAGGACATGCAGACTTGGCAGAAAAGAAGCTGAGAGACAGAGCAGTGGTTTGGATGTTTGAGGGGCTAGCTCCCCATTTCAAGCTGGTGAGCTTATAAAATGTGGTTACGAATGCTAACCTTTGCTTTTGTCTTCATGATGTGTTCTTTGTATGAGAGGGTTCAATCAAGGGTGAGTACAAGGTAAACTGGGTTTCGCCAGTGGGTAGTGAGGTCTTCAACCATGCACTGCTGAGCTGGCAGTTAGCCTCATGATTTTTCAGATGGAAGGCCCATACTTGGGACTTTGCTGGATTGGCATCTAATTGGTTTTAAGTATAGTGAAGGTAGGCCAATTTGTGCCTCACTTAAGGATTTTAAATGTGGTGAAAGCCAGTGTTTTGGGCTGTTATGCATAGATCATCTCCAGAAATGAAACATTTTGTTTCCAGATCAACTGGTTGGTCTGGAACAACACGCAGGTCCAGGGAGGTGATCCTCCCCCTTTATGTGACACTGGTCAGGCCGCAGCTGGAGTATAGATGTTATATAACAGCAGTGCAAGTATGTTTCCTTGGGGCAGACCATTAATCTGTTGCTTCCCATCCAGTTTGACAAAAAAAGGCTGTTTTCAAGCAGGATTCATATTAGTTCTATAAGGTGTAGGATCTTTTGTCACTTCCAGGGTCTTGTGGAGGAATTGTTGGTGGTTAGCTGTATTGTATGTGGCTGTTAGATTGACAAAACACAGCTCCAGTGATCTGACCTCTTTCAAAACCATCTTCAATTTGTTGAGGTAGATTGAGCAGCTAGCTCATTGTTGATTTTCCAGATGAAAGCCACCCTGTTTGGGGAATAGGCGTTAATCCATGTATGGGGCAAACCAGTACCACTATCAGCCTAACATTATCTCTTAAAAGCCTTTTAAAGTGAGTGCTGAATTTTCTCGGATTCTTTTTAGCCTGACAATGCTATTGCCATTTGACAGCTAAACCAGTATCATTCCATGGTTTCCTAAGTCTGAAGGCTTAGATTTCAGAGTTTGATTTTTCAATAGCTGCAAATAAATATCTTTGGTTGGGATTTTGTTCCATTTTTCAGAAAAAGCTTATGAACTTACTGCATTACCGTGTGTTTCTTAGAGCAGGGATGCTCAAACTCTGGCCCATGGGCCAGATCTGGCCTCCCAGCACCATATTATCCAGCTCACAAGGCTTCCCACAGGTGTAATCCCAGTGCAGAGGGCTGGCTAAAAGCTACATGAGGCCCTAGGGCCCTGATCCCAGTGTGTGAAGCCAAGCACATGTGGCATGGGGATCCAAAGCTCTGGTCCCAGAGTGTAGAGCTGAGTGAGGAAGGCACGAGGCCCTGACCACCTCATGGAGAGCTGGACAGAGGTGACACAGGGTCCCAGGACCCCCAATCCCAGTGTCTGGAGGCAGCAATGGGGCCCTGAGGCCCAATTCCAGCACATAGGGTGGCATGATGATCAATCTGGCCCAGCCACATGCCACTTATCTGGCTCTCAGGCCCCAGATTTTGAGCATCGTTGTCTTAGTTGATTGTTCTATAGACTAAAATTTTCTGCAAATAGACTTGACTCTCATTCTCTCACCCAATGTAAAAATAAATGCATAAATTAATTTAAATGCTGCAGATTGAATTATGTTTGTAGAACCTTTACCCAAAGAATCTTATCTGCTTTTACAGAAGAATGGCATTCATAGCAGTAAACCATTTATTCTTATACGTTACAGCAGAAACATTATTTACATTTGATTATAATTTATCTAGAAAAGTCTTTCCCCCATATTTGGTATAGACAAGAACAACAGCTATTTCAGACTCATGAGAGCTTGGTGGAAGGTCTCAAGAGGAGTATTTGCTATAGTGAATGTTGCCTTCTGGCCAGGTTTCTAGGTCAAGTTCTGCAAGTTGTAATAATAAAGCCTGACTTTGACTATTCTGACCAGTGGCTATTGTCATCATATACTTCTCAAAATTATCCATGAGAGGCTGAATGAATTGGGCATGACTTATTTTTGTTATACAACTGTGTAAAGAATATATCTCAATATCGTGGAATGTATTGCCCAGAATAGTGTTGTTTACAGAAATGACAGTACTTAGGGGAAACATCCAGGCTTGTGAATACATACAATGTTTCTGGAAAGTTACTGTTAAATTCCAATTAATGCATTTCCCTCTCTTTAAAGCACATTGTAATAGGTTCCAAAGCTTTAAAGGATTCTGGGCATTGAAAATATTGTAAGACAGAGCCTATAAAAGGTACATGATTAGACAGGAATGTAATCTTGACTTTATGAAGCTTTTGTTGCTCTGAGAACATATCACAAAAACTGAGCCACCTGATGGCCACATTCAGAGAGGACATTTAGCATGAAATACCATCAGAAATAAGACTTTGTAACTAGACAAAGGAATCTGACTCAAAGTGAGGGCATGGAAATCTCAGATAGTGTAACTTTCTCACCTAAGACTGGGTAATTTATGCGCTCTAGAAAAAAGTAAAAATCAACTGTTAAGGTCACTTCTGAATATGGTCCTAACAATCTACACATCAACAGGCAGAGAGAGATCAACCTATTTCTCCATCACAGGTTGGGAACTGTAGCATTAACTTGGATTATGCCAGACTACACTGCTATAGCATTACGCACCAAACAATCACTCAAAACAGCTAGTTAAATCACATATTTGGGGGCTGCCTGGTGGGGATTCCACAGGAACTGCTTTGCAAATTGCAGACTTTCACTACAGAGCTGAACCAAAAAAAGATTCAACTTTCATTTGTAAATCTTAACTGAGCATTCCAACATGGTGTATTTGGAAAGGATGGCATCTAGTGGCGAGATCAGCAGCCTGGGAGCCAGTGCTCACGGGGTCTAACCCCGGCTGCCATAGAGCGAGGTGTGATCTTGGACAAATCCCTTCCTTGCTCTTCCTCCCCTCCCCGTCCCCTCTCTTTCTGCTGCTGTTCACCTATCTATAAATTTGTTGAATAACTCCTACCTCACAGAATAGCATAATACTTATTTATGCTATAAATAAAGTGGCTGAAGTGTTCAAATAAAAGGAACTGACTAGAAATATACATAGTGTGTGTGCATGTGTAAATACAAAATAAACTAATATTAAAGAGCATGTACATTTTTTTCTGTAATTTCAACTTCACAACTATTCTACTGGATAAAATGTCATGACCAGCTGGGAACCATGAGGAAAGTAAGATATATTGCACTTGTGAAGAAGACTCCAGAAGTAAAGTTTAAAAGTAAATAAAATCAGCTTGTGGCCCTTCTAATTCGACAAGACCAATGAAGACTGTTAATCCTCTCTTAGCATAAGTATGTAAGTACTTTTCTACTGTTATTATTATCCCATACTGGGATCGATTTGGTTTATTTGGAAAGGTTGTCATTAGTTCAGGCCCTAATCCTGTGACTCAGTTCCTATGGGCACACACTTGCATCATGGGAAAGCCACCAGGTTTCTTTGAGAGAATGGTTATTAAGAGTCATACAGGAATGAGGCCATGGTATGTATGGTTTGCAAAGATCAGCTTTTCCAGGATAGTGCTGATTTTTCTCTTTTCTGCTTGCAGGATCAGCACAAAATGAACAATTATGAGATGGAGTTAAAGAAACATAGACTACTTTTTCCTGCTTTAAAAGATGGTAAGAAGAAGATAATTATGCCAGTCATCCAGACTCACAGCCCACCCTCACACTGAAAGGCTTTGCAACCTTCATCCCCATCAGTGGAAAGTCTACTTGTTAGAGCAGCAGAAAGCAGTTTCAACATCCTTTCCACTGTGGCATTTGCACAAAGTGAGCAGCACTAGGTAGAGAGAGTTCATCTCTTGTGCAGACTCTGCCAGGTTGACTCCTCTGAAAGGTTAACTATAGCTTAAAATATTTTCATCAATAAATGAAAGAGGCCATGCCAACACCTGTCCTCTCTGGAGCCAAATGTACTCTGGACTGCAGGTGTCCATGCTCACACAGAGAATGTAAATTACAACTCACTGAGCAAGCTTCGATAGATTTGTCTCCATGTTTGGTACTTGTACCTGTGTTCCCTACATGTCTTCTTTTATTGCCCCATAAAATCTACATAAAATAAAAAATGTAGTGACAGGGAAATGTAGTGAAGAAATGGTGTGTTCAGTGTTCCTGTAGAATAGGCTTGGCAGTGGAAGTCATTGTGTGATCTTAACAAACTGCTTAAGTCTTATCCTCATCTGTTAAGTGATTGCAGCAGTAATGTTGAGATTGATGACATGGTCCATATGATACATTTATACACAGTACTATATTTTATACCAAGTGCTAACTCTCACCCAATTCTTATTTAAGACAAGAAGAACTTGCAAATCTCATCTGTGTTTTGCAAGCATACATATGTGAATGGGACAGGGGAACCGATGAGCATGAATGTAAATAATCTGAAGTTGGCAGTAAAAACAGGGTTTAATTTCTCTTACCAGCAGTGTAGATTCCAGCAGTTTTGCGTCCAGTGCTTTTATTTTCTCCAAAGTAATGGTCACATTTTATATTAGTTCTCTGTGATATAAATGGTATATAGTGATCAGCAGAATACTTACAACCTGGAAGTCTACTTCCTCGAGTTTGAGTCATTAACTTATTTGGATTACATTGTCACATCTGTTAAAAAAAATGTTCTGTTAATTTAAAAGGCTACTGTAGAACTAGTATTTTAAACCATTCAGGTGTAAATAACATGGGCTGGTTGCATTTGAAATCACTTTGGCAAAATTAGACTAGTTTGGCTACTATTGGAAATCATTGTGGCACTTACGAGCACTAGCGGCAGATATAACAGCAGCAGCCACTGCAGGTGTTGAGATAATGTTTCCCCAGGCTACTGCTTTACTTCTGCTGAAAGGAGAAGAGTGCTTTGGAACAAATGCCTTTTGGGACTGCTGGTTCCAATTAGTTCCTTGAACAAAACATCTATAAAAATGTATTAGCAGAAAATGAAACCAACCTTTGGCTTTTTTTATTTAAGAAATACTCTCAAAAAGCCATTCACCAGAGTAGCACTGTGAACTTTTGCTATTAGTGAAAGATAGGTTTAGACACCAGAGTGTGATTTTCACTTTACCAAGCAGAAAATAAGACATTCATTTGTGGGCCCCAGAGGATTAACTTACTTGAATTCTATATGAAGCCACTATTATCTAGTTTGACCACTTGCACAGCACAGGCCATGGAATTTACCCTCCCTCCCCCCTTGTTTCTACCTTGAGCCCAAAAACTTCTACTTGAAATAAGGAATCTCTTCTAAAAATAAATCCAGCCACAAAAAATTCTATAAGACACAGGAAGCCTTCCTGCTGAAGCGTGGCAGTCTGCCTCACTCCACCCTGCTCTGGACTGACCTGGAGCGGTGGGGACAAGCCATGTGCACTCTGTCACACAGCACAAACCCCTTCCAGAAGGGTTCCCACTCCAGGGGAAGGGCTTCCAGAGCCATTCTCCTGGGGGCAGGGGGAAGGAGGAGAGGGGTTGAATAGGGGAACCCATTCCCTGACACTTGACTGGCAGGAGATGGGGTCATTTTTCAGTGAAGGGTCCCTACAGGGCTCCCTGACAGTTCACCCCAAGCAGCAGCAATGCATAGGGGGTGCACATGAACCCCCTGAGAGTACCGGTGCACCCCCTGATGAGGGGCTCGCCGCTTAGGTGATAGGCTGGAGGTGGGGGCAGGCAGGAATGTCATTGCCACCCCTGCAAGTGCCAGCTGGGGAGTGGAAGTGCTGCAGCTGGTCACCCCCCCCATCAATGAGATTGGCCCCTGACTAAGGTGGTACCAGTCACCCATTGCCCAAGAGCCCTGGGATCCAGGGAGAGCAGAGGACTTGAATATCACACCCGTGAGAAGTGTACAGGCATTTCAGTTAGTTCAGCAAAAGGGAAGTTTTCTTCATAGATATCTAATGTAACTTCTGATAGAAAAACCAATACTCTCTCTCAAGAAATCCCTTGAACATCTTATCTTGAAAGCTCTCTTTCTGTCCCAGGAAAAAGGCTGTTCGTGGCCTAGTCTCATGCCAGTGCTTTTTCACTGCATCTTGTAACGTTATAATATTTCAATACGCAGATTGCTACAGTGCTTGACATTCTACCTTTTACCTACTCAATCTTGTTTCATCTTTGGCTTAAAGTATTTTAAAATGCTGATGCCATGATCCGTTGATCCACACCTGGTACAGTCAGGCCATTTCAGTCAAAAAGTAATCTAATGTAAATATTTAAATTATGATCATTAAATGCTTCACTAAATCTAAACAAAACCGTATTGGAGGTATAAGTCTGGATTTATCCTGAGGTTTTATCTCTACCTGCATTCCTTCCATGCAGTTTGCCAATCAATAAACGTAAATATAAAAAAATCCGAAAAGTAACAAATATCTAAATTTTCCAAAGCAAAGCCTTTTAATTCTCAGCCCACCATATTTTAGTTTCTAACAAACATAGTCTCCTCCTGACTACCTTCCTTCAGGTATGGAGTATTAAAAATTCAGCTGATACAGCTGTTAGTGATTTCATGAGCTCAGGAACTAACCCCTTAGTCTTTGGTTTGGCAGAACTGCTAAGATCTCTACTGAGGCAGAGTATAACAAAGCTTACGGTCCCTTCCAGGAGTAACAACAGACCAGTGTCCTCCATCACAGCTCTCTCACACACTAAAGTTAATTTAATCAGTGCTGTTAATCAATGCTTAAGCTTATCTCCAAGAACATCAGCCCTGGCTTCTCAAACTGTCTGCTTAATAGGAATAAAAATTTTGGATGGGAGACAGGGATTGGGTCTGAAAGGTTCTTCTTCGGTTGCATGATCATAAAAGGGACTGAAGCTAGGACTGCTAATATAAATGAGCTCCACTGCTTAGTCTAGATGACCAGCTCCAATTCCAGTGGAAGAAAGGCAGGGAGCTAGCCTCTGCAGATCAGAAACAGAAGGAGCCCCAATTCACACTTATTTTGGGCAGGAAAAGATCCTTTCAAGTTCCATGGAAAGCACAACCCATATGATTCACCCTTTTTGTAAGTCCCTATTTGGATCCAAAACTTGCAGACTTCAGCCTCTTCAGCTAAAGGGCAATGGCTGAGGCTTTTCAAAGCAGCTAAAGAAGACTGGAGAACAAACCCAACTGACCTTTAATTAACTGTCTGTCCCACTGAAGGTCAGTGGGACATGCACTTCTTACTGCAGCGGTCAGAATTCTTTTAGTATTCATCAAAACATTTTTTCCAGCAAAGATTTCTGTTTTCATAGAAACTCAAATGTTTCTTGAAGCATGTTTATGTGGAGGAAAATTTGTTTCAAAGGAAACAAAGCCTTTTGGTGATGTTTTCAACTTCTGAAGAATAAAACATTTCTATTTTTTATATTGAAATGGCTACTCTTAAAATAGAATTTGGCCTTATTAGTGACACACAGGATTACATATCCTCAATGAAAAAGTAAGATGTCTCCAAAGGTCAAAATCTGGTATGAAGAGGTGACATAGCTGACATCTAGGAGAAGAATCGTATTTAGCTTAATGACTTTGAAAAATTTGGGGCAATGCTGAAAGGCTTCTTAGGATATTTCAGTAACTAAATTATTACTCTTTGTACACTTCTTTTTTCATCTTCTATTCTTACTTCCTCCCCCTTACTCTTTTTGTTCTTTTGCCCTTTATTGCTTGCAACAGACATGTACATAAGTTCAAGTTCATGTGTATAGTTGCTAAGTTGATATTTCTGAATTTCGTGTTGGATTTTTTAAAAAATAATATTTAAAAAAAATTATTTGACTGTTAAAAAAATGTTTAAAAGGTAAAACAAAAATCTTTAATTTCAATCACCTGAAAATTGTTGTTTTCAAACTCTTATCTTGCAGGAAAATTGTTTTTGTTCTGATTTGAAAAACTGGAATATTCAAAAAAATAGAAAGTTCATTTCCTGGTCTGTTCTCTTCCTCCTACCTTCAGGTACCTTTTATAAATATATAGTTCATATACTTAAATGTAGAGCTGTCAATATGTTTGGATGATAATGTCTTCTAATGTATTCCAGTATAAACAAAGGTACCTTAGACAGGGAATAATCAGCTGAAAATTGATGTTTGTTATAATAAATTATATGATGAAGACAACCTAGTTTATCACAATGAACCTCAGCATAATAAATATAAAATGACCTTGGCCATGATTTTTTGTCAATTAAAAATGTAGTCTTGATTCTTGGTCAGCCAGATGAGTTAGTGCGTTCTTTATCTGCTCTGCAACAGATTATTTCATTTATGTCTCCCATTTATTCTTCCAGTATCACTGATCCAGGTAATAAAGAATCAAGCTCATGGTTATTATCTCTGGTTAATCTGTCATAATTGTCTACATCCTACATTAGGAATATCATGCTGAATTGCATTTAATATAGTAGATTTACCATGTGCAACAGACAGCTTTAAAAAATGACCTTCCCTGACACAGAAGCCATTTTAGATTTCAATCCATTAAAAAAAAATCTAATTTAAATGTTCTCAACAGATAAAGACAATGAGCTGTGTCCTTCAATCCTTATGAAGGGTTCAATCATACAATGAAAACAAGCCCTTTATAGAAGAGCAATTGCCCCACCAGAGCTTTTTGTGTGCTGGGAAGTAATGTCAGTGATGGGCAGACTTGAATTGGTCCTGATCATCTTTGTTTTGTCCTTCATTTCCCCTGATCAGTAATGCCTGTTGCTCAAACTCACTGTCAGCAATTAATGATATTCTAAGACCTTATTTTTGAAAAAAAAATGTCTTCCAAAATCAAAGTGACTAAGTTGATGTAAAATCCTTTGGTTTTGATCTATCAAATGAATTAGCAAGTTGAGTTAAAGGTTAGGCATATACACATGAAAATGTTTTACCATCCATATGGAGGTCCAGATGCTGATTACGACCTCTGTGTGGCAGAGGTCAGCAATTGGCTCCACTTAGTTTGTCTTAAGATATCTTCTGCAAGGTACACTTCCAGAACGCTGTATGGAATAATCTTTTGTTAGGGAAATACGTAGAATCAGCATTTTTAGGTATCGCCATAAAGCCAAATGGAATCACTGTACTGCAATACTATACCATGTTTTTGAAAAGGAAATATAAAATATTACACTTTTTAAAATTATCACCACCTTTAGGTTTTTTCAGCCACCTCTGATATCTAAACTGAAAGGCAAACTGCCCCAAAGAGTCAGGGCCTACAGCAGACAGCCTAATAAATCATCTTTTCTTATGTACCTGGGACCTAAGATGACTCTCACCATGCCTCTCCCCTTGGTTAATATTAAACCATCAAAGCATGAAATTTATTATTAGCTCTGTGATTCTGTCAGCAAGCATGTCACTTTGGAATTTAATCTAATGGGGAAAAAAAAGATTAAAAAGAAAGAAAAAGTCCTATCATAATGGTGTTTTTCCCACTGCTCTCAAAAATGTCATCTATTTCATCTTTGAAATCTTTTTAATAGATTTTCATAGAACTAGGATGGCCACTAAGATATTTCCAACTGAAATCCTTTCTAAAATTATACATAGAATCTGTCCTGCTTAAGCAGTGAATGTGACTGATGTGGACTTACAGTCCCTCTGATAAAACCTCAAATCAGCTTGCAGTTTCTTTATGCATGTCTAGACAAGTATAATCTTCCTCATGAAAAGCCCCAGTAGCCGCAAGATCATCATTTAAGAAAACACTATCCCCTAGCCCATGTATACTTCTGTCCATGCCCAGTAAAATCTTTGGGGAGAATACATGGTCTTGTTCCTATTTCTCTGCTTCACAAAGCCAGGCAACCACATTTTCCAGCAACTTTCTCTCCACCTCTCCCCCCTTCCAAGAAATCAATACAATCACTGTTACAGCATCACAGCTTTTTGTACACTGTGGTTAGTGTAGAATGCACAGTGAACTCATTTCATCGTTGCAGTGTTAACAGATGAAAGAAACATTGAAAACTTCTTTTTTAATGTGTGTTTAATATGGGTGTGCTTCAGTCCAGTGATCCCAGGGGAGGGAGGTAGATAGGGTATACTAGATAGGGTATACATGCCCAGGAGGCTCAAACTCCAGAAGGCAAGGTTTGTTTTTTTTTAAAAAAGGGTATTTGGAGCCAGACTCATCATTTTAAATAAGTGGAATTGACAATACTGTCTCACATTCATTTCCCCAATGCTCAAGTCACTTCTTTTCAAAATGAAAGAAGGTTCGAATTACCATGTTTTATGGTGTATAGGTTGACAGGGTGTATAAGCCGACCCCATTTTTCTGATCCAAAAAGTTAGGCATTTTGAAGATTCAGTGTGTAAGGACCTTTTTGGATCAGAAATATGGGGTCAACTTACACACCATGAAATATGATAATTTGAACGCTTTTTTCATTTTGAAAAGAAGTGACTTGAGTGTTTGGGGAGATGAGAAGGGCAATGTATGACAGTATTGGCAGTGTGGACAGTACTGGTCCCTGCATGCCCTAACTGCAGGCTGGGCACCTGCAGCGTTGCTGGCAGGGGACAGGGCTGGGTTCTGTACTCAGCTGGCATAGCCCCATCGCCTGCAAGTGGCACTGCCTAGGACATGCCAGCTGAGCACTGATCCTGACTGATCCTGACCCTGTATGCTGTGAACAGCGCTGCCGAGTGCCAAGCCCAGGCTGAAGCCATAGCAAAAAGTAAAAGGGTAGGGGAACCTGGGAGCAGGAAGTGGGAGGGCAGACACAGGTATGGGGGACAGGCCCCCTTCCCCTGCCCCTGCCCCATGATCTTCCCCCATGCTCCCCTCGGCCATACACCCCCTGCCAAATGAGCCATTCCATCCTGGAACAGGTGACAGCTCAGCTCTGGCTTCAGCCCTGAGCCTTGGACCCAAGTCAGAGCTGAGCCACTGCTTGTCCTGGGCCAGTATTGGA
Organism: Crocodylus porosus; assembly: GCF_001723895.1. NCBI lineage: Eukaryota > Metazoa > Chordata > Crocodylia > Crocodylidae > Crocodylus > Crocodylus porosus. The sequence continues at coordinate 13,666,054 of NW_017728923.1, read as the reverse complement.
ATATAAGATGAGGCTTCCCCCCTAACCCCCCCACAAAAAAAACTTGCCTTGGATGTGAGTAAATATGGTAACTTGGTAAAATAAGCCAGAAGCAACACATGAAATCCATCAGAGACAAATGAAATCCAGCAGCAGGAGGGTGCTATGCCTAGGGCATGTCTACATGAGATTGTACGTTGCTGTAATGACAAGCTATGGCAACGTAGCTCATCGCTATGGCAGTGTAGCATCAGTGGGCACTAACCATGATGCCCTTGCTACCGTGCAGGAGCAATGAGCTACTGCACAGTAGCTTGTTGCTACTGTAGCACAGTAGGGTCAGAAATGAACTGTGTGCTGCTGGGACAGCACAATACTTTAGCAAGTACTAAATGACTGTGCTGTACCAACTGCTAAGTGGGGCACAAATGTAGATGCATTCTTGGAGAAGAAAAGACAAGTGCAGAAATATAAATTGCAAGATAACTGGCTAGGGCAGTAAAAGTGCCAAGGAGGATTTGGAGATTCTGGCAGATCACAATGCAATTAAGTCACAAATGAGTCCATGCAATTGCTGGCTACATTAACAGAATTATTTTATATAATTTGGGATCTTAGCCTAGATCACTGAAATCTGTGGGAATAGGATTCAAGCCCTCTGTGGGGAAAAACTTTGACCCCTTTTCACTGGTAGATTTGCCACTGATTTCTGTGGAATCATTTTGTTTACTCAAACGCTTAGGAGCCAGAGTCAGTAATCAAATCCTGTAGAAACAGAGAACAAAAAGATATAAACTAATCTGCTTAGACAACATGCACTTGAGCATTTCTACATGCAGTTTTGTACTAGTATAAATATTATGATCAAAGAAGCAATTTTTGTTGACATAATAATGCCAGTACATCCCTTAGTGTGGACACGGCTATACCAGAATAAACATACCTTAAACTAATTTAGCTTATTCCCCTTATCACAGCGGAATGGCCACGCTGGTATATGCACCCTTATGACACAAAACTGAATCCACTGTAGCTAGGATTTTATGGTTTGAACTATATCAGTGAAGTTAAAATGGTACAAATTTTCTCTGCAGGCAAGCCCTAAAAACCAGCCTTTAATCATGGGAACTGCTTCAATTTTAAATATTTAAGGGTTTTCTTTTTCTTTTCTTTTTTTTAAGATTAAAACAGTTTGGTCTCTGCTATGATCTTCTAGAACTTTAAATAATTGTCATTTATCTGATTCATTCCAATTATATTAGTTTGCATTAATGTCATTTCCATTACTCAGATGTTACTGTAAGGTACTAATAACGACATCTTCATATTGCATATTGCACATATTTAATCACAAGTGGTCCAATGACTTGGAAAATACACCTTACTTATTTTCAAATGCTACTGCATTCTGAGACACTGATATAATCAATACCTTTGCCAGTCAATGTATGTTCCTCTAAAACTTCTTAATACATCAATTGTGAAAGAATTATGCACTTTAATAAGAAGCCGTTGCAATTCTTCATTGGTTATTAAGCAATTACACAATATTGCTACATTCTTCCCAGAAGACGGTAAATGAACTTAGCATCTAGCATCTAGAGATAAACTACTCTTGAGATTTCACCCTATTGCCCCTGGAATTTAAGACATTTCTATGTTATTAAAAACATTGTTCAATCAATCTGTAGGCTAGTATTATATAAACACTGTGGAATAGCCAATGAGTTTGTATTTTGAAAGTGCACTGGAGACACTACCAAAGAGTAAGCAGTAGGAAATGATTCTAAAATGGCAGCTATATATCCAAGGTGCTGCCAGTTTTCTAGTTTCACTAATTTTGTGGTTTACTATAATGCAAAGCAGGTTTTTTTACAAAGTTTTTTCCCAGATCAAAGAAAACAGGCTACCTAATTTCAACCCAGATTGTAAAAGCAATTTGTTTTTAACAGAAAATGTAGAGCAACACATGCCAATAAAGTCTGGTGTCACTGTTTAAGTTATATGGAAATTGTGCAACACAGTCCAATGAGCAGGCGAAGCTTTCCAGTTATAAGCTTCATTACAGACTGAAATGGCTTGATAACAATCATAAAATTGGATTATGTTTCAAGTGATGAGCCTGGTCCAAACTGTGGAAATTGTGAAACCTGGTCTTTTCTCCAGACAAAACTGGGCCATTTGGGCTGAGTTTTCTTTTTTAGGTTCATTGGACTACAAGTGAAATTAATGAGCTATGTGCCTCTTTTGAATCCAAACAGAGAAAGAAGTTGGCACAGGCTGCTGCAAGCTGAAATAGCTATCCTTTGCTAGCTACAGTCACTGAGCTAATCAGTAATTAGGACATAGCACCCACTAACTTAAATTGAAGTGCTAGATGTTTTGCATTTCAGAAAATTGGGACCTGAAACTCAGTTTCTATTAGGACCTGCCCAGAACCTTTCCCCCACCTCTATTTTCCCTTAAATTACACAGAAAAAAGCTGTGAATTTTTCAGTAAAGAAACTCAGAATTTCCATAGATCAGGTGTTCATAATAAATTACCCTTCCCCATTCATATTGATGATAGCTTAAACATAACCTGATTTCATTATTCTCTACTGTTAAATTGAGTCAGTTGCCCTTTTTTTGAGATCTGAAGTATAGCCTCGGTTATATGAATTCAGGAAACAAACATTTCTGTAAAACTGAGGGGTTATAAAAGGAAGGCCACATATAACAACTTGTTGTCAGAATAAGGGACACAAAGGCATGTGGAATTTACTTGAACTGAGATCAGCATTGCATATAGATATAGATATAGATATATAAAGAGAGAGAGTCAGGTGTTTTTGCTTCTCAGTCTGTCTAGGGCCCCAGCAGAGTTGTGTGAAGGGATAAAACTAATTATATTAAAATGTACCTGTCTTATTTTTAAACATTTGGGTCAAGTTCAGGTTGAATTTGGGATGCCATTTCATGGTGTATAGGAAAATTTGTCACATCTGAATCTATTTAGTGATTCTCAGTTCAGCTCATCAAACATTTCATTAACATCTACATTTTCATTTCTACTTCATAGCTTCATGAATGGCACCTTTCAGTTAGTGATAATGTGAAACAGGACTGAAGGGGTGGTCCTGCTAAAACACCCAGACTCTTGGTGGTTTACTTGATATGAAAACTGCATCATAGGTCTCAGTGTAGTCTAATGTATATTATATATGGAGCCTTTTTCTACAACAAAGGTAGTTAATTGCTTTCTCAAAATCAGCTATGACCACTGACAACTTTAGGGATTTGATTTAAAGTCAAAATCAATAACACAGACTATATACCACAATCAGAGATAAATGCAAAGCAAGTACAAATACAAAAAATTGCAAAGCGAGGCAAACACGTCATCACTATTAAGTGCAACACAACTTATGTTAAGGACTAGCTCCTATAAAGGGCTCTGATATGCAAAAGCTCGATGTCTGCCTTCACTCCAAACACATACACATATGAATCCAAACCCCAAAACTTATCACATAAGCTCCCTATTCATTGCACAGGTAGAATCAGTGCCTCACACCGCTGATCCATAAACCCTGCACCCTGAGTGAGAAGCAGAAATAGACACAAAGAAACAAGGGTCCCAATTAGAGTCAAGGGATCAGGATCAGGCAGGTCAGACCAAGGTCTGTAAGAGACTGGGACATGAGCAGTTCCTCTGGGAAATATCACAAGCCTGGGTAGGGGAGAGCAGGAAGGAAATCACTAGATGGGCATCACTAACCATAGTGGAGTAAGCAGCTATAGGTGTACAGGACCAGGGCATGGGCAATCACCAAGGTACTCCACAAGCCAGGAGTTAGCTGTCAAAGGACCAGGCTCTGGGCTGGAATCTGGAGCACAGGCGTCAAGGAACCAGCAAGTCAATCTGGAGTACAGGGGTGCGTTAGGTAGGAGCTAGGAACCACAACAAAGCCAGAAAGTGAGGAAGTGGGACCCAAGGAACAGGAAACCACGCAGGATCCATGGACTAGGAAAATAGGAATCAAAAGGTAATGACCAAGCTCATAAGAACACAGAGTCAGAAACCCAAGGCTACATAGGGAGACATTGATCCTGTTGGGTAGCCTGCTGGGCTCTGGAAGAGCTGATGGATATAAGCAGACTGCCACACCCATGAAGGTGGGCACAGACCGGTCTACCTGACAACCAGACCTGGGAGGGGAAAACAATTAAGTCTGCTTGCTGCACTGACTCCTGATACAACTCAACTGGCAAGTTCATTTATTGTAAATGCCATTCCTGATAGTTAGGATATGGACTAAGGAAGCAATGTAGTCTTGTGTCTGGAGACTGAGGGGCAAGTCACTTTGGAAAATTGCACTTGGGTTCCCAAACACGTACATACTTTTGAAAATTCTGATTTGTCCAATAACCTCTGAAGATGGATATGTCTTTATATATTTTACACATTGTTTGTATGTCCCTAGCATATTCATACGCTGAGGATAGTGGGTAGGTGCTGAAGAAAACAGCAAGCATATACCATATTTACTCAAATATAAGATGTGCCCCCAATATTTAGATTCTATAAATGGAAAATGTATTAATTTGTTATTATTTTCCAGATGTAGAATTTAATTATTGGAGGTTTGCCTTGAATTTGTCTCCCTCTTACTTCCAGAGCAGGCATAATAAATCTGAGGGGGTTGATTGCTAGAAAATGATATTTAGAGATTTGCTTTTGGGAATTGGCTTGTAGCCAGAGTAAATATTATATTACAACAATGGTCCCGGGAATGGCAAGGGTTAATTGTTTTCTAGAAGTCTGTTTGTAACAAAGTTTCATATTATCAGCCTTTTAGCAGATGCTGTGTCTGGAGCTAAGAGACAAGCAGGCACATACATCCTGGAAAATTGAAAACAAGCGAACAGTGTTCCATAACATTGGCACTATGTTACAGTGACCAGCTGCAAAGCCCCTGGGGTTTCTGGTTTTGATGGACTGACTAAATTTGACCGCCGGGGATGCCCAAATGAAGACACTGGTAAATGACCAAATTAAGATGGATTTATGTGATGGGTTTGTGGAAACAAAGAATTATGCTGACAAAACAGAATGTGGACAGTACGATGGCCAAAAGGAAACAAATCAACAGGACGAGAAGAATACAAAAGAAGTGATTTTCAGAGGAGCAGAGGGGGATCCTGAGGCCATTATGGGCAGAGGGCACACCAACAGCCCATCACACCCACAGTTGGAGAGGGCGAGGGAATCAGCCCCCAACCTCCAAGACTGCTGACACCTGACATTCAAGCAAAGAGCCATAGGGGGTGCTTATACACATGCAGAGGGGCTGATCTGATGCATGTAATTACAATGAGTTGGAGTAGACTTAATTAATCAAGACTGCTGGATTGTGGTAATTAGTGCTCTCCAACAGATTCTAGCATCATGTGTATCAGCATCCCTGCACTAAAAAAATGGCAGTGGGGGTGCTTTAACTAAAGCTCATTAGATAAACTTTAACTAAAGTGCCCCCACCATCATTTTTCAGCACAGGGATGCTGATATACATGACACTGCAGGCACTTTAATTAGAGAAGTTCTCAGAGTTGAATTAAAGCACCCTTCCCCCACTCCCAACTCCTGAAGCATGTCTCTAAATGCCCTGAGTGGTGTTCACATACTGTCCAGGCATATCATCCCTTTGTGCAGCCATAGGACTGGTAGATAAATAGCATCCAGGAGGTGGGGGGAGGTTATTTTATTTGCATGCCTGCATTACTCTTATCTGCTATCACCATGTACCAATAAAATTTGCCTATTATCAAACGGAAAAAAGTTGCAGTTGGTCTGAGGATTCAGGTCTACCCAGGACAATGCATCAGGACTGGGTCATAAATCCAGTGCCAACAGGGGTCGGGTAGCACCTTGCCATCTGCCTCCAACTTCTTCTCTTTGTAGCCTCTTCTCCTTCCCCCTTACTATTGGAACCTGTTCTCCTTTAGCACGTGGAAGTGAGAAGCACATTTGAAAACAATGATTTGGAAATAACAATGCCTTGTAAAAATTCACACATAGGCAAATTACTATAGGTACCTGTAAGTGTGTCAGGGGAGGGTACCCAGGCCTAGGGACTACCCTGACCAGCACTGTCCTATAGGTTCCACTCTTGTCTGCCATGATTTGATGGAAGTTTAATTCACAGAACAGGAAGCAGTTTACCATCATTACACATAATCCTCCCACAGACAGGATTTATCACTTGTAGTAGTCACCATCCAAATTGGAGCCTGTCCCTTTGAGGGCTGGCCAGATTTTCCGGGTCGGTTGCCTTGTGTGTTTAAATGGGGCACCACTGACTGGGAGCTCCACCACCCCTACTCTCCCTCCACATCCACTGGTGTAACATAAATATACAATAACAGAAAAGGCTGGAGCTATCCTTTCACCACATGTGACAGCTTTGCAGCCTGGAGCCGCCACTCCCTCTTGCCCCTTCCTTCCAATCAGAAACAGCTGCTTTTAATTCTCCTTCTGGAAGCTGGGCAACCAATCAACTGCCCTTTCCACCCACTGACTCCGCACTGCAGGTGAGTTCACTTGTGTGAGGTTTCCCCAGGCCTCCCTGGGATCCACTCTGGCCCGAGTTTTCTCCCCACCCACTAACCAGCATCTTCTGAGTTCCCTGGGCCAGATTTCCTCCCCAGCCCAGCAACCAGCAGTTTCTGTGTTCCCCACCATGCCATGGGGAATGGTCAGGGCTGAGGGAGGGAAGCATAACACTCCTTGTTGCTCTGCTACAGTGCCCATAGACTTAATTCATCCAGAATTGATGCACTTTAACTTTTTTGAGACTGCTGCAAGTTTTAGCACAAGTACTCCATAAACACACTTTTGTACTTTCTTATATATAGTACAAACTATGCATGATATTAGTCCAAAGCCAAACAGCTTATGATTTACCATACAGTCAACTGGGCTGGGCCACAGCAGACTCAGTAGCACTTCCAACCATGGTGATACCACAGTTCAGCACTGCCAGTTGTGTGTGTGCACTCCAGAACCCTCCATAAAGGGTCCAGGCGCTAAGGAATCTCTCCCACACACACACTTGTTAGAAATGCACAGCTTGCATCTTGCTCCTGATAAGAAAGAAATACTGTCCAAGGCTCCTCTCCCCCATCCTCCTTAGACTTTCTCATGCTGATTACAGAAACTGGAATTTAACTGCATGGCCTTGGGGTATAAACTTTTGAACTCTTGTGGTTTTGAGCATGCTTAATGAGCTGTTGCATATTTACATCTCCGCCCCGTATATTCAAATAGCTAATTATACTATACATACGATGTATGTGATGATGTAGTTACATGTATGTTTGTATGAAACAGAAATAAGCTGCAAGAATTCCTGTGTCTGCACACGTGCCCAGGAGAGAGAAGATAAATTCCTCTTGCAAACACAATTAGTTAGCCAGAGGTGATTTGAGCTTCAAAGCTCCACTCTCTGACCTTTGTTTGCAAACAAATACATCCTTTTGTGCCGACTGATGTCTGTGTGTCTGTGATCTCTGCGTTGCCTCCAGGGAAACGAACTGCCTTTGTGCAACACACTCATGACTGGAACTGGGTGTTCCTGTCACAAGTTCTGGGATCTTCCAAAAATGTATATGTAGATCAGGTACAGGGCAACCTGGTTGTATGACAGGGAAAGCTCCTAGTCTTGGAATTGAGTACAAGACAAAGAGGGGGAAGGCAGCTGCTATGGCTTCATCTCTGGTTCTGACACAGGACCAGGGCCAGAGCTGCAACTGCTTCTCCTTCCTCCACCCCTGCTTTGCTCCCCACCCCAGTCTCAACCACCCCCCCACACCCCTCTGCCAATTATTCCTCCATCTGCACGCCCCCACACACACCACGCACTGCAGTGTCTTGGGTCTATGTCTTTCCAAAGTTTGCCTCTTGCTACACACACTATTTAATAAAGTGAAACACTTGCTTTAATATTACATTTGCCTCCAAACAATATACTTCATGATATAACAGGAAACTAGCTTTCTATTTTTAGCTGAAAAACAGAGAAGAGCAGCAGCCTTATTATCTTGGTCTGAATGCATTCAGACAACATGGGAGTGAAAGAGCAGTCATTCAAGAACAACTATTCAAATATATGTATGGGCAGATGACTTTGCAAAGTCTGCAAACTTTCTAGTCTGCAAGCTGCTCCAAAAGTTGATAGAACAGCTGCTTAGCTCTCATGAGAGAAAGGATTTTGACAGTTCTGAGTTATCAGTTTGGTGCAGCACTACACATCTGGTAGAATTCTCTCAAATGCATTCACCACATACATTTTTTACCTGTACGATCTCAAGCACATTCACCACAAATGAAGTTGTATTGACTTTAGTGCATTTACCACTGGCTGTACATACCCGAATACATTCATGACAAATCTGGAAGTACTTTCCCCAAGTGTATTTGTATCAGGGTGTAGAGTCTACGGCATTACATCAGTAGGCATACATTTATTAAAGACTTTTTGTCCCAGTACAAAATATTTTTTATGTATTTTGAAGATCTTTTTCAGCTTGTGATCACATATTAGAGATTGCCATAGTGGTAGACAAAAGAGCCAGTGGAGTGGAGGGAAAAGATAGGGAGAATCCTCTTTGAAAATGTCTTGCTGCTATACTCAGGGCCTTTTACAAAGTAATTTAGGGTGTCTCCTGGAGCTCTTAACCCCTGGATTATCTGCACTTTAACACCTGAACCTGGTTTTGAGCACTCATTTGGTAGCTCAAAGTTATGCCACTCTGGGGCAGGATTTTCTGTGATCCATGTTACCCAGTTTGTGTTACACTCCAAAGTACTTACACTAGGCTACGCCTTAGTGTAAATACCTCACCCAACTCCATCCCCTGCTGGCCCAGATTGGGCCCACTGCTTCCCCCACTCTCCCCAGCACATGAAATCCCAACTCAGTGCCCCCTCTTACTTGTAGCTGCCTGCTCTGTCTGTCCTGGAGAGCAGGCAAGGAAGGGTTAACCTGTGTTCCTGGCTGCCACCACTACTTCTGCTGCTCTCCCAAAGAAGAGCAGGAGCCCAGCAGTGGTGGTGTGGCCAGGCAGGCAGGTTAACCCTTCCTTGTCTACTCCCCTGTGATAGACAGCGTGAGCAGCCACAAGTAAGGAGGGAAACAGGAAGAGGAGGGACTGGGGAGGGAACTATGGGAGCCCCAAGGGGCAGGGGGGAAGCCCAGTATGGGAGGAAATGGGATTCTTACCTTTCAGTCCTCCAGGCCACCACTAGTTTGAAACATGACCGCTTCAAACTTGAGAGCTAGCACTAACATCAATCAACATTTACGCAGCGTACAGTGTAAGGTGTAACAAGACCCTTAGAAAGAGATGGTCAGCTATATTAGTCAGAAATTAGGCAGAAGGCAGAGCAATGTGGCACTAGACATTAAGAGCACTTGTACACATGATGGGCATTTAATAGGCCTCAGGGTTTTATTCTATGCCTCCTAAATTGAAATGGTGGGTTTTTAATTGAAACCCACCATTTCAACTTTCCCACCATGTTACAGTGAGCAGCCAAATCCCCTTTTTTTTGGTCAGAGTAGGATACTGCCTGTGGCTGGGAGTTGAGATGCCAGTGGGCTGAGTGGCTGCTGGGCTGCAGGGAGTCCTGGTCATTTGCTTGTGGGCTGGATGCAACCCCATCTTGGAGGCAACACCCAGCCTGATCCAACAGTTCCCCAAGCCCAGCTGGGGAGCAGTGCCCAGACAGCTTCCAGCGGGCAAGCTCAGGGAACAGTTAAATCAGGCTGGGTGCTGCCTCTGAGCTGGGGCAGCACTCAGCCCACTAGCAGCTCACCTGGGTGGCCCCCCAGCACTGCCACTGCAGAGGGAGGGATCAGCACCCACTGCAGGTCATGGGCTGCTCACTCCACTGGTAGCTTGCCTCCAGACTACAGGAGAGGTGGGCAGGGTCTGCTGAAAAAAAGAATAAGAATCAGGCCTCTTTCCACTTCTGCCTTCAGCAGGCACCCACTGAAACCAAAAGCAGCGAGAGGCCCAATCCTTTTTTTCTGCAGAGCCTGCCCACCCCTCCTGTGGCTGTGGGGTGAGCTGACAGCTGCACACACTGTTGCAAAATTATATCCAGATGTTGTTTAGTTTGAAATAATGCAAACTTATCTAAAACCCCCAAAACTGATGCACATGTAATGTGTGACACCATTAAGCCACACAAATGACATTTTCGTCACATGTATATCATGACGACCATCACGCATACAAGCACCCTAACTGGCTCAGAAAGGCTTAGGATTTTGTAGGCAACAGCATTTGATAAAGTAGAGCTATTAGCTACAAATGCTTAAACTTCTCAGAAGCAGTCAGTCTCTAAGGGTGCCTTCCTGTACATATGTGGGATGCCTAATCCACCCTGCATCTGTTCCAGACTTCCTGCCCATGCTGAAGCTGCTGCTCAGCACAAACTGGCCTCTCCCCTTTGCTGCTGCTAGGCCCTTCTTGCTGCAGCTGCCCAGAGCCTGCTCCCAAGCTGTCCTACAGCTCCTCTCTCCTGCTGTCACTGCTGCCTGGGCCACCTAGCAGGGCAGCAGTGCCAGTGCAGAGCTGCTGCAGGTTAGCCCAGATGCAGGCTCTGGGCAGCTGCAGCAAGAAGGGCCCAACAGCAGTGAAGTGGAGGGGCCACTTTTCCCCCGCATTGAGCAGCAGCTTCTGCCTGACCACTGCCACTGCTCACTGTGGGCGGGCAAGTCTGGAGCAAGTTCAGGGTGGGCCAGGGTCAGGGCTGTGTGCATGGGTTCTGGCTGGCCTGGAACTGTTCTGCTCTACCAAGCTGAGTCCAGAGCAGATGTGGGATTGGGAACGGGGCTCTGCATGTGGGTCCCCTGTGAGTACCACGGGGCCAAGAACAGTGGTGGGAGCAACTGGAAAAAGCCATTGTTGCATGTGCTGCCTAGAAAGGCAGTCCATCTGTGGAGCCACCGCAGCCCTGCTGTGCACCTGGGGATGGTGGGATGCATCACAGGCCAGACAGCGCCACAAGCCAGGAGGGAACATAGGGACCCACCACAGCCTGGACAAAGTCCCTCTGTGAGCCATATCAGGCCTGAAGGCCATATTTTGCCCATCCCTAGGCTAGAGTTTCTGATGTCTGAATGGCAGGGACCATAGGGAGGTCTTGCTTGCCTTTACCATATAAGGTATAATTTGCCTGCTAGGATCATTTGGAAAGCTAATCTTTTCTAGTCAATTCCCTGTCAATGCAGGCACTTGTTCATTGATAGCACCTTAGTATCACTTGTTCTCTGCTTGTAGCACGTATCTTAGATTGATGATGCCAGAAATGCTTTAGTATCATTGAAGTCTTCAAGCTATAGGGTCATATATGTGAAATCTAGTGGCCTATAAATGGTCAGACTAGATGATTTAAGGTCCCCTCTGGCCTTAAAAATCAATCATACCATATCCAGATCAGAACCACGTTAGTGGGATTATCTCTTTGAGCAGTTACAAGGATTTTTTTTATGAGCTATGTAAATATATAGCATCATGTACCAGATTCCCTATGTTTAATAAAGTGGTTGCACTTGGTTAAGTGAGGATGGAAATAGGTCCATAGTGTATCATTTGTTTTTTACTTCCCTATCATCACATTTTTCAAGAAAAACCCAGATAGTTCTATAATACCAAGCTCTTTTCTGAAACAATATGCTCCTTTGGTTAAATACAGAATACTTACTAAACAAAGTAGCCATTTAGCATGTGATACAAGCAGCCCTTCTGTAAGTGAGCATTGAATTGAGTTGTACAGATGTACTGTTTGATTAAATATTGATTATTTGCATTCACAGATTTTGGTGATTCGAATCACTATCCTCATTTGATTCGGCTGAATCAGAATTGGAGATTCGGTGCTGATTTGGAGATTCAGATCTGCTGGGGAGAGGTAGGCACAGCCAGGCAGCTGCAGGTTCTCCTGCATCTCCTCCAGCTGTGCCTGCCTCTCCTTGGGTGGGGGAGAAGCCCCCATGGCTGTGCTGCTTAGCCCCATCCCCAAGCACTCACTAGGCCCAACCTCCCAGCACTTAAATAAAAAAGAAGTCCCACACTCACTGGCTGCAGCAGGGGCTATGGGGGCCCTGGGGCCTCCTGGCAGAGCCCCCCTGCACACCCCCTGCTGCTCAATTGCCCCCCTGCCCAGCCCCACCCTGATGGCCCCTCTCCTGCCCAGCCACAGCAGTCTGTGGGGGCTCTGGGGACCACATGGCAGACCTTCTCCACACAGCCCCTTCTGCCCGATCTACTCCCCACTCAGTCCTGCCCCTGATGGCTGCCCCACCCAGCCCCAGCATCCTGGCAATTTAAAAAAAAAAGCCCCGCACTCACCAGCTGCAGCAGTGGGGATCAGGGCCTTTGGGTGCTCATGGAAGGCCCCCCCCCATGTAGCACAGGGCAGTGAGTGGCAGCTGAGATTGTCCCCCAACCTGGCACCTGTGCAGCAGCTGCCCCATGGCACTGGTGCACAGTGGCTTGGCAGGGCACTATGCACTGTCTGGGAGCTGGGGCCACTTGGCTGAGTGGTACTGAGCTCTGGCTGATACAGCTCCCAGACAGCATGCAGCACCCTGCCAAGCTGTGCTGCACCCGCACCATGGGGAAGCTGCTATGGGGCTCTGCCACGTGACCCTAGAGCCCCCACAGCTGCTACTATTGCCAGTGAGTGCAGTTATTTTGTTTTGTTTTGTTTTTTATTTCCAGACTGCTAGCACCAGCTGAGAGGGATATCAGGGGCAGGGATGGGTGTGGGGAGGTGATCAGAGTGGTGAGTGCAGGGCTTTTTTTCCCCCCAAGTACCAGGAGGCTAGGGGCAGGTGGAGGATGAGGCCAGGCAGGGCAGCCACAGGTGCTTCTCCCATGGCTCTCCCTGTCTGGGGAGAGGCAGGCACAGCTGGAGGAACTGCAGGAGAACCCACAGCCACCCAGCTGTGCCTGCCGCTCCTGAGCTGATCCAAGTCTCCTAATCTCTCCAAATCTTTTCCAAATTGATTCAGAGACTTCAAATTCAATTTGTATCTTTTAATGGGTCTCCTGATTCAATTTGGATTTGGAGAGTCGGCTGCCGAATCAGACCGAATTTCTTCCAAATCAAATAGGTGACTGAAGCTTCGCACAGCCCTACTGTTGAGACATTTTGGTTAACTGTACACATGTGATCAAATATTTTCCTATACTGGAATGGTTCTAAGTGTGAAGTTAAGTGCTTTTCCAAGTCATATCCTAAGTCTTGAAACAAATATAACTGCTACAGGTATGGCCCAAAGCCCATTAAACTACAGGGAAAACACAGGCAACAGATCATTCTTAGGGGTGTGCAAAGTGGGTTGTATTCAATTCAGATTCAGATTTGGCCTGATTCTGGGAACAATGATTCAATTCACTGATTTGGATGACTGTCTCAAATTCAATTTGGCCGAATCCAAATCTGAAGATTCAATTCTGATTCAGAGAATGAGCAATTCATCCATAGACACAGATTTATATGTTTTTTCTACATACCTTGAAGGAGCAGGAGCTGTTTGTGAATGCTGAGATGGTAGGGTGGATTGAGCATCTCACAAGAGCGTGGGGAACCCCCTGCACGCTCGGTGGCAAACCCAGAAGTGGACCAGAAGTACTTTCAGTCCACTTCTGGGTCTGCTGCTGAGCATGCAGGGGACCCCACCCCATTACCCTCCAGCTCGGGAATCAGCCCCCCCCCCCCCCCCCCACCAGACCCAGGAGGTACCAGTCACCAAGCTGGGGGATGGGGGGGTCCCCTGTGTGCTCCACAACAGACCCAGAAGTGGACTGGAAGTGCTTCTGGTCCACTTTGGGGCCACCACTGAATACCCTGGGGAGCCCACTGTGATCCTGTGGGTTGCTCTATCCACCCCAGCATCTCAGCATTCATGAGCTGCCTGGTACCTTGAGGCAAGTAGATAAAATATTTAAAGCTGTGTCTGTGTCCAAATCATCGAATCTCTCTGAAGTGATTCAGAGGGCTCCTATTCTATTCAGAGAGATTAAAGCCTCTCCTGATTTAATTTGCATTAGGAGATTCAGCCACTGAATCAAGCTAAATCTCTGCCAACTCGAATCAGTGAGCAAAGCTTCACACAACCCTAGTAATTATATGACCTGTCATTTACATATGACACTAGTGCTAACATGCTTACATATTTGTGTGTAAAGAGCAAACTTTTAGAACAGGCATTTTATGATTTATGTGAATGGCAGCTTTTCCAGAATCATGCTGTCCTCAAAATCACTATGGGTTCTTAATCTAATGCCATCTCATAAGGAAGCATTCACTATATAGTATTGAAACATCAACAGTATTTTCAGAAGCATTTAGCTATTCTGGGTAAGTTTGCTTGCAGATACTATAACTGACGACCTCAAACTGTACTCTTCATGAGACTCAGCTGAGAAGGGTAGCATAGAGATTGCAATAATAGGATCGGGTTTCCTGACAGATATTTCTTATTAGAGTAGTGCCATATGCAGAAAACTAATCACTTGCTCATCAGTATCATTAAAAGCTCCCTCCCAATCACATTCATTGAAAGAGGTGCATTTTGTGTGCTGACAAAATCCAAAGAGGGAGAATATCAAGTTTCTGAGAGAAGGCATAAAAAGATACCTTTTCAGTTGCCAACTGTTTTCAAAACTAAACTTGAAACAACTAACAAAGTACTACATAGTGCACAACACACTGCTAGATTGCCAGAAAAAAGAAATCTTTAGGAATCTTAACTACCAGTAGGATCTTTCCTAGTATGTCTAGACTATAAAACAGATGCTGCTGCAAGCATACCTGGCCAGCAATTTAAAAGCAACTGAGCAGGAGATGTACATTTCAAGCAAACGTTTTACATATTAGGGACCTACCCAAATTGAGGAGGCAGGTGGCTAATTTCATGGGCAGATCGTGGAGCCAGGCACCATTTTCATGGGCTTATCACAGCTCTCTCCGCCCTTGGCACTGATTGGATGAGGGACCCCAGTACCCCCCCCCCACGGATTGGCTAAGAAGGCTATCCATCACGTGGTCCCACCCCTTGTCACTGATTGGTGGAGAGAGGCAGGACCACATGACAGGCACTCCTCAGCCAATTAGCAGCAAGGAGTGGGAGAGGCCACCATTTTGGCTGCTCACTTTCATACCAACAGTCTACCCTCTCCCCTCCTTCCCCACCCCCTCCCGCTGCCAGGCTATGGAACTGGGCTGCGTGGCCATAAGGACTGGTGGCTCCCACTAGGAAGTCAGCATTTTATTTCTAGTAAATGTTGGGTGGGGGGGGTTGTGGATTTCACAGACAGTGCCCACTTTCATGATATCTGCGAAGTACATGAAATCACAAATTGAGTAGGTCACTACAAATAACCATGGTAATACCATATTTTCTTGCATAAAAAACACTTTCACCAGAAACCCACCCCCCAGTTACTTGAAATTGGAATGCACATTATAAGTGAAAATATATGGTGACAGCAATCTCTACCAAAAAGCTTCTCAGAAATCAAAAGTAACTGCAGACAAAACATAGGGAGCAGAACAATGATCAGGCATCACTTCCTAGCTGCTGCTACTCAGTTACTTGCTGCAAGGAAAGGTCTTTTTTCTTAAAAGTACAATGAGCTGTCAGAGAGTAACGACTGTAAACATCCAAATTGCCTATTCTTCATTGGCTAGAGTTTTCACATGGTCAGAAAAGTTATCAAACTGTTAACCTGGAAAAAGTTGTGGAAATCAACCAAAAACAAGATAAAAATTCATTATAAGCACATCCCACTCATCTGTCACCAATCCATCAAAGCTCTTTTTGTATCCAGAGTACCTTATTTTCAAAGGTGCCTTTTAAAACTTTTAGTGAAAATAATAAGAACAGTGGGCATAGGCTAACCCTGACCAGTGCTGAACATAAAATCTCTAGCCAAACTTTTAAACACAAGGTCTGGGTTTTCAGACTAAGGTATAATTGTAAACAATTCTGAATAGAAAGAAAAGATAGACTTTGAGAAATGGCATTCACACAGTTCCTCCAAACACCTAAAAGACCCTTTTTATGATGCTGAATTCTTTTCCCAGTCCATTAATAAGTTTATGAAGCCTACACCAACTATGCTCTTAAACTTAAACTTTTGCATACCCTCATACTATGCAGCTAATTTGAGAACTACATAAACCAACAGGGTGCTTTGAGTGTACTGAAAAACAGCAAGCTTTCAGTACTCTAGAGACAAGTGATTTATCAGGGGAAATGTGTTTTCATTTTCTCCATATCTAATGCACTAATATTTACTGTCTGCACTGGTTTTTTTTCCACTAGGTATAATGAAAGAGGCCTCAGAGTTGCAAATTTCCTAATTCTAAGAACACAGTAAATAATAAAAAAAATGCTATGGAGGTTGAGGGTGAGCGAGCAAGCTGAGTAGCTGACTTAACTTGAAGAGTTTTCTTTCCACTGAAAATGCTTCTATAAAAGGATCAGAATATATCTAAAGGTCCTTGCCAGCCTGTAGATCGAAATGATATATTAGGGTTAGTATACTGTGCACTTAACTACAGTTTGCTATTGAAAACCTGGCATATCTTCCTTGAGACATTTATTAGATATAAGCAACTGTTTTTCATCCTCGTGAAGTACAATAAGCATCATAAAAAAAAATCTTGTATGAGATGGATCTTTACAGGAAAAGTATCATTGGGTCAGATTCTGCTTTCATTTTCACAAGAACCTGAGGTAAAATCCTAGTTCCACTGAAATCAGTTGCAGAAGTCCTTTTGATTCCACTGAGATCAGAAGTTTAGCACTGTTGAAGACAATGGATTACTCCAGATTTATGCATGTGAAAGTAAGAGTAGAATCTAGCTCACTTTCTCTTCTGTATTTCAGGAAATTTTATCATGCAGATGAAGTATTTTCACATTACAGACCAGTTATTCTTGTTGCAAAACCCCCAGTGTTTTTTTTTTTAATTGCATTCGCTCCCCTTCCCCAACTATTCTGACTTTTTCTCTCCCTCTCTATTCCCTATAGATAAGTATAAGTAAGCTAAGATGTAGGATAAGCTTTAAACATTTTTATTTTGGTAGCAAGTTTTTGGTTTTTTATCAACTGTTTTATATTGTATTATTATTAGGTTTGTATTGATTTTTACTGTTGTATATTGTATTATCATCATTTTTGTATTGATTTTTATTGTTTCATATGGATATTGTATGGTTTAGGCCTGTGTTTGTAAGTGAACCAAAGTCATGTCAAGTTTCCATTTTATATGTCAGGCCTCCATCTTCTGTCCTCTGCCCAGGCATCCCATGTTGCAGCAATATGATTCATTGTACCCCTCCCATGTAATCGTTCTCATTCATACCCCGGATGAATGAGAATGACTGAGCATGATTGAAATACAATGGTAGCAGGCCTCGACTGAGTAGCCATTCAGTAATTACTAGGCCATCACCTTGCATTGATTCATCCAGGAACCATGGACCTCACCCAGGAACAGAGCCAAGACCAGCATTTGTAAAACAAAAGACCCTGCAGAACCAGAAACTCACCATTACAGACACCTGAAACTGTACAACCCTGCATGGAGCACACATGCTCAGTATGCCAGGGGCTGACCCTTGCCTGGGCATGCCTCCTGTCACAAGGGTCACACAAGGTCTGCCCCTATAAAAAAGGGCAGTGAAGACAGACCCAGTGGGACGCCCTCTCCATCTGGACCAGCACCATGCCACACCACCTATCTACCCAGAGGCCCTGCCAGCGACCCCCCCCAGACAACATCTACTGGACAAGGACAACTTTCCAGCCTGGATAGGCAGATATTACCTGCATACCTTCTCCAATTTAGACTCTCTCTCTCTCCTCCTGGACTTCAGTGGACTTCAGACCCTGCACCAAGCCTCTTTAACCCCTGCTGCCATTGTGTGTGCATGCGTGTGTGGGTGCAAGGGAACCAATTTGGTATTGTGTCACCATCTCCCCTGTTCAATAAAACCACTGTCATTTGCAACCCCGAGTTGGGTCATGTTTTACAGAATCCCAGTCCCTTCCCTATCTTAAATTCCAGCCTCATTCTCCCTCTTTCAGCTCCAGTTCCCACCCTCTCTTCTAGTTTCCCCATCTCCTCCCAATTCCATCTCTCCTTTTCTGCCACCTCTCAGCCTCTCCTTGCTTTCTTGCTGGCCCTGCTGCTTTTCCTGTAATTTTCTGCTGCCCCTCTCTCTGTTTTCAGGCTCCCCCCCCCCCCGCACCTTCTGTAATTTCCTCCACCCTCCTGCAGCTTCCCAGCTCCTATTAGCTGTCCTGCAGTTCTTTCCAGCTTCCAGCATCTACTGCTGCTCTCTGGCTTCTCATACCCAGAGCCCCTCTTTAGCACCCATACTTTCCCTTAGACCCATTTTCCCTCCTCTCCCCATCTACCTTTTCAGCTCCCCCGTAGCTCTGGCTCCAGTCCCAGACTCTGTGCTGGCATCGCTTCCCTGTTCTGCAGGCTTTGGTCATTGTCTTTTAATCAATTAAGATCAATTAACCTAAAGTTACCCCCAGCCTCTGTTCTTCAGCCCAGGCCCCAGTAGTCTACTGGTTCTAATCCTGGTCCTGATAATTTTAACTCCCTACACTTCTACTTGGTTACCTTAACCTTTCCCCAGGTATCCCAAGTACACCAAGCACATACATACATACACATCACAACACCCAACTGAGGAACTTACCTGTGTGTATGTGGGTGGTATGTGTGTAAATTAGTGAATATATGTAGAGATAGATATAAAGATATCATTGTGTCTGTGTGTGTGGTATATAAATTAGTAATGCACATATGTGTATTGAATGTGCAGGTGTTGGTAACTGATTCAATATAAATTTGGTGTGTGTAGTGTGTATGGGCTTAAATTGATAATAGGTGCATGTGCCTGAGTTGGTAGTGTGAGTGCGTATGCCTAATAGGGGTGTATGCACCTAGTGATTATGTGCTTAATTGATTTTTATGTGTGCATGTGCAATTGTACACCACACCCTCCTGTCTAACAGAGCAATATTGAAATCCTGAGCCTTGGCCTGACCCCTCAGGGCAACATTCTCAAGCAGGGTGCTGCAGCAGCTTCGGATACCATGAGATCCTTTTAAGGGTACCACACCATATTAGTATGGCTAAGTGTACAAACAGCTACCCATAGTTCACAAGATAAACTAAAAAACTTCAAATAGGAATCCACGGTGTCAAAAAGATTTTGACTTATTGTGGTCTTTCTGAGTTCCTTGCAATAAAATAATTGCTCTATTATTTTTCCATAGTCAAAAAATGAGTGAAAGTTAATATTTGATATTTTCTGAGGAGTGCCTTGGGCTCCTTGTCCGCATCCAGACAAGTGAGCACATGCCTATTGTGGCACCTCAAAGCAGTGAGACACCACAAGAGTCATGCTAAAAATGAAAAAATGTTTCCCACATTGCAAGTTTGCAGGGCAAACTTTAAATTTGATACTGGTATTAAAAAAAAAAAAAAACATGCTGGAAAAAAGTGGCACAGGCTGTGCGCTGTGGAGCAGGGAGCAGGGGGAGGACTTACCCTTCTTGAGCTATTCCTTCCACCCTCACAGTCACCCCCTCCCCCACACAGTCTCCCCACACCCACATGGTCCCCCATAGCCCACTTTGAAATGTCAAAGTATATCCTCTTGGCCCCAAATGGCCAGGTCAGCCACAGCTGGGTCCCCGGTGCCAGGCCGGGGCAGGCTTCTCTGTCTGGGTCCCACCACTTGCCTCACTAGCAGAGATCCTTGTGTTCCCTGTTGAAAAATTGCAAATCCTCTACTGAGGCAATGTCCTGGGGCAGCATGGGCATGGGACAGCCGGAGCATCTCTATGGAAGACCCAGCCTCCGGTTGCTTCAGGCCATGTTCCAGTAGTGTGCCCTGCACCACTTCTTTTCTGCACGTGTTTTTTATACCAGGATTTCCCAGTGTCAAATTTAGTCTGCACTGCAAATATGCAGCACAGGGAACTTTTTTTTTTCATTCCCGGCGTGCTGCTTGCAGCACCTTAAACTGCTTTGAACTATGCCACAACGGGCATGTGCTCACTCATCTGGATGTGGCCCTTGAGTCTAAAAAAGTTGAGAACCGCTGTTACAGACTCAGAAGGAGGATTTTGAAGAGTCCAAAGGGGCATTTATGTAAACAACCAAATCCCAGTGAAAGCCAGTAGGGGTTAGATAGTAGTTTCAGGGCCTCATGCAGAGCCTACTGAAGGCAACAGAAACACTCTCACTTGTTTCAGTGACTCTGGATCAAACTATTTAGGCTCCTTTAAAAGTCTCAGATATATAAACTCACATACCACAATCTATACAATTATCTGCAAGGACAATACTAATGGCATTATAGAGCAAAACCTGGAATTTGCATTTCATGGGAAAGTTCCTGCAAAATGGGAATTCTGAAAATGTTTCATTTCACAACTTTTTTATTTAAAAGTTCAAAATTATGTATCACCTTTTTAATGTTTAATTGTATATTAATATTATTATTTTTACATTACGCCAATAATAGCACTGCTTATGTACTACTATTATCAACATGTTGTATCACATCCTTTCTACACTACCAGTAATTCAGCAGTTACTAATCTGTGGGTGTTGGGGTAGAATTTAACTACCTCTCAGAGGTGGGAGTGGGACAGGAAGATTATAAGGATTGCACCAATGCACACCCGTCCGATTAAAAGATCAACCAAAGCTTTATTGGCTACACACACACAGCTAGAGCGGCAATGCTACGTGTGTTAAAATGAATCTCACCACACCACAACAATCTTGGATGGATTAAACAAGAGTTCTCAATCAGTTAGCCATGTCTGCATTGATCATTCAATGTTTCTTGGGACGCAGTCCAGCAGAGAGACAACTTGTTGTCCTTGGCCACTTCTTTTATGACTTGATGTGATGCCATGGTTGCTAGGCACTGTTGCTACCCTAATTTATTTTTCTAAGCAGTTCTCTCTTTCTATGCAATATTTACAACTGCAGTCGCCAGGTAGACATGACAAGTCTGGTTGCCCTTTATTCCCCAGGGTAAGGTTTCTTATTGTTCCTTGGCCATCTGGACCCAATTTTTTCCCTATCTGTTGCTTGTTCTGTTAAATCCCCAGGTCTAAGTGAAAAACTGCGCATCGGCTATTTGAGCCACTCGGGGGTTCATTCAGAGGATTCTGGAAGTTCTGGCTACTCATGTCAGGTAGCTACAATGAGCTTGTATTTTCCTTGCTATAGTGGGTCTAGAAAAGGTTGCATCCAAGAGTTTTAGAAGAACTTGTTGAAGACCTCTCCTGACCATGAATGTTGATTTTTAATAACACTTGGAACTTGGGAGAAGTTCTAGTAATCTAATGGAGTGCCATTTTTTGAAAGAAATAAATGATATGACCTAGATAATACTAAACCTGGGAGCTTGTCTCTTCTAGGATACTCAGTTTTGTTTGGACAGAGACCACAGTGATTCTATTAAAGAGAATGGACCCCATCAATATAATCCACAAGTCTGGAGTCAGGTAAAAAGGGGTTAAATTCTCCAAGAGTCAGAAGGAGCCAGTAACTATATGAAAATGAAACACATCTGTAAAACATGTATTTACTAGGGAATGAAGAGACACCAGCAAACTCAAAGGAGCCATTCCTCTCCCACACACAATTATTTAACAACAGTGAAATGGTTTCTAGTTTGTTGCAAATAAACAACAAATAGAAGTAGTGCTGCTTTTCCTTGGATTGCTTTTCCTTGGTGGGGCACTTTTAAATAGAGTAAACAATGCAAAAGAAATCAGTGTTCAATGCATATTGTTTTGGCCCTCCTTTAGCAATTGAACAAGTTATGCAAAAAGCATTTCCTTTTCTTTTCATTTCCTTAATGGATTTGCCTTTGAGCCTTAGGTTATTTAAACCTAATTTGCAGTAATTTATTCACAGCCCAGTCTTCTGAATATCACAGCACTTTAGGGAAGGCATTTGGCTCCTATTAGTAAGTGCTCAGGGTCTTGCAAAACTATGTCCCTAGTTCCACTTGTCAATTATCTGCTCTACTCCTTCTTTTATACAGGACTGGAAGATACAGAAATAAATCATATGGTTTTCAGACATGACCAGTAACCTTCTGTCCAGTTTCTAGTTGGTCACCTCTTCAGTAGTTGAAAAAATCCTAATTTTTCTTCTCTTGGTAAATTAAAAAACCTAAGTATTTCCTCCACTAGGTAGCAAATGTGTGCATGAGTGCTATCCATATATGATATAATACCTGCACTTCTACACTTCTTTTAAATGGCACTGTCACAACATTTTCTGCAAAGCCAAAAATATATTTGCTGTACCTTTACCTTTCATTACCCCTTGTATCATTAGAGTCTAAATGCTAGGAAAGCCTTTAACTAAAGGCTGTGGAGAGGTGAGGGGGGCAGTTTCCCTTCAACCCATAAAACTTCTTGATGGGATCAATGAGATTTAAAAAAAACATCAAAATAATATAAGTTTTATTAACTTTCCCCAGCAATTTTCAGTTTCTAATAAAAAAACTAAGAGGTTAACATAGATGTTTTTCTTAACTATATAGGAGGTGGGGAAAATCTTCGTTGACATAAACTATGGTGGGGCTGGAAAATGTTTTACTATCCCTATCCCCAAACCAAGACATGAGTCCTACGCTTGCAAAAGGCTATCCAAATTCCCATAGAAAGTGTTTTTAAGTTTATGAATGACAAGGTCCATGCAAAAGTTAGTTATTTTTTACATATACAACTTAACAGATGTTCAAAGAAACAGAGTTCCAGTGTCTGTGAGCAATTCTCTCTTCTGTTGCTTTGGAAATGCTCCCACTTTAATGATTTAAAATGAATCATAAACATCTCCGAAGATGAACAATGACAGGTGTGGCTAAGTGCTTAAAAAGCAGCACATCATCATTCAACTATCCACTGCACTGTCAGCAAAGGAGAAATGTCTGAATTGTCAGACTATGAAATACTGCATGGTTGCAGTTTTGGCAGGTTTTGTTCCATTTCTGAGTCTTGAAAAGCAAATGGAACAGAAGGTAAAAATATAGCAATGCAAAGGCAATTTGTTGAAATGACATAAAGTGACTCTTCCAAAACAATATGACAAAATTTGCAAAACCTGGTACAAACAGACTTTTCTGCTAGGATCAATGACACCAGAAGAGATGTTGCAAAGAGAAAAAAAGGACCTGCAAATCGCTGTTATCCCCTAGTAAGCAGAACCAAAGCACTTCCATAAAAACAACATTTTAAAATACCCTGCTCCCCCTTTCACAATTGAACAAAAGGCTTCAAAGCACCTGGTTAACAGAATCTCTGTCCCACCTACTTTATGAACAAGCAATATCCACAGCTGGTATGGTGGACCCATGCCAGGTTCCAGAAGCTTAAGCTCTAGCCCATCAGCTGGTATAAGTCCACATACAACAGAATTTATTGACTTCAAACATATGAAACCTCAGAGTCATAAAGCAGATAAAAGCTGGGTTTTTGGGGAGTGCTAGTGTTTTAGTACTCCATTTTTATAAACAATTCTAGCCATAGGCACTACACAGGGGTACAGAAGATTCAGAACTATTGTGGGTTTACTCCAGTCCCTAACTTTATAGGGAAAAACGTCTACATAACTTGAATATGGACTTATATGCATGGACTTACAATGGAGACTACAAGGGAAACACCTTCTGTACATGAACATATTATCAAATAACATTAAATAATGCTGCTAATAGAGCAACATCTAGGATACTAAACTTAAAGCTTATGGGCCAAATTCATTTATCATATATTGCCATTGCCTTTAGTGGAATTATACTCAGATTAAATACAACATATTCATTAATTAGTACATTAATACAATGGGTTTTTTTCTTAAAGTATGGATAGAGGCACTAGGGCTTTGAAAATCAAAGACTGAACAGGTTGCACTGAGACAGATAATTGGTTCTAGTCCTCTCCAGCAGTAGCACAACAAGTGGTAGGTGAGCAGGGGGCCCCAGCCCCATGTGTCTGAAGGGGGGGAAGAGGCAAGAATGGTAGCCACTGTTGCAGTCAGGCAAGCCCCTTCTGCCCCCTGTTCTGATACTGTCACTGCGGGCACAGACCCTGAGCATTATACCATGGATCTTCAGTATGCCCTTATATTAGAAATAATAGACTTCATGGATTAAACTGAGGACCAGCTTAAAAAGCCAAAATTTTTATGATAGACTTCTAGTTTTTTTTAGTTTTACCGTCCTTTGGGAACAATTGGCAAGAGTCTGGCCTCCTATACCTATCCCTTTTGATTTTTGCTTTGGTCCATTGAAAGCCTTGTGAGCATACTGTCCTGAGACTTTGGAACGTTAATGCCTCAGACTCTGTTTTTGTACATTAGTTTCACACCAGAAGAGGTTTCTGGTCCGACAGTGCAAAAGAAAGTCAAGCCTACCAACTAGACAGCTAGAGACATCTAAATCCCAGAACATGATGTTCATACTAGGAAATGCAGTCTAGAGATAAGAGGCAGGGATTTTTTTAGATATCTGTTATTGGACTAACTGTATGGTTGGGACAGAGATCACAAACTGCCCTTCCTCGGGTCTAGAGATAGTGTTATTTCATAACATTGAGTGACACCCTCAGAAGAACCAAGGAGCTGCTTCTGTCATTAAGGAACTCTGTATCACCAGAGAGCATAATGCACTGTTTGAGTAGTCGGGTAATATGAATGGAACTGTGCTTCGCTGCTGTGAGAATTGGCTGACACAGGTGTCTCCTGATTTATCTTTCATGAAAGGGTCAGGTCTCCATTGCAATAAATAATGCTTCTTTAAGAAAAACTGAATGTTGTTACAATCTGTTACAACTATTTTTCAGTTTTGTTTTGAAAAATGATAATTGGTTTGGATACAAAATGTTAACTGATTCAATTTAAACTCCTAATGTTCTTAACTAACTTTTAAAATGTGATTTAGGGCCAGATTTACAAAGGTGTTAAGATACTTAAAGATGTACATAGGAGCCTACTATGATTTTCAAGAACACCTAAGAAGATTAGGGACTTAAATCCCACTGACTTCAACCTGTTTAGGCATGTATGTAAATCCCTCTAGGCATCTAAGTCACATTAGCACCTAAAAACCTTTGTATGTCTACCTCCAAACTGTTACTGAAAATGTTACTGTTATTTTATAGGAGCAATTTTAACAAAGATTGTTACATATATGTACATTTGAAAAAAAGACAAAGGATTAAAATGAGAGATCAGAGATGTGGATTTTGTCATCAAATATTGCCAGGGATGGTGCACCCTGCTCTACTCCTGAGTCTTTCAGATTTTTGCAACGCTGGGGGTGTCTACACATTCATTAATGCACCGTAGCTCTGGCACATTACGTTTAGTACTTGGATAACCCAGTACTAAATCAATGCGCAGTAACTGGCACTGCTAGCCAGCACTCAGCTTTTACAGAAGCTAACTGCAGTAGCATATTAGCACAGTTGTTTCCTAGAATGCTACTGCGCAGTTAGCAGCTTGTGTAGATGCACCCACTGGGTATTGAACACCATGAATTTTTGGCTTTTATCCATATAAAAGATATGTGATGAAGAATGCAAAGTCATTTTCTTTGTAATTTTCTGGAAGGCAAGAAGCCTGCCAGTTCTTATCTTGAACTATCATTCTTCAATATGAAAAATGAGTTTTGAGCTTAATAACATCCACAAGAACATTCTGATGGGAAAAGTATAAGCAGTGACAAAGCCCTTAGGCACATCTAGGGAGTTGAAATCAACTACATGTTATACTTAGATGTGCCCACACATCCAGGAGCCACCCATCTAGGAGGACAGAGCTTCTAGACCTTGTGCACATAGAAGATGGAAGTTGAAAAGTGATTCACAGAACATATTAATGTGTACAAAATTATTTCATAAACACTGCTAATCACTCATAATCTGGGTGGTGGTATGTTAACTTCTATTTCTAATCGGATTTGTTTTACTTTTAAAAAATCTTCTCTAAGTCCCTACTCCCACAGCTGACTTGTGGATAGACTCCCCATTAAAGTTAATGGTGAGCATCAGAGCCAGATCTGGAACTGGGGTCTAACTGGTTAACCATTTTGATGTTTTAATTACTGGACAATGAATAATCAAATCCATGTTTCATAGTATGTGAAACTTTAATAAAAACACTTAAGTAGCTTGCCCCCCTAATTCAGTAAAAAGTCACCTTCCCAGAAATATGTCTTCTGCTAATATAGAAACCCAAGATGTACCATAATAGCTCCCCACTTTTTCCAAAATATAGGCTATTCTTCAAGTCAGACCAACTATAAATCTGTGCCCTCATGTGTAACAAATCCATGCTTTAATTTCTTTTTATTAATTGTGCCTATTACAGTAGTAACTAAAGAGTAACCAAGATTGAGTTATTGCCATTGTGTTAGGCACAAAAAATTATTTATTATCTGCACAAAAAATAGCAGATAGCCTGGGTTCTGAGGCACTATGTGGACAAGACAGAACAGGGTGAAAGCATTGTTGTAACATAGAAAAGAGTGAACAAAGTGATAAATGCAAAGTAAGTCACTCTTTTGTCAACTCTGTTTGAAGAGCTCCTTTTCTATTAAAAAAAAGGCATTATGACATCAGTGACTGCCAAAGACATCAGATCAGTAACACCAGAGACACAGAACACACATGGATCAGGAAGCAGCAATGCAGTCTTCCTCAGGCTCCTCTGATGATGACCCAGAAGCTGTGTTCTGTAGTGAGATGATGTGACTGCTCATTACCTAGTAGTGGACTTTTGGTTCCACTGAAATGAAACAAGAATTTTACCATTGATTTCAATGGGGCCAAGGTTGCATGGCTAGTCTTATGGATATCCAGCTATAGTTTTTTGCCTTATTCTTTAGTAGTAAATTAATCAGAGTTGGATTCTGATACATAAATAAAGGTTTCCTGCTCTTAGTTTCATCAAGTGTCTAGCCGTTCCATTATGCAACATTTAAAATATTGCTATATAGTAATAGATATCCTTTATTATAATTATCTAAACAATAACACTCTTTTTATGCTAACATATGAAATGTTTTACTTATAAAACAAAATATGCATATTTCACAGAATCAGCAAGGGAGATGGTTGGGGTCAGAATCAACAATTCCAAATATTGCAAAAAACATTATCCAATAATAGTTGAACCTGTATATGAGATCAGCTAACCTCATCCATTTGTGCCATCTTGGGCCAAAATCAATGCACAGATGTTGTTGCAAGGTGTCAGCTGAATCTAAAATCAAATTAATGAATAAATCCTTTTACACTCTAACTTGCAAGCCCTCATGGAACCAAATGGTCTCATTTCAGATCTGAGATAATCTGAGGTATTGTTTTTTGTTGTAGTCGACATAAAATATTTTGCTTTAAGGACTGTACTTGTTTGACTTCTAAAGCATTTCATCTGATTAGAGTCAAATATGTTCTTTGGCAAGATGTTTGATGCTTGTTATTCACAGTTTTCAGTTCACTGGTTTGCAACATTGCTTCCATCTGTAGTCTTGCAAAAGTAACTACTTAAATACATAACAAATGCAAGATGTATAGATATAGTAAATGCGAGAATACTTATTAATTACATATCTAACAATGAAAATCAAGTACAATATTATTTTCCCTACAGACAGTTTTGGGCAAATGTCCCTTCAGGTACTCTCCTAGCTCTGTGGAAAAAGATTCTGCAGATTTCCCTAATTTGTTGCGTGCTGACACTGCAAGGGGCAGACTTCATGGGTGATAGGTTTTCTTCCAGCTTTGTTTCTACTTCGAGATTTTGCATCTCTTTTTAAAAAATATTTTGGGTGATTTGTTGTGCAGTTAGGCCTTGACCCTGGAAAAACTTATGTGACGTAGTCGCACAGAGTTCACTCACACCGTTATTCAGCACACACCTAAACCTTTTCCTGGATTAGAAACTTGGACAAATATATGCAGACCCAGGAAGAATTTCTAGTTCTCTTTTTTGTACCTGCCAAATCTTAATACAGATCCATGTTACAAAGTTTAAGTTCAACTAAATTAGAATATTCCTCTGGCTTAAAAACATCTCCATTCAATAATTTCCCAGTCTCTACTGGTAGTATTTATTACATCAAGCCATATGTTCTTCTCTTCATTTCAATCAGTTGCTTTCTGCTGCTTGATGATGTTCTTTGGCAGGTTTCCTTGTTTGCAAGGCAGATACATATTCACAGAATCATAGAAAATTGGGGTTGGAAGGGACCTCAGGAGATCAGCTAGTCCAACCCTCTGCTCAAAGCAGGACTGTCCACAATTAGATCATTCCAGCCAGGGCTTCATTGAGCCAGCTTTAAAACTCTCCAAGGACAGGGATGCCACTATCTCTCTCGGCAACCCATTCTAGTGCTTCACCAGCTGGCTAGTGAGAGCGTTTTTCCTAATATCCAACCTAAACTTCCCTTGCTGCAACTTGAAACCATTGCTCCTTTTTCATCCACCACCACTGAGAACAGTCAAAGACTGCTATCAAATCTCCCCTCAGTCTTCTCTTCTCCACGCTAAATAAGGCCAATTTCCTCAGCCTCTCCTCAAATGTCATATGCCCCAGCCCCCTAACAATGTTCATTGCCCTCTGCTGGACTCTCTCCAACTTGTCCACACCCTTTCTGTAGTTGGGGGCCCAAAACTAGAAATAATACTCCAGATATGGCCTCACCAGTACCAAACAGAGGGGAATAATTACTTCTTTCAATCTTCTGGCAATGCTTCTACTAATGCAGTCCCGTATGCTCTTAGCCTTCATAGCAACAAGGGCACACTGCTGACTCTTATCCATTTTCTTGTCCACTGTAACCCCCAGGTTCATTTCTGCAGTGATGCTGCTTAGCCAGTTTGTCCCAAGCCTGGAGCAGTGCATAGGATTCTTCTGTGAGTGCAGGACTTTGCAGTAGTCCTCACTGAACCTCATGAGATTTCTTTTGGCCCAATCCTCCAATTTGTCTAGGTCACTCCGAAACCTAGCTCTACCCTCTAGTGCAGGGGTTGTCAACCAGGGATATGCGTACCCCTAGGATTCATAGTTTGTAGGGTTGAAAGGGACCTGAGAAGATCATCAAGTCCGACCCCCTGCCATGGCAGGAAAGAATACTGGGGTCAAATGACCTCAGCAAGGTGTTTTTCTAGCCTTGTCTTAAAGACCCCAGGATAGGCACCAGCACCACTTCACTTGGAAGTTGTTTCCAGATACTAGCTGCCCTGAGAGTGAAGTAGCACCTCCTGATGTCTAATCTGAATTTACCCTCTGCCAGCTTGTGACCGTTATTTCTAGTCACTCCTGGTAGTGCTCAGGGGAACAGGAACTCTCCCAATGCCTGCTGGTCTCCTCTGACTAGTTTGTAACGGGCCAGTAGATCCCCCCTCAGCCTTCTCTTGTGGAGGCTGAATGGGTTCAGGTCCCTGAGCCTCTCCTCGTAGGGCCTGCCCTGCTGCTGATCATGCGAGTGGCCTCCTCTGGACCCTCTCCATGCTGTTGACATCCCTCTTGAAGTGTGGCGCCCAGAACTGGACGCAATACTCCAGCTGCGGCCTGACCAGTGCCGCACAGAGGGGGAGGATCACCTCTTTG
>NW_017728923.1:13593261-13636123 GCF_001723895.1 Crocodylus porosus | reverse complement strand
AATTGGATGTTTATCTTGCTGGGATCCTATGACCCCAGCTGACTTCCTGCCCTTTGGGCAGGGGGCTGGACTTGATGATCTTCTGAAGTCCCTTCCAGCCGTAATGTCTATGAAATCTATGAAAACCCTTGCTCTAGCACACTTAGTACTCCCTCCAGCTTTGTGTCATTCACATACTTGCTGAGGGTGCACTCCATCCCATCTTCCAGATCATTAATGGAGATATTGAACAAAACTGGCTCCAGGGCTGACTCCTGGGACACTCCACTTGCTTCTAGCTGCCAACTAGACCTTGAGCCATTGATCACTACTCATTAAGCCTGATGATATAGCCAGCTTTTTATTCACCTTACAGTATATTCATCCAACCCATACTTCCTTAGCTTGCTTGCAAGAATGCTGTTTGAGACCATATTAAAAGCCTTGCCAAAGTCAAGGTACGGGAAATAGGAAAGATATGGGTATAGGAAAAGTCTAGATTTCCTTTATTGGCTTCTAAAATCATTAATTTAGAAAGTTACAGATTATTCCAGGACATTAGATCTGTTACTGATCACTGCCATTCCAGAGTTCATGGGGCAAAATGTATACCACAGTTGTTTTATTCAAATGTTTATTACCCTATTAATAACTGCAATATAGCTGGGATTGCTGATATTCCCCATATCATCTAACTCTTTAGGAATGTATCTTTCATGTTACAGGCAACCCCTGCTTAACGCGGTTTTGCTTACTGCAGTTTTGCTATAGAGCTCATTAAAAATACCTACCTCATTTCACTTAGTGCTCAGCAGTTTCATTATAATGCTCACCATGGGAGGTAGGGAGAAACAGTGGCAGCAGCAGCGGTGGTAGCAGCATCGAGTCAAGTAGTAAGTGGCAGCTGGTGGGGCCCAGGATGGGGTGGCAGGAGCCCAGAATCTGCTCTGGCACGTAGTGCTGGAGCAGCCAGCCGGTGAGAAGAAACAGCGGTGGCGGTGAGAAGCGGTGTCAGGGGGCATGAGTGGGGCCCACGCTGCTGCCCAGGGCCAGGGCCAGGGCCAGCAGGACTGCGGGGCCTGAACTGGTGCGTGCCAGTGCTCAAGGACATATGTGGAGTGTCCTCCATCCCAACCCACAGTGGAGCCAAGCCAAGTCACATACTCACCTGCTGGAGCCCTGTTGCTTGCCGTTAATCCCTGGGCAGGCGGCTCCCCAACTCAGGCCCCGCAAGTCAGGTAGCTAGGGCCACACACAGGTGCGCTGGTGGCCAATGGATGTGGGCCAGCACAGACCATCGCAGCTGCAGAACAATGAGGCTGGAAGGAGCTGATGCTGTCCCTGGTGGAGCCCACACAGTGCTTTGCCAGGAATGGCAGGGCCAGGGCCAGCAGGGGTACAGGAACCAACTATATTTATTTACATTAAACCCTATGGGAAAATGGGTTTTGCTTAGAACGGTTTCACTTAGCACTCAGTTTTTCTGGAACCAATTAAGAGCACAAAGCAGGGGTTGCCTGTACCTCTGTGAGAGTAATTCAAAAATGCAACAGCAAGCAACATACTAGACTAAATATAAATTATAATGAAAGTTTCTTTACTGATGGAGGAATGAAAAGCTATTCTATAAGAGTAGTATTATTTACACTTCAACTCTAAGTTAGATAATGAAAAGGATAGCTGCTTAAATACTGAAACAGCATAACAGACGTGATACTCCCATAAGGCGTGTGGATGTCTTTCAGACATATTATTTCAACTGACCATGTATTAGAAGGCAAGAATCAACACACACATTACTCTTTGATATTTGTGACTTGTTCGATATCCCAAATAAAGGTGTGGTTAATTAACCAATTAATCAGATCAGTTAATTAGAGAAGGTGTATTTTAACATATAACAAATTTCTCAATATTAGTTTTGCTTTTTCACTTTCCAGTTACATAAATTAAATAATACTGCTTGGATTTATGATTAACACCATTTGATAGGCTTTAATCTACGTGCTAAACAGTTCTTTATTTTAAACTTTTTTGGATACTGAAAGAAAGATGAATCAGAGTAAACTGAGTATATCTACCATTTAGAATAAAAAGATGGTAGGAAGTCTTGCAGGAAAAAATAATCAAAGAATCCAAGCTTTCCTGGACTAATTGCATACAGTTAAATACCAAGGATCAAACTCCCAGCTCACTAAAGCCCAACTCCTATTGATTTTGGTAGCTGGAATTTCACTCCAGTAATAAGACAACAGTATAAAGTGTTAGACACTAATGAAATGCTTGTGCTTTAATTATATGAAGAATCCATTTAACAAGTACACATAAGAGATGTTATTCACAAGTTATTTCTTTTTAAAAATGCTATTTGGTCCCACTCAAATGTTTAATTGAGATGCCACAGATCTTTGCTGAGACTGTGAAGAGGAAACAAACATCCAGCTGCCTATGATTACGGAAGTTCAAAGAAGGATACCAAACTAAGGTCAATAGTGCTGATCAAGCTTAGGAAACTGACTTAGATATAAAGCTAGAGTCTACTTAGTGGAAAGCCATTTGGCTATGTTCAAGGTTGGGCACTTGCTTATCGACACTGGCATTGATATTGTCACATTATTCACAATGCTAACTGAACTGTCCAGAATAATCATTAAGGGATGCTTGTACACATAACAGGGTTTAATACTCATTAAATTAAATAGGTTTATAAAATTTAAAATAGTTTATCTTAGAATGATTCATCATTGTTGGCACATAACAGTGTTCACAATTAATTAATTCTGGTGTGCAATTTTCTGTACATTCCAGCAGGGGAAGCCACATGCCAATTCAGCCCACTGCTGTCTTTGCAGTACTGAATTACAGCAGAAGGTGCATGTAATTACCCAGTAATCCCTCCTCCTTACTCTTTAACTTTCTCCCCACAAAGCCAGGGATCCCCACACTAACCCATGCTCATAAGCCCACCCCATCCACCCACAACCCACCCTTAAATCACATGGACTCCCACCCATGGCAATCCGGCTATGAAGAAAAAAAATGTTGGCACATCTGGCAATTTTATCTTCTGCACCCGGACCATGCAGCCGCCCTCCCTACATCCTGCCATGTTTGTTCCTTGCCCTATGCCCATGCCACACAGCTTCCCCCACCCACCCAAATAGGCACCCTGCCCCTTGCATCTCTCTCCAGCCCCCACACAGTGCTCCTAAGTCCCACACTCCCAGAACACAAATTCCCACAGCCCATTCCCACTCTGAAAGAAACCTTGGCAAATCTTCATTGGAAATCTTTATTACAAATTTTTTGAAAAGGCCATGATCCAAAACATCATATTATATAAATTAAGTGGGTAAATAAGTAAACAGAAGAATCATATATACATCAGTAACATTTGAATAAATATTAAAGTAATTAAATAATTTAAGATAAACAAACTTAAGTGTAACTAAGATAAGCCACGATAACATCACTAGGAATATTATAAAGCATCATAAAATATTATAGAATATGAATACCATTTAAGGCCCTTTATAAAAATATTAGAAAAATATTATAATACGTTTGAATTGTTATACTATTTATATTATGTACCATATTTATAGTATTTATATTTATTTATAATATTTATATTACTAATACTTTATACTTCTTATACTATGTATACTTATTTATACTATCTAAACTTATTCTATGCCCTATTCTTATACTTCTTACATATCTACAGCTATCCATCTCTATCATTAATACGTCTCATTTATTCTTTCATTGTTCTTTCTGCTCTGTCTTCACCTTTTCTTCTTCATTTACCATCTTCTACTTCTGATCTTCTCTATCTTTTGCAGGGGACCAAACAAAGAAGCAGAAGTTTGGTTTTGGCCCACAGTCCCAAAAAGCACTTTCTTCCCCTCTCCCCAGGATACAAAACTGTTGGTGGAATATTTCTGACATTACTTATAATAACTTGGGATGTCTTGCATCCCAGTGGCTGGGACTATCAATCAGCATCTGCCCCTGCTGTTGCTTGTGTTTCTGAAATGCAGTTATAAAAAATATGAGTTATCGCAAAGTATTAAAGTAATAAGAACAGGTACCACACCCATCCCTCAGCTGCAAACTTACCATTTCCTGCTGCTGCTGCTGCTGCTCCACCACTCCTCATCCATCTCCATCTTGCTGGAGGGCATGGCTGGGGTGTGGGTAGAATGTAATCACTCTGTGGTGGTAGGGGTGGTTGTGGTGGAGGTGTATGTGGCACTAACAAAATATGGTACCAACCTCAGTGCCCCAGACACTGTGACCTATTGACTGAGACACTGGTGCCGGTGCCCCCTGCCTGACCCTTCCCCCCTCCACCAAGCATGCTCCCACCTGCCCCATCCCCAGCGTTTGCACAGAATGAAGGCTCTGTATGAGCTGGTACTTTTCTATGGCCAAGTCAAAATACAGGGCTTATGTTTTACCTACACACAGTTTTGGCTTTCTTTTAAGAGAAAAGCGTGGACAAAAAAAACAAAGTTTGCAGGGTGGCGCAGGCATATCTGCTGTACAAACCTTTTGCTCTTTTGCACAGAAACAAGGTGGTGGGGGGGCGGGGTAAAATGTTCCCGACCTGCTGACCAAGAACCCTATAAATTGAGGCACAGGGGCCTGGGCAGGGGTACCCCTTATTGATCTGAAGTGTCTTACGGGAAGTGACCAGGGGCATCATCTTCCACAATCAGTATGTTAAGCCATCAGGGACTAACAAAATTGTGAAATGACACCTGAGATTAGGCTGGGCTGTGATGGGGAGGGCAGGGGGTGGATGGGTGATTGCAGTCAACTGACAGGAGATGTGTGAGGGGTCAATTCAACTTACAAATAAGTAACAGGTGGGGAGGATTGGACTGTGTGCAGAAAGATGAAGGGCAATGCAAAGCATGGAGACTCTAATTGCCCTGGACTACAATAGTTTTGGCAAGCAGGCAGGCAGGCCCTTCTTGGTGGTTTTTGCAGAAGACTTCTTATGTGGTTGTCTGATTCTCAGAGTAAGAATAATCCCTCACATTCCTTCCTTTCTGGTCTCAGCTCCGATTGATACACTGCCGCCACATTCACTGCCTGTGAGTAAATAAACCTCTACCTTCAACTACTCTCCACCTCCGTGACTATCACCTCACCTCCAGTCTCTTCGGGCAGCGGGACCTGGACTCACGTTAACTGTCCCATAACCAGCCCTACTAACCCCACCGTTCCAGTCCCTTGTGCTGCAATCGGACAGCAGCGTGACACAGCTAAGGACTATGTTCAGTCAGGGGCAGATAATGGGGCAGGGCATAAGTGGTGGGGATGTAGGTGTCCATATAGGGGAATGAACATTGCTTTATGTTGGGCTGGGTACACTGCAGTATCTGGAGTGCAAAACACCTGGCATCTGAAGAAAGGCATTACACCCAGTTAATGAAACAGGGCCACTAACCTCATCCATTTGTAAGTGCAATTCAAAGCAACATCTGAGGTGACCTACAAAAAAGTTGCAGAGCCACCTGATGGAAAAAGGGGCTGATTACAAGTCTTTGAGTGCATTTGTGTTTGCATGTAACGAATCCATGGACATGATGCTTTAATTCATGGCGACCCAAAGTAAACTATGTCCAAATGAGTTTTACTTTAGTGCACCAGAAATACTTTTAAAGTGTCAGGAAAGCATGTACATGCAAACAGTAACACTGCTGGAATACAAGAAAGGGCAAAAAATATGATATGTACAAGAGCCCTAAATGTATATTAAACATGACAAAAGTAAAGGTGGTTTATCAATGGATCTGGTCTCTGAATATGCAGCTATTTATAATGCAAGAAAACAAAGGTACTATAAACTAAGCAGTGGCACAGACAAAAAGGGAAGTAAAAGCTATGTCCCAGAAATCATTTCAACCATAGTGGAATTTCATGACTACAGCAAAAAACATGTTTTCAAATATGTTTTCAGATACTTTTTAAAAATCACTTTGTCACCAATTTATTTCTATGAAATTTAACAAGGAGTGAGAGTTTCAAAAGCATTAAAGTAATTTAGGCCTCATACAGACATTCTGTTTCTCTTGAGAGAGTTACTGCTTTCCCAGGGGAAACTACATACAGATGTTCAGGCTTTTTCTTCTTGAGTTAAATTTGCCACTGTAGGAGCAAATAAACCCATGAACAACCAAGGTTAAATCACTTCTAGAAGAACTTCTCTTAGGACAGAAAATGTCTATACATCCTGTGGCTTCTCTCTTCCTCTAGGATCCCCCCCCCACACACACCCTTCCCCCCTACAGTGACAGCATGTCACTCTCTGGACTATGCTGCTCTGTAGACATTGAGAGACATCTCTATAGACATTGTGCTGCAGGGAAAGAGAGGCTGACCAAGGGCAGTCTGGGCCAGCCAATCAGGGCTACCCTATACAATGCTACCATCTGTCACCAGGCAGAGTAAAGGAGCATTCAGAGCATGCAGATGGGCTCCTCCCTGGCAGCACAGTGTCAGCACTACATGCTCTCTACTTACAGTCAAATGTCTATATACACAGCTCTTGGTAAGTTTATTTACCAGGAAAACAAACCTGGAATAATTCTCCCAGATCATTTGAATGTATGTGCATAGCCTTAGGTGCTTAATTCCTCTTAACTTCTAAATGGGATCTAGGTGTGTAGTTCACTTAGGCACAATTTTGTTCATCACATTTTCAAGAGACTCAGACAGGGTGCCTTTGCATGTGCTACAGGGGTGGAGAGGGGCTCTGAGAGCCTCTCTAATTAAAGCACCCACAGAATGTTATGTATTCGGCATTCCATACTTCAAAACGGCAGCACGGGCACTTTAACTGGAGCTCTGAATTGAATTGGGAGACCCATTAGAAGCTCTGAATTGATTCAAAGCATCCAAATAGATTTGGAAAAGATTCAGAAAAGATTTGGTGATTTGGAAATTCGGAAGGTGGTCTTGCAAAGGAACAGAAACTGAGAAAAGGGAGGGTGGGGAGGAGGTGTGGAAAGACTGATCTGATATTGACATCTGTAGCTGGCCAGTAACTGTGATCTTTCCCTGAGTTCCCTTCCAATCACAGTGCTCTGGCAGAGAGATGTAGAAACAGCACATAAGCTGTGTGAAGCCTTTCTCTGCCTTTTGTGAGCTGTCTGGAAGCAACAGCATCCAAAGGTAATGGCTGCAGTGGCTGGTTTCCTGGTCAGTCTATTGCTAGTCTCTGTTCTTGGAAAGGATTGGATACACCTTACACCTTGCCTAGAATCCTTCTACTTATCCCTATTCTATCCATTCCTTTCAACTTATTCTTCCCCCAAAATCCTCTTATTTGTTGTTGTTATTTTTTCCCCCACACTCTTAAAAAAGAAAGCTGTATTTTCCCTGGCAGAATATCATCCGTCGCTGTGCAGGAAAGCACATATATTACACACACACACACATACACTAAACAGACAGAAGATATATTACAGATAGAAGATATATTACACTAACATACACATATATTAAACAATAGACGATGTATTACACTCACACATTAAACACATACAAGATATATTACACACACTGTGAGAGGGGAGATGAGTCTCCCTGACCTCACCCAGAGCTCACCTGCCATGACTTGAGATGGGAGAAAGAATAAGAATTATTCCCTAAGTGAGGCATATTACCGTTTGCCACCTGGGTGGATGTTAACAGAATATTTCGTTTATTGGAGAATGGGTACAAAATAATAACAAACTGAACTTGCAGATCCCTAACTGAGAAACAGTTACTTCACTGTTCAGAAAAGTTACTGGCATTTTCTCTCACCTATTGACCCTTCTAATCTATTTACAATTCTCTCCTTACAGGTTCCCCAGACCCATCTTCAGCAGTCCTCATCATCTTTGACCCCTTGGGTAAGTATTCCCACTGTTCACCAGTTGGCAGGAGACTTGCTGTTCCCTGGGTCTTATGGGGTCCTGTTTGGTCTCACCATCCTCCGTGGACCCTTTCTCCCTTCTGGTTCCTTATGGGCTAAGCTCTTCCTCTGGATGGCTGTCTTTTAACATGATCGGCAGTAGCCTCTGCTTTAATATTCTTTATTTCCTCCTGGTATGTGGGTGCTTGTCAGCTGGGTCAAGAACCAGCCCTTTCTGTAACCCCATTTCCTCCCCATTAGGAAAATGAGTTCCATTCTTTCTGTAGCCTCCCTTCGGTCACCAAGTAACAGAGTTTCCTTCTTCACCCTGTTACACACACACATAAATATATCAAACACATACAAGATATATTACACACACACACACACACACACACACACACACATAAACATTTTCCAGCACAGAAAACATTATAAAGCATTCTGGAAAGGCAGGTGCCAGGTCTTCTGGCAGGTGAGGGTCTAGACGGGGTAGAAGGAGAGCTGCAAGTTCCCCTCTGTGGTGGGCCAGTAGGGGGAGCTCCTGCATTGAGCCTCCCACCTCACTATGCCCGTCCACCTTCTGGACTTCACGTGTCTCCCCCTACCGGCCCGCCACAGCCCCTGCCTCCAACATAGATGCACCCTCTTTCCTGAAAGCGATGAGTCTTCTGCTGCCAGTAGAAGCAAGGAGGTAGAAGCAGTACCTGTCCCTGCACCTGTACCACCTCCACTAACACCAGAAATAGCCACCAGCATGACAGTCTCCTCCACCCCCATTCCAGCTCCCAGTGTGAGCCTCCCAGTGCCAGAGGAGGAGCTGGATCTGGAAGCAGGGGAGCTCAGTGCCATATTCAGGGAAATTCTGAGGAAGGAAGGGGAATCTGAGTTGGTGCTCCACACCCCTGAAAGCTCCCCTACAGGCAGGTCTCCTCCTCCAGAAGGCACCTTGGAGGAGGTTGGGGGGGATGGTTGCCTCAGCTTCCCCTGTTGTTGTGTCTCTGCCTGCTGAGGAGGGGGATAAGGCAGGATCCCCACCCTCAACCTAGAAGTGGAGGAGTAGTGTAGTATGGGATCATTCTGAGTTGGCAGATGATCCCAGGTATGCTACCTGCCAGCACTGCTGAAGGCAGATCATCCAGGGCAAGGAGGTGAAACTTCACCACGACATTGATGCTGCTGCATCTCAGGAGTCAGCACCCCCTTGCCCTTGTTCCTTCTCAGCCTGGAACCAGTGGAAGCATGCCCAAAAATAAGTCCCCCCTCTCGTTCCAAAGCCCCCATAACCACGAAGCAGAGACAGGCCACTCTGGATTGGTGGGGAAAAGCTACAGACAAAGCGGGGCATGTTGCAAGGGTAAGCATGGTCATGAAAGCATTGGGGACATGCTTGCTATGGATGGCCTGCCCTTCTCCTTTGTTGAGTGTCCAGGGTTCAGGTGGCTCATGATGCCCATGGCCCCATCCTACCAAGTGCCGGCATGCAGCACCTGTAGTAGGATGGTGGTGCCCTCCTTGTATGAGGCATGGAGTAATTGAGAAAGGAGCTGTGGAAGGCAGGTCCCACAGGTAGCCTTGTGTTTCACCTTGGATATCTGGAGCAACTGGAGTGGAGATCATACCTACCTCTTCCTCACAGAACACTGTTGCAATCAGTCAGGGTGGTGGTGGGCTTTCCTTCAAGTGGAGCTGATGGCTGAGTCTCATATTGCAAGGGAGATCATGATGGCCATGAACCACATGGCACAGGGGTGGCTCATTGGGCAGCATGAGTTCATCCACAGGTTCATAGCCACCAACAACAGGGCCAATATGGTCAAAACGGTTTATGATGCCAACTTTGTTGGCATCCACTGTGTGGCACAGAAGTTCCACCTCATAGTCAGGGATGCATTGGAAGCTGATAGGGCTCCTGGTGATAGCACCATCACTACCATGACCAGCCAGCTCATTTCAAAATGCAGAAGGTTGATGGCCTACTTCCACCAGAGCATCAAGGGGGGCAAGATGCTGTGGGAGAAACAGGCAGAGCTGAGTATTCTGCAGCACAAAATCATGCAGGATGTGGAGACTCGGTAGAATGCCACGTACCTGAGACTGGAAAGGCTGGTGGAGCAACAGAAAACCATCCATGAGATGGCCTTGCTCAGGGAGATTGGGATCAGTGCCCCCCCTTAACAAAACTGTGTGGGATATCATCTCCCAGATCTTGGTGGTACTCAAGCTATTCCTTGAGGTCACCAAGACCCTCTGCACTGGTGATGCCCTCCTTAGCCAAGTGATCCCCATAGTGAAGGAGCTTGAAAATTAAATGGAGAAGTTCCAGGGGATCAATGTTGCTGGCTGGGGCAAGCTGCTTTCACCAGAGGTGCAGGCACTGGTGAAATGACTGAAGGAGGGCATCAAGAAATGGCCAGATCCACTGCAGTCCAGTATGGTCCATGTGCTGGTGGGCATGTGAGACCTGAGGGTGAAGGTGAGCATCTGCAGCATCAAAACCCTCGATCACTAGACAGAGGTGCTGGTGAAAAGTGTCAGGGAGGCAGAAGAGCAGAGGTGGGGGGGCATGGAAGAGCAGGTTCCACTGTCCTGTGCCAGCATTCCAAGCACCCGCCAATCACCACAGCCACTGCCAATGTGGGCTTCAATGTTGGGGTCCAGAGGCACCAGACCCCACCATCCAGCAGGTAGCATGGAGGCCTCAGTTGCTATGTATTTCACCGAGTATGTGGAGCTGCTGCAATGCGACCCCTTAGCCTATTGGACAACCTGCAGCCAGATGTGGCAGGACCTGGCCACAGTTAACCAGGAACACCTGTCCTGCTCACCAACCAGTGTTCCAAGCGAGAGGGTTTTCAGCATTGCTGGGGATGCTGTGACACCCTGTAGCAAAACCCCCAGTTTTTCTTTTTTAAAATGCATTCCCTCCCCTTCCCCAACCATTTCTGACTTTTTGACTCCCTCTCTATTCCCTATAGATAAGTATAAGTGAGCTAAGATATAGGATAAGTTCCAGCATTTTATTTTGGTAGCAAGTTCTATTTCTTTTGTTTTTTCTCCTTCTTTATATTGTATAATTATTATGTTTATATTTATTTTACTGTTCTATATTGCTGTTTTACTGCTACTATATTATTTAGGCCTACATATTTAAGTTAGCATAAGTCATATCAAATTTTCATTTTGTTTGTCAAGTCTCCATCTTGTCCCCATGCCCTGTTGTGTAAGTATGTTGTAACCTATGACTCATACCTACCCCTCCTGTGTAACTTAGTTCCTGAATGAATGGGGATGAACAAGGGTGCTTGAGAGACAATGGCAGTAGGTCTACAAATAGCTCCCTCTGAATGACTGAACCATCAACACCAATACCTGGACCAATGACCCAGCCCTTGAAACCACCCTCAGCATTCAAGAAACAAAAGATGAGGCAACCCACCATTGTACCAAGGCTTCATATGCTCAGTAAGAACACCTGAAGCCCTCTGGAACAGGACTGACCTTGCCTGGACAGGCCGTCCCCCTAGGAGATCAGAGGTAGTCTTCCTCATAAAAGGGGTAATGAAGACTGACTCTTTGGGATGCTTTCTCCATCTGGACCAGCACGATGCCACACCACCTATCCACCCAGAGGCCCTGCCAGCGACCTGGCTCTGGACAACACCTACTGGACAAGGACCCTTTTCAGGCTGGATAGGTAGCTATCACCCCCCACCCTCTCTGCAACCAAGGACTTGGACTATTTCTCTTCCCTACCTGAACTCCAGGTTTCCACTGAGTCTCTTTCCCCTGCTACCATTGTGAGAGTGTGTGTGTGAACCAATAACTTCATGGGACTGTGTAGTACATTGTCTGTTTTTGAAACCCTGAGTTGGGTTTTTTTCTGTTTCCTGACTATTTCCTCCTTGCCACCACTTATCAGCCCCCTGAACTCCCAGCTGTCTGCCGCAGTTTCCAGCCCCAAACTCCCAGCTGTCTGCCTCTCTCTTTCCTGGCTGTCTCCTCCTTGCCACCAGGCTTTTTCCCTTGCACTGGTGACCTCGAGTAACCCTGGGGCCACTTGACCTTAAGTAACTCCAAGCCTCAGTTCCTCAGCCAGCTTCTCTATAAGTCTACCAGTTCTACTCTCAGTCCCAGCAACTTTCACTCCTTTCAATTTCTCTCTCACCTTAACCTTCCCTCAAGTACCCCAAACACACACATAGATACCATACCATCCAAGTTAGGAACTCACCTGTGTGTATGTGTAGGTGGGTGTTTTGTGTGTGAACTGGTGAATATACATATATATGTCATTGTGTGTGAGATATACAAATTACTAGTCTGTGTATGTGTATTGGGAGTGTGGGTATTGACAACTGATTTTTGTCTAACTTTTGGTGGGTATAGTGTGTAGGTGCTTGACTTGGTGATAGGTGTGCATGTGCCTACGCTGGTAATTTTGGATGTGTATGTGCCTGAGTTGGTAGTGTGTGTGCATGTACATCTGATGGGGGTATATGCACCGAGAGAGAGAGAGAGAGAGAGAGTGTGTGTGTGTGTGTGTGTGTGTGTGCACGCGCGCGCGCGCGCATGTGTGTGTGCAACTGTATACCACACCCTCCTAACAGTGCAATATTGAGATCCTGGGCATTGGCCTGACCCCACGACAACAACCCTACTGCACATGCTTTTATCCTGGTTTGGTGGACCAGCTGGTGTTCCTGAAGGTGAGCCTCCTGCTGCTGGGCTTCCCCAAGCTCCACCTGCGCATGGAGTGAGTGCCACCCTCCTCATTCCACACCTATTTCCTTTCTTTAATGGATTTCACAACCACTTAATGCTCTGCTCTCAGAGCTAGAGGGCGCAGTTTAGTTTTTCCACCAGCCAGCAGGGGAAGAACATCTCTCTGCTGAGCTCCCATACCAGGACAAACTTGGAGGTATGAGCTGGAGCTATAGGGAAGAAAGAGACCCCAGGTCCTGGGCATGACCTAAAACTGCACCCTGACAGGGTAGGGAGGCCCAGTGGGACTGCTGATGGTGTGGAAGCTCTAGGAAATACCAGGAACATAAACCTCCCTGACGAAAGGCAGGTAGGAGGTACCTGATAACCTCCAGCCACCACACACATGCACAGTCCTCGCTGAGGAAAGCCATCTGCAAGGCATCGGTCGCAGGGTAAAAGAGGTACAAAGCTGTGGAACAGATGTCACCCCTAGACATCAAGGGTCTAAATGGGCAGTCTCCATCCTGGGTACATCTGAATCAGTTTTCCATCAAGAGCAAGAGGCTTGGGATTCCGACTGGCCTGACAGCAGGGCCAGAGCCTAAGGGTGAGTCAAGGTCTCAGAGAGGGGACCACAGCTGGTGGGGTGAAGGATGCAATATGTGAGGCATGGGCTGCAGTGTAGGGGAGGTACGAAGCTGCAGAATGGATGTCACCCCCAGACATCAGAGGCCTAAATGGGCAGCCTCCCATATGGGTAATATCTGTATCAGTTTTCCATCAAGGCATGGCAGATGAAATAGGGGGTGGGTGGTTGGGTCAGAAACAGGTGGGCAGGCCAAGATCTAACCAGCACAAGGAATGCCCATCCCTGCTGCATTCATCCCACTCTGCTTTAACACACACAAGGCAGACAAGGTTCTTTGGGTCAGTCTGATATCTTTTCTTAGACCACCTGAATAGCTGGAGAAATATATCTTAGCAAGCTTTCAGGTTTAAAAACCCTTTGTCAGGGTGGGGTTGTGGGGGGCAGTGGGATGTAGCAGTACAGGCAAAAGTGGAGAGGTACCGGGAGAGTCAGTTGTCCACCAGGTTGTAGTGTGTCAGAATTCTATTGTCTATATTGAGTCCATGACTTTCTGTACCTAGGAAGTTGATGAGTTGCAGTTCATAGGCTCATCTGTGAAAAAAGTGGTTTGTAAATTCAAACAAGCACTGAACCTCACTAACCTCATCACCATAAGCCAACTTTCTATAGCCCAAAACACACTGAATGGATCCATGCCACAAGTCATGCCACAACAAGACACACAAAACCTGCCAACAATATCTCCAGTATGGAGATATCTTCACAATAGAATACATATCTGATGAAAAATATGTGGAGACACCAAGCAACAACTGCGCCCCAGAATGAGCGCACACTGGAAAAAACACAAAAAAAACCAAAACAAAACAAAAACCAAAATCGATCAAAGATAACAACCACTGAACACCACTTGTGTTGAATCTCTCAGGCCTGATCCTCAAAGGGAATTTACAGACCACTTCTCACAGATGAGTCAGATCAGGCCTGAGAGACTGCAGACAGGTGGTGTTCTGTTGTTGTCTTTGATAGATTTTCAGTGTATGCTCATTCTGGTGCACAGTTGTTGCTTGGTGGCCAGCTATACAGTCAATATAGCTTCCTCCCTCTTCCCCCTCCCTCTCTTTACTTTGTTTCCCTGCAGGCAAGCCCCGCTTGAGCTTGAAAAAAATCAAAACATTTTGACTGCCCCTCGTTCGATTTCAAGGCTGTTTCAAAGCCCTTCATTTCCTTTTGATTTCGCTGTTTCAAGTTCGAAATGAGTCAAACCATTGTTAAAACAAAACAGCTGGTAAAATTTCACACGGCCGTATTAACTAGCAGGCTAGATGGAGCATTTAACTCCCTCTATTGAAGACACCACTGGTCAGCCAAGAATGGAAGAATCATGGAGGAAAGAAGCAGAGAAAATAAGCAAGCAGGAGCATGCCTTTATTCCCTAGTGGTTGCAGCATTCCTTCAGGA
This sequence comes from Crocodylus porosus, assembly GCF_001723895.1. Lineage (NCBI taxonomy): Eukaryota > Metazoa > Chordata > Crocodylia > Crocodylidae > Crocodylus > Crocodylus porosus. The sequence continues at coordinate 13,621,472 of NW_017728923.1, read as the reverse complement.
TGGGAAGAGGTGATCTGGATTCTGTTCCCAAATCCCAAGATAATTTATATCTTTTAAAGAATCACAGAAACAAGACCACAACCCTGGGACTGCTGAAGCTTCATTCTGACCCTAATAAAGATGCCATCTGTTTAAGCTTTCATGATTTGCTCCAACATTTTAAGTAAACTGGTCAAGAAAATGTGACCGAGGGCTGACTGTCAAAATCTGAACTATAGTTGGTTATATACCGAGTACACTACCAGTGTAATCTGCTAGCATTTTAAAGGATAATCTCTTGAAGGACAAAAGAGGATTAATTATGGTCTCCTGCATGTGCTGGTAAATAATTCATAGAACTGGAAGGAGGTGTTTTAAGGATGCAAGGTTATTCTACATTTGTCTGACTTGCCCCATTAGCAAAAAGTAAATATTGTGTTGTGAAGCTTCTTAAAATGTGTGCTTATTAAACAGACAAAACATCATTACAGTTATTCTGGATGTCATATCAGAGTATTAAAATTATTCTATTTCTTACAACAATGAGCTACTAAAACCAAATTTTGGTCTCTTAATCCAGTGAGCAATTCCAGTGCCCTCATTTTGAAAAGCTTCACTCGCTTCAATCTCAGGGCTTTCACACAAAATATTTATTTATTATTTCTTTATGCTGAAATTGTTTACATCAGAAATAAAATCTCCCCTGAGCACATGGAATTAAAAGTACAGAATAAACAGCTGCCCAACATTTAGTTTGGTTCACGAATAGCTTTTGGGTGTCATTTTGGATCCATGAAATTTTTATACTGTTCAAAGCAGTTTGATTAATATTTTTCTTTTCTGGGAAAAGAGAACAATGTAAAGATTCTTCACTGTTAAATGCCTTGCTAGAACCTCCTAGAACAACAAATATATTCAAGAAATAGAACAAGGTTTCCCACAGTTGGCAAAAATACACTCAGTTTCCAATACTGTTGCTAATTCCAATCCAATCAAGAGGCAACAGGTATGGTGAAGGGCTTCAGTACACAGATGCTCAATATACTCTGCACTAATACTGAGAGAGAGCCACAGTTATTACAGAATTGTATTTTTAAAATTGAAATGGTCCAAATTCTGCTGCCAGTTTCACTGCACTTGGTGTAAAATCATTGATCACATCTGATTTACATCAGTGTAACTGACAACAGCTTTGGATCTTTATCAACTGGCTTCTACTTCACTTTAGTTGACTTTTGTGTAAAGCTGAAGTGACAAAGCCCATTGAAAAAAACAGACAAGCAGTCACTTCAAAGGAAAAGAGTCTTTGCAAGTGGAGTCACATGGATACATTTGCCAGATGCGTCTATTTAAAATAGATCTTTGACTTGAACAGAATCAGGGTCATAATTTTTCCTATTTTTGATGATTAAGGCTCATTGTGGATTCTTTTGAAAAAATGTAACCTCCTACCTGCCCACTCCACACTTAATCTACAGCCCAAACAAAAGAGGACAGAAAAGTCATTTGACATTATAATCACAATGTCATTAACTTCACAGGAGGAGGCCTGAACGAAGGCCAAATACTTCTTTATTCACTGGAATGATTAGGCTTTTTATTTTACCAAGTGCCATAAACTCTTTTGAAATGGCTGAAACAATTAGCAGTAGAGGCTTTTCTGGCAACTCCTGCAAAATTGCTTGACATGAACACAATGGGTTTCACTCTTGCAGCTTGCACAATTATCCATGTACTAATAAGATCTTACTGGGCATACAGTACAGGCAAAATGAGTTCAGATAAGGAATCAGGGACTTTCTGATATGTGTCACTACAGGGAGCATCTACAGAGCATAATGCAGAGCTATGTAGAGATACTTATGCTAGCTTAGTAGGGCTAATTACCCCAAGTGGAACGTTGTTCTAATATGGCTATGCTGCTTCCAAAACTACATACCCACAAGTTTCCACTTGTCTTCATTTTTATGCTACAATTCTTTAAGTTCAGTTTATGATAAACTCCACTTAAAATTCATGCGACAGTTGATTCTGCAAGCTCGTTTCTAGGGAAACTGGAGTAGGTATGATGAGGAATAGCCCTTACACAGGTAGCTTTCTTAATTACAGTGACAGCACTTTTATTCTTAGATCAGCGACCTAGGGTGCTTACAACAAGTAACATTTTTTACACTATCAGGCCCCTGAAAGCATTCTACTGTAGTGGCCTAACACATACGCACAGCTGCCAAGTGCTTTTAAAGAGGCCAGTTGCGCAAAAATGTAGCCCCTGGTCAAATAAGGTAATAGATTAAGGTGTTCTAAACCAGTGTGCCTTAGGGAACTTGTGTTCCCTCTGGGAATAATTTTCTACCTGGCATGGGGCTGATGCTGGCACTGGCATGCACGAGCCCAGCCCTGGTGCTGGGGCAGTCAGCAGGGAAGGAAAAGGAAAGGGGAGGGAGAAGTCAGCATGGAGGTGCTGGCTGCTTTGCCTAGCCAAAGGTAAGGTGGAATGGAGCCCCCTTGCCTTTCAAGCCTCACACACACCCCTCCTGACCTCCCCCCCACCCTCGCTACGCCACTGGGAGTATTGGGAGGAGCCAGTCTGAGCTCTCCTCCACCCACCCGGTGAGCCAGTTCTGATCAGGCAAAGCAGCCAACAGCTCCCTCCCCTTAACTGATAGCCCAGGTGCCAGCACCCACCCGCCTCTTACCTGAACTGGGTCACTCTGGCCCACACCCTAGAAAAAGCCTGGTGACTGGTGTCTTAGACCAGTGTTTCTCACCCCGTGGTACGTGTACCCCCCGGGGTATGCAAGACACAGGCAGGGGGTACACAGGTGCCACGTTCTGAGTTTGGCCCACCCCCCTGCCTGGGGGGTTGGAGGCGTCTTTGCCTGCTCGGGCCAGAAGTTCCAGCCACTGCCCCTTCCACCACGTCCAGTGCACCAGGGCTTTCACTCCCCAGGGTCAGTGTGCTGGGGGACAGGGAGGGGACCCCCCGCACAGGCTGCTTTGCCCCGGGTTATGATCTGTAAGGAAAAAATGAGACTTGGCTTGTGGCAGAAAAACTGGAAGCGCCACAGTGAAACTTCCAATTTTGCTTTTGCCGCATCTTCGACAAGTGGTATGTAAGGTACCAAAGGTTAAGAACCACTGACAGACTACAAGATCTTTGGAAAAGGAGCATAAATTTGTTTGTATGCACAGTACCTAACACAATAGGGAATGGACACATAGGTGCTATTACAATACAGTTACAATAGCAATACTGCTCTTGGGTGTAATCCTTACTTAAATATAGTAGTTAAGCAGATCTTATTTCTATTAAGCATTGCATAGCACTTAATCTTTTTAAAAATATGGTACAAAGCCAGAAAAGAGCCACAAATAACAGTTTCATAAACGCCTGATTTGTAGAAGACCAGAGCTACAGTCAGAAATAAAGTAAGAGGAAAAAAAAATTCTGAGTGGTGAAATAAATTCAAGCTAAATAACTAACATTATTAAATGAACTTCCTATGTCCTACATTTAGTAAGGAAATACATCATTTTTCACAGCTTGTTAAGTCAGAACCAATACATGCTTTATCATGTTTATTTCAACTTACAAACCTTAAAAGCTCTACAGAATTGGATATGGCAGCCACACGCTCTTGTTCGTCAAGACTTGGTGAAATCAGCAAATATGGTCTCTGTGCTCAGTCTAGTTAATTATATCCATTTTGATAAAGTGTTTGCAGAAATCAGACCTTTCCTAGCTTTTGCAAGTGTGTCTCAATTCTTTGTAATGCAGCTTGTAAATGTTGCCTGCAGGCCCTACCTCTGTCACAACCATCTTATCTCTCGCATGCATGCATGCAGCCCCTGTCTCCCAGAAGATCTTCTCCCTGCTGCAAGGGGTTGCCCCTTGTGTGTTCAGAGGCTGGGTTTATATCCCCAAGCCAAGCCTCCTTCTGGTCATGTGACCTGTTCCCCTGCACTCTGTGACCAGATGCATCTGGTCTCGGAGTGCAGGAGAACTTCATTAGCTGGAGTGTTTCATTAGCTGCCTGGCCTTTTTAGTTCCTAGTTCCTGGGCTGCTACTCCTTGCTGCCCTATTTAAATAGTCTTTTACTTACCATAATCTATTATACAATAATTTCAGTCTGATTGTGAACACAATCACAGACACATGTACTATACAGAGGAAACTAAATACTAGTGCCTGAAATCATGCAGCAGACTGAAAGGTAGTAGATTTTTAAAAGTCCCTATTGTCAAGAGGTCATTTTTTAAAACATGACCATTCTGTCTAGAAGACAAATTAACTGTTCTTCATTCTAATGGCTGATGTCTTTCCACATTAAATGGAACCAAATGGAACCCAAAGTCCAACTGGCCTTTGGAGTGTGATGTAGCAAGTCTGGGATGCAGATGGTGATATATGCTGTGTGTAAACTCTCTTCTAGAAATTTAAAGCAGACACTTCAATTTTTTTTTCACTTTTGAAGTGAAGCCATAAATTGTACCCAACTTGCAAAGTTGAAGCCAATGTAAAAACAATCAAAGAAAACATTACATGTTGGGGGAATCTCCATAAACACACAAAAAAGAGCCTCTTTAGAAAAGGATATCATCAGTCTTAACTAAAATGGGTTGAGAATTTTGTATGGAAGAGTTTCTTCTGTTCAAATCAACCTGAATTAAAATATTTTCAGTTTGTCAACTCTGTTCAAAACATTTTGGTGTGGATCAACTTAGCATTAACCTATGTCTGTCTAAGCTCCTGTGGTTAAAAAGTTCAATATCCCTAAGTCAGAAAGCCCAGCACTACCATGGTTAAGGCACACCACTCTTTGCCCTTTGTAGAACAGAAGATGTGGCTGGCAACACCTTTTGCTACCTAGATTCAAATGATCCTCAGTGATCCTCAATGCACTTTCTGGGTTCATACAGGAGAACCGAGATTTGAGACAGCTAAAGGAGAAATACCACAAGGCCAGATGAACAGGAGAACAGAAATTAATGGCAAACTGAGTCAAAATAGTGTTTTGATAGTTCTGAATCTAAACTCTTTTTCCAAATTTCCCATTCTATGATTTTTTTTTTAAATATTTTGACTTTTCAGCGCAATTCGGGTTGAATAAAAATTTTAAAACATTGGAATTTCCCATAGGTTGAAATTTCTGATTTTTTTATCAGGTTTATTCATGGTCTTCCTTCTTATGTAGATTATTTGTCCAAAATTTATGCTAAGTTATACTCTTGCTTATTGCTGGTATGAAAAGGAGATATCCCTAGACTAGTAATACCATATAAATTGTTCGTGTTAACTTCTTTAAACTTTTTATGGTGTTTTATAACAGATGATGGTATTTTTAATGCTTATAATGACACTATATTCTTCCAGGCAGACTTCTGAATGATCTCAAAAAGCCAAATGTTTCTGCCCAGAGATATATTTCCTTGTACTTGATTAGCCAGCATATTTCCAAAGTATCTTATGGATCTTAGACTATGGTTGCAATATGCATTCTGTATTGAGGTTGTCTGGGGCAAAGGCATGGGGTTAAATACTGAGGGACAGATTGCCTCTAAAGCTCAAGCCCATGCTGATGCTAACAATTAGCAGCAGAATCTCCATGGAGGTGCCTTGCTTCACTCTGAGAATTACTCCTGGCCTACAGACAGCTCAACTACCCTTTAAAGAAAAACTCTCTGCACCCACCTTGCTATACTGACTAGTACATATGCACAGGTAGAGGTAGCTAGCAACCACTGGGTATTAGGAGAGAGAAATGATTCCACTCTCTAATAACATTGCAGCATCAGCTGAAGATATTAATTTGACATCACAGCAGTCTGGGCCCTTCTCTATTCAAGCTATTACCAACCGGGACCTTTTGTAACCCAAGATATGATTTAATTCTGCCCTTATTTACACCCACCCATAGTAGGAAAACCAAGGGTATGAACAGGGACAACTGGCCCTCTCATATCCAAATGTGTTACCCTTGGTCTTCTCTTTCAGAGATCCCAAACTAAACTAACATCTGATATCCCATGATCACCTCTTGGCGAAACTGGCCAATTGTGGCCTTGAGTCCACCACAATCTGCTGGCTGGGGAATTGGCTCCGTGGTCAGACCCAGAGGGTGGCAATTGATGGAAATCAATCATCGTGGTGCCCTGTGACCAGTGGGGTCCCCCAAGTCTCTGTCCTTGGATCCATATTGTTCAACATCTTCATTAATGATGTGGACATTGGAGTCAGGAGTGGACTGGCCAAGTTCACCGATGACACCAACCTTTGGGGCAAAACATCCACACCAGAAGACAGGCGAGTGATCTAGGCTGACCTGGACAGGCTCAGAAAATGGGCGGACAAGAACCTGATGGTGTTTAACACCAAAAAATGAAAGGTTCTCCACCTTGGGGGAAAAAAACCCTGCAGCATCCTTATAGGCTCAGCAGTGCTACGCTGGCTAGCGCTATGGAAGAAAGACACTTGGGGGTCATCACTGATCACAAGATGAATATAAGCCTGCAATGTGATGCTGTGGCTAGTAAACTGACCAAAACGCTGGCGTGCATCCATAGATGCTTCTCAAGCAAATCCCAGGATGTCCTTCTCCCCCTGTACTTGGCCTTGGTGAGGTCGCAGCCAGAGTATTGTGTCCAGTTTTGGGCTCCACAATTCAAAAATGATGTGGAGAAGCTTGAGAGAGTCCAGAGAATAGCCACGCCCATGAACAGAGATCAGGATAACAGACCTTACAATGACAGGCTGAGAGCCATGGGGCTCCCTAGTGTGGAAAAGTGCAGGCTCAGGGGTGATCTGATGGCCACCTATAAGTTTATCAGGGTGACCACCAGTATCTGGGGAAACGTTTGTTCACCAGAGCGCCCCAAGGGATGATGAGGTCGAACGGTCATAAACTACTACAAGACCGTTTCTTTACTGTCTGAGCCCACAAGGTCTGGAACAGCCTGCCATCGGAGGTGGTTCAAGCACCTACATTGAGCATCTTCAAGAGCAAATTGGATGCTTATCTTGCTGGGATCCTATGACCCAGCTGACTTCCTGCCCTTCAGGCAGGGGCTGGACTCGACGGTCTTCCAAGGTCCCTTCCAACCCTAATGTCTACGAAATCTATGAAAAACATCTCATATGAGTAAATCAACTGGCATTCTAAGGACCTTGTTTGGTGACTTCTGGAAGTCTTAACCCCTGGACTGGCTGCAAACTAACACCTTTAAATGGCTTAAAGGACTCATTATTTGGAATAAAGTTATGCCACTCCAGGGCAGGATTATCTCTAATCCACATAATTTCGTTCCTGTTCCATTAAAATGTGGCCATTCTACAGCTATTCCACCCAAATTGAAGTCCTCCAGCATCACAAGATGCAGTGGCCCTCCTGAGCCAGGGCACATTGGGACACCAGGGTGTAACAGGGCTAGGCATGGTGCCTCACCCCCTGGGGATGTTGGGCAGAGTGAGCATCACTGCCTCAGAGATCCTGGCAGCCATGATGCCTCCTGCCACCACCAGGACAAACTTACTGCTCCCACTGGCAGCAGTGGGGGTGGGGAGGGTAGCCAAGCTCCAGAGAAAAAAGGATTGAGTCCCTTGGAGCTCAGGTAGTTGCGAGCTGGCCAGAAGCTTACCCCTTTGTGCTGGCAGCTGGCTAGCTGGGCACTGTCTGAGCTCCAAAAAGGATCAGACCCCTCAGAGCTCAGGCAGTGCCTGGCCAGTTGGCAGCACAGCAGCAAAATGGGCTGATTTGCTGACTGGGTAGGCACCACCTGAACTCCAAGTGGCCCAATCTTTTTATCTCCAGAGCTCAACCATCCCCACCTCCCCCCCACCCCTATTTGCACTTGGCTCTAAGGGGCCTGATACTTTTAAGAGTAAAGGCAGCACCTGGCCAGCTAGCCAGCAGCCCAGGCAGGGGCAGCACAGGTGGGTGCTTTCTGGAGAAAAAAAGGATCAGGCCTCTTGGAGCTCAAGCGAGCCAGTCTGGGTGGTGACAGGACTCACCACAGTTTCCAGGCACCCTGGGGCTACAGTGCTAAGGTCTGCCCAGCTAGAGCACTGAGCTGGCCCTGCCCCTAAGTCCTAGTCCTGCTCACCAAGACTCTAGTGGCAAGTCACAGTTGTGCAGGTGAAGGACACTCCAAGATGGTTTTTCACCTCATGACGTGACTGCTCCACTAAGTTGCAAAAGATTAAGATGATTAACACTTGTTTGGCTTATGGAGTAAAGTGTAACAAGGCACTAACGTAAGTGTACCATTCAGTTCACAGACTTAAAGAAAATTTAAGTGTGCACCTGTGCTAAGTGCTCTTTAAGTTTTATTCCCACAGTCCTTCCTCATCTGAGTATTTTCAGTAAGCTTATTCTATTTGACAGACCCCCTTTTGTAAAACACGTTGAATTTAGCTGCTTTCAGGGTTTTCTTGCCCTTCTAGCCTACAGTTTCAGATACTCAGGGAAAATTACTCTGATACAAATAATACTGATTTAGTCTAGTCAGAGTTTGCAAGTTCCATAGAAATCCCACACAGGAGTGCAGATTTCTCCTCATCTTTCTGATCTTTTCAGCTAGAAACTTGTCCAGAAATGGAATTAATAGGAGTCACTTGTACGGATGCCATACCTGGGGACTATCCAGACATTAGGGGTGTGTGTAGACATCATATTTCCAGTTTATGCCAATGCAACTGCATTTGTGTTTGCATGATCAGGATTTCCCATTGCTCTAAAAGTTCATTTAGCGCCTTAAACTAACACTTCTCGGAGATGTTTTATTTTGCATCCATGTCCCTTGCCTCTGTAATCTATGGATTCGGTCATGCAAACAGGAAGGAACTCAAAGACTTGTAATTATATCCCTTCACCACCAGGTGGCACTGTGCTGTTTTTGAATCTCCCCCTCCCCTCCCAGCCTAAGCATGCACCAACTGCAGATGCTTCCTCAGCCTGATGAAAGTTTTTTAAATCCAAAAGTCTGCTAAGAAAAAAATGCCCAACTATTTAGTTGATCTAATAAGAGACATTGGATTTACCCAAAGAAACTTGTCCGCTGTATGTGTGCATGTACATATTTGGCAACAGCGGGGGTGGGAAGCATAAAGAAGACGTGGGAATGTGCCCCGCATCCCAGCAGGGTTCACCCAGACTCCCCTACCAGCGCTAGGAGGGGAAGGGGCCCCTGGTTCCCCACCTTGCAGCCCAGCTCCCATAGGGGGAGGGGGCCTCCAATTTTGTACTTACCTCAGTACACCTTAGCTGCCTTAGTATACCTTAATCCGCTTCTGTGCATATGGCAGCAACTGGAGCTAGAGAAGGGAACACTTTGGAGCTGGAAGTGGGATCAGAGACTTGAGCTCTGGGAAAGGAGTGGCCACTTGCAAAATCTCCACATGGAGCTGAGCCCTTGGAGGCTGACCACCTAGGCACCCAGATAAGAACCAGAACCCTCTGGAGCAGGGGGGTGAGGACCCCTGGTTGGGGGCTACCTTGACAAGGCTTATTAATCCCAAACAGGGAGTATTTTGACTGCTTAAAGTGACAGCTCATCTTACTCCCCCACTTTATACTTCTCTCAGTCCTGTTTTCCTGATCTCCAGCTATTTTCTTTTTCACTGACAACCTCCTTCCGACCTTGTATTCTATCACTGTAATGTCTCCAGCCTTTTTTTTCTTTTCCCCTGCTCTCTTCCCCTTCCCCCTGTGGTAAGCCCCCCCCCCCCAATGCTTTACCTTTTGTCTTTCTAACTGGGGCAAGGAGCAGGGCAGAGGCCTGGATAGGCAGCTTGTCCAGAGGACTGGGGAGGGGCTGCTCTCTGGGCTAGGTAAATGGCCTGAAGATTCAACTATGCTAAGCACCCCATTTACTTAGGGGCCTAGCTTCAGCTATTTTCACTTAGGAGATAGTTTAAGATATTCGGATAACTTCATTGCCAACTTCATTGCTGAACAATGAAGTTGTTATATGTTCAGGCCTGGGTGCAGGACAGGCCTAATCCCCCTTTTTATTGCTTTACAGAAGTCGTCTCTGAGCACAGCTGTATTTCTGAGCCCCACTATACATTTGGTTGCTGGTATGCTTGGGCACTGCATATTTCAGGCCTGGCACATGTTGCTTTTGTGGCTCTGTGTCCAGACCAATGCAGCACGGTTGGTGCTGGTTGGTGGTCAGGATCTTTTGTTGTTTGTCTGGCTCTTCTCTGAGTTCTCTTGCAGTTTTCCTGCCCCAGCAGAGCTGAGATTTGAAGTAAAAACTTTGGGGTGTGAGTTGCTGATGGGAACTACAGCTCATTCCTCATGCCCACCATGCAGAGGTGAGGATCAGCACTATCATTTCACAGGGAGCAACGAGGGGCCCTTTGCAATGCAGAAGGACCCACACTCTCTAGCAGCCCCCTGCAGCACAGGGGACCCATGAAGCAGATCACTGGATTCCCCAGTGTGGGCCCCCCTTTCCAGCTGATTGCTGAAGGGTTGGTATAAGGGTGCAGGCCCCTGGAACTACCCTTTTGGGGAGTCCCAAGTCCCAAACTGTCTGGATATGGGCAAAGACAACCCCCCCCCCTCCAGAGCATGCCACCTATAGACTTGGTTTTGTAGTTTATAGTGTTTGACAATTATAGTTAATGTTTATTTTTGTTTTTCTTTAAGCTTTGTAATAAATATGAGTTTTATGGCTACACTGCTTGTGAGAAAAGGGTTATAGGCATTACTGGACACCCTAATAATCCAATTAGTGTTCCCCAGGTAAATTGGGTAGGGTTTGATCCAAGGTAGAATATATTTAATGTCCCCAAAATTGAACCCAGCCTTTGTTGCTGCTGACAGGTGCTCAGAAGAAGGGTTACTTTTTGGGGGTGCACAGGGGCTGTGGGATCCATTAGAGGCTTCACAGGGGCTGGGGGAGGCAGCCAGTGCCTAGTACATGGCTCCATTTCTCAGCACGGCTCATCTCAGTGTCCCACTGATGGATGGAGGCAGCCAGGAGGTTAAGGGCTAGCCAGATCCATGCCAGACTCATCTGAGACCAAGAGCTTTGCTTTTTAAGCTGGGCAAAGCCTTGCTGTTCACATGGGGCTGGGGACTGGAGTAAATCTAAGCCCCACTGTGCTGGGCACTGCATGGACACAGAGTGCAAGCCATGCCATGCCTGGACAACCTGAATATCTAATGAGGGTGGGTAGACATGGGCAGAGCACTAATTCCTTGTGAAAGGCAAAGGGACTCTCCCAAGGCCATTTGAGGCATTGGTGGCAGAGAGAAAGGAATGGAATGTGATTCTCCTGCACATAAGAGCCCTCCCCTGCTGTTTCCCAGCCCCAGGCACACACCTATTCACCAAGCCTCATGCTGCTGCGGACAAAGGCACTGGTGGGGCTCCCCCAGTTGCCCATATTGCAAAGTTGTCCCTCCGGGGTTTGAAGACCCTTGTGTACCTTGACTGAACAGGAGCAGAGCTTTGGTTTGATAAAAGGGCCATGCAGTTGGATGTGGACACCTCCAGCCCAGCCTGACCAGAGCAGAGCAGAGCAGAGCAGCTCTGGACCCGGTGTGGCGGGGAAGAGAGGGAAGGGAAGTGGGGGGCAGAAGAAGGTATGAAAGAGCCTAGAATAGGCAGCATTTGGCAGGAGATGAGGTGACATATTGTACCAATGCACTGGGGACCTAGACTGGCCCATGCTTGTCAGGGAGAGCAAACAACTTTAACCCCTGAGGAGCCAGAGCATGTGAGCCTGGCTGGTTTTACTGGAACCTGAATGACTGTCCAGAGGCCTGGACTGGGACCCCAGCCCCATCAGAGCAGCATGGGCATGGAGGGAGACACACAGCTGAGATCCTCAAGCTGGAGAGGGACAGAAAGTGTATCCAATGCAGGGGGACTGAGGTGGGGGGAGGTGAAGTGAGCTGCCCAAGGTCAAGAGAGCAGTCTGTGGTGTGATGCTCTTGCCACTACACTACCCTGTCTTTCTGGGGCAGAAGAGGCCATTGGAGCTTCTGCCAAGATATGGGGCAGTGCTGGTGCCATAACGGACACTCAGAAAGGGGTGATAGTGCAGGATTATCTCCTGAGATAGAACAGAAAGTCTACTGAGGTCCATGGACAGAGGGTTTGGGGTAATCCTGGGATATCCAGCCTCCACTACATCGCAAACCAGTTTGGTACAGCTGCCTGCATGGCTGGGTTGGCACCTCAGGAGGTATGCCAGCTGCTAAAGGAGACCACTCCAAACAGAATTATCCACCTGAGGAAGCAGCAGCATGTCATAGATGGCTTCAATGACAACGGGTTCCCGAACTGCATGGGGGCTTTGGACAGCACTCACATCCCAGTGCTGTGCCCTGGGGGGAGGGGGCAGGCTTTCACAAACTGGAAAGGATATGCCTCCGTGATCCTGCAAGCCATGGTGGACCACTGGAGCTGGTTCACAAATATTTATACAGGGTGGGCCGGCAGCGCGTATGGTGTGCACATGTTCAGAAACTCCCCTCTGCCCGACCTCATGGAGAAAGGACACTATGCACCCAGCATGAAGGAAACAGTGATCCGTGGTATCGCCATTCCCCCTATATTAGCGGATGCTCCCTACCCCCTAAAGCCCTGGTTCATGAAGCCTTATGAAGGGAATGTCACTGACCCACAGAAGCATGTTTTTAACTACCATTTGAGCAGTTGCAGGATGGCCATGGAAGGTGCATTTCACCAACCGAAAGGATGATGGAGAGTGCTTACATGCCAGTTTGAGATAGAGCCAGAAAATATTCCAGCCTTTGTAGTGGCAGCCTGCATGCTGCACAATATCTGTGAAAGCTGCAGAGAGGTTTGCAAGGAGTCAAGGGAAGAAGTGTGACAGGCAGTGGCCAGACAACAGAGATGTATCGGGGCAGCAGCAGCACAGGGACCGAGGAGAAATCCTAAAGGAGAGGCTGGTCGGGCGGCCCTTGTGCGTGGTTGTCTGGCAGGTTATTTTGCTGACAACACCACCTAGGAGTGCTTTGTTCTTTCTCTTGGTTATGTTAAAATAAATTCATTTACACTTTAAATCTGTATTTGTGTACAAGGGCGTATAGTGTTGCAGATGGGGGCGGGGGAGAGGATGGTCAGGGAAGGGGCGAAGAAATGCAGACCGGGCTAGGGGGTTGCCGCTTCCAGACTGTCATCAGTGGTTTGGGGAAGAGTGGCATTACGCACCATCACCTACATCTGAATGAGCCAGGCCCTCCTCCCCCTCCACATGGGCGAGAAGGTTAACTATACCTTTTGGTGGGCTAGGCAGCTGGGAGGGGGCAAGCAAAACAGAAACCCACATATTCAAAAACATTTAAAAACATTTATAAAACATTTCACAACACACATCCAAAAGCTGTATGTCGCACTACACAAACAGACTGAGGTGGAACCTGCGCAGGGAACATGAGGGTTCCAATGGGAGCCCTCACTGGAAACTGTACAAAGATCAATGAGCTTGGGAATGCTGGGAAATGTAGTCCAAAAACACCAGAATAAAAAAATGCCAAAAGAGCTTGCCACCACCAACAACATTGACAGCAATCACCAATCAACTGGGTGGCAACAAACACCCAGCCACCTGCTACTCTAAACCCTGAACATTTTATGATATCATAGCAGTTATACAGTAAATAAAAGAAAAAGCAAATATATTTGTAACATGGTGGGATGGGAAGGGAAAGGACTGGGAGGGAAGGAGTCACGCGGCTTATCTTTGGGATGGAGAATGGGATGGGGACTTTGGGATCACATACTGACCAGACTGACCAACTGAGCATAGGCAGGTGCAAGTAGCAAAGTTTTGGGGGTGACCATGCCCAGGGGAGATTCCCAGTGAGAGGCCAGGGGCAGGAATAGGGGAGGCTGGTTTACATGCACCTTCTGCTGTAATACAGTAGGAAAGACATTACAGAGAGTAGACTCGAATTTGACTCACCCTACTGAAATCTGTGGGGAATGACACAGGAGACTTAAGTCACTCAAAAGTGCTGTATTGCGCAAACATAAATGCGCCACACCAAAAAAAAGCTGCATTAAAATTTTTAGGTGATGTACATTAATGCCCATTTTGTCTACACACACCCTAGAACACTTCTCTCCTTATCTGCAAAAAGCCCTGATTCACTAAGGAAACAAAGTCACTTTACATAGCTACAGAGTTAGTAATGGCCCATGGAAGTTACTTGCACTTGGATATAGATAATTGTGATAAAATCTTGAGGAGCAAATATTGGATATAATTTACATTGGATAGCATTTATACCAAGAGTACTCACACTGAAATCATCTACACTACTTTCTCAGTAAGGTACTATGTGATCTCAGTAAGAGCATAACAGTCTGATTGAGAAGTGAAAATCTTCAAGGATTCACATAGTGCTGGTATGTGTTAATGATGGTACTCTAATAACTCTGCTCACCAAGTCTTTCAGTTTTTCTTTAGAATGTGATTCCTGCCAGACTTAATTTCTGTGGAGGTTCAGCAACAAGGTCAAGCCAATAACCTTTAGCTGCCCCACTTTCATCATCAATAAAATGCATATATTACATACTTAATGGGGTGCTCCAATATTTATGAAATACATGATTTGTGTAAGCACTTTGTGATAATCAGTTGATGGGTGCTACCCAAGAGCAGGGGGGAGGGGACAGCAGTAGCAATTATAACCAGTTTGAGTCTGCTAATTATTAAAATGTCTTTCTACATAAAACACACAGAATCATAAAATCATAGAAAATTGGGTTAAAAGGGACCTGAGGAGGTCATCTATTCCAACCCTCTGATCAAAGCAGGACCATCCCCAACTATATCATCCCAGTCAAGGTTTTGTCTAGCCACATCTTAAAAACCTCTAAGGATGGACTGTCCACAACCTCTCTGGGTTGCTTGTTCCACAGCTTTACCACCCTCCTCATGAGAAAGTTTTTCATAATGTTGAATCTCAAGTTCCCTTGCTGCAATATGAGACTACTACTTCTTGTTCTGTCCTTTGCCACCACTGAGAACAATCTAGCTCCATCCTCTTTGGAACCACCCTTCAGGTAATAAAAGGCTGCTAGATCAATCTCCTCTGTTTTCTCTTCTCCAGATTAAATAAGGCCAGCTCCCTCTGCCTCTCCTTGTAAGTCATGTACCCCATAACCATTTTCACTGCCCTCTGCTGATCTCTCTCCAATTTGTCCACATCCTTTCTATAGTGGGGGGCCCAAAACTGGACACGGTACTCTAGATGTGGCCTTACCAGTGCTGAATAGCGGGGAATAATCACTTCCCTCAATCTCCTACTCTTTTCCTTCTTTTCTTCATGATCCTAAACTCAGTAATCTCATGGTCACTGCTGCCCAAGTTGCCATCCACTTTTACATTCCTCACCAATTCTTCTCTGTTTGTAAGCAGCTAGTCAAGAAGAGCATGGCCCCTGGCCACTCCAATACTTGCACCAGTTTTCCCCAACACTCTCCAAAAACATCCTGGATTGCTTGTGTACTGTTGTACTGCCATCCCAGCAGATGCCAGGGTGACTAAAGTCCCCCATGAGAACTAGGGCCTGCGATTGGGAAACTTCTACTTGCTGTGCAGTGATACTTTAAATAATTCACAGCATTACAGAAGCAGCTCTTGGGTCCCAACATAGCAAGGGAACCTTGATTTATTATTCTCACTCCTCTCCAAATATATAAATATATGGTAGTCCCTTGAAATTCTCAGAAGTTATCTGGTGTCCTTTACCAGCTAATACCCTTCTGCTACAAAATTTTCATTTCCTTAGTTATCCCTCACAGATACAGAATTCTTTGGCAGAAGCGACTCTGAGGTGAAGGTGACCATTAAAATAATGTCACAATTTGTACTCTCTAAATATACATATACTTCTTATTCATACTTTAAACTATGATTAGCCTTGAAACACAATGCTCACTGGTTAAGGCATATAAAATCATAAGTGACCAAGAAGAGTTTACACTGATTTATAAGTCTTTTGATAGACTAGAAATAATGTAGTCTATCCATAATACTAATGATTTTTCATAGCTACTGCACCATAGTCTGGTAGATAACAGAAAGAGAAACTACTGGATTTTTATAGATTTAGGTCAACAAGAAAATGTCAACAAGGCAGAGGTGCTGTCAGGGTTGGAAAGCATCACAGTAATGACCTGCAAACCCATTTAGTTCAAAGCTTTATAGCTAACTCACCTCCTTTACAAGGCACTTTATTTTTACTACAGTATCTTTATTGATCTCTTCAGTCAAGGTCAATGCTTTCAAACTGCAGCCAGTGATAGGCTAGATAATAAAAGTTCCAAAAATTAATTAATTTAAAAAGACATTTGTCATTGAAATCTGAAAAGACTGTACGTACCTAAAATAGTTGAGGATAAATATCACCATTTTTCTGCTCTACTCTTCATTATATAGGGACTTTAAATACTTTTTAAATCTCTTTAAGAAGTGTATATACTGAGGTATATCATGTTCAGACTACTAAATATATGGCTCAAACTGTTCTGTGGGGTTGCACATGAATGCCTATTAAAGTGTTATAAAGGACCCAAATACAAAAAAAAAGTTCCAAAATTAAGAGATAATTGCCCCTGAGGTTCTGGTTCAGTTCTTGCTGTGAGACTTGATAGGCATGCAAGATGATTTGAATCACCATCTATAGAGAAGACCTGGCTTTGGGCTGACTTCATTCTTATCCAGCCTTAGCAAATCCAAATATATTTGTGTTTCTTTGACAAAAAGGAATCTGTTTTCACACACACACACACACACACACACACACCCCCTTTATTTCTCAACCTGCTGTGTTCTCAGTGACCCTTTCTGCCACTTTCTGTGCCCTTTTCTTCACTTGTACATCCTCACTACTTCTCCAGCCTCCCTTTTTCATATTCCTATTACTTAAGTGGGAATTCCCTATCCATATTTTTCTGGGAGATACTCAGTGTCATTCAATACGAAAACATGCCTAACGTCAGCACAGCATAGGTGTTATGCTTTACTCTTTTCAATCTTCTTTACTACGCTACATGTTGGCAGGCATAAATAGAGTACATTCTTTGGAAGCTGAATTTTATATTTTATTCCAAAAATGCCAGATGCATTAAACTGGGCTCAAAATGCCCCTGAAGTCAATGTCTGTGGTCAACCGCATTATTTAGACAAACAGTAATTCTTCATTTAAGTGAAAGACAAGTAAAGACCACCTGTGCAACAGAAAGATTTATTATAAACTTATAAAGATTATGCCTTCATGGCACAGAAAAGTGTAAGTCATGTGTAGTCAAGGCCTCACAGCTCTATACCCCATCTGGGCTTTATTTCAGCTGAGTACTTGAGCTGTATGAAGTTTCGGTCACTGATTCAATTTGGCAGAGATTTGGCCCAATTTGGCAGTCGAATCTCTGAATTTGAATCAAATCAGGAAGCTCATTATCTCTGTGAATAAAATCAGAAGCCTCTGATTCAGTTTGGAGAGATTTGGAGACATCTGATGATTCAGACACAGACATAGCTTTATATGTTTTTTCTACATACCTCAGGTGGCTTATGAATGCTGAGATGGTGGGGCGGACAGAGCATCCCATGGGAGTGTGGGAGCCGGAGGGGCATGGGGGAGGGGGGAAGCCCATGTGCTCGGTAACAGACTGGAAGTACTTCCAGTCTACTTCCAAGTCCACCACCGAGCATGCAGGGTGGGGCCCCATGCTCCTGTGGGACACTCCATCCACCCCACCATCTCAGCATTCACAAGCCGCTCCTGGTACCTCAAAGTATATAAAAAAAACATATAAAGCTGTGTCTATGGCTGAATCGCTGATTCTCTAAATCAGAATTGAATCTTTAGATTTGGCCAAATCAAATTGGTGAATTGAATCACTATCCCCCAAATCAGGCCTAATCTGAACCCGAATTGAATGCGGCCCACTTTGCACACCCCTATTGAGTACATTCAGGTAAAAATGTCTCCAGTAGGATTATAGAGATGCCTAACTCAATGGGGGGAAGAGGGGAACTTCTACACACCATGTTTGGCAAGTACATAAGTACAGATGATCTAATCAATATATAGTGATGAGTGTTACAAAGATGGTAAATCTGCGTCTAGACGCAAATTTACCATCCTTGCTCAGCAGCCCTTTCTGCCTGGTGGGTCACTGAGAACAAGGCCTGCTCCTGCCACTGTGTTGAGGACTGATCTCTCACCCCTATAATGCAGCCTCAGCAAAAATATATACTGCTTACAAGTGTAGCATGCAAGAGTTTTGAGTAGCCAATTTAGGAGTGATGAAGACCAGGGGCTGCTGACTGGAGTGAAGGAACACTGAAGAGGATTGGTGTCATGTTAGTAAAATGCAAAACCCAGAACACAGGTTAAATCAGATGTTTGGGGATTAGCTGCATGACTTCTCCACGTGGTCAGGAATGCATTACAATAGGGTGACTATCCTGCTGAAAGGAGACAAAGTGAGACTGCTACAGCACAGAGAGATTATTGCAGAAAGACTTTTTACAAGCTACCTTTGAAACAAAGGGAGGGAAATTTGACCTCCTAAATGTTTTTGCCCCAGCCAACAAAGAAAAAAAACCAGATGTGCCTTCCTAAAGAACAGGATTGTGGGAGTGGCCAATATCCAACCAGCGCTAAACCCAGATTTCAACTGGATCATTGAAGAGGAACACAAAATAAGTGGAGGCCCAAAGATGGTCCTAGACAGATCGTCTAGACTGTTTAATAGACTAATAGAGTTCACAGATGTTAAGGTTGGAAGGGACCTTACAAGATCATTGGGTCCAGCCCCCTGCCTAAGGGATAGAAAGTCAGCTGAAGTCAGATGACCCCACCAAGGTAAGCAGCAAGGGGTTTCTTGAATGTATCCAATACATATTCTTGTATGCTTGCACCACTTCTGGGAGGAGTTTACTCCCAACTCTGGAGACTCAGAAGGTAAAGAAGCTTTTCCTTATGTCCAGTCTAAAATGGTCTTCCAGAAGTTTATGACCATTAGACCTTGCTTCCCTTAGGGTGCCCTGGTGAACAGATGTTCTCCCAGTTCCTGATGCACACCTCTTATATACTTATAGGCTGCCACCAAGTCACCCCTAAACCTTCTCTTCTCTGGGTTGAAGAGTTCCATGCCTTCCAGCCTCTCTTCATAGGGCCTGTTCTCTTGACCGCTAATCATTCACTTGGCTCTCATCCAGATTCTCTCAAGATTCTCCACATCCTTTCCACACCAAGGCCAAGTAAACCAGGAGGATGACTTCTTGGCTTGTGCTTGAGATGCACTGGTAGATGCAAGCCACCATTTTATTTGCTTTGCCAGCTGCGGCATCTCATTGGTGGCTCATGTTCATCTTGTAATCAGTCATGACCCCCAAGTCTCTTTCAGTCACATTACTAGTGAGTGCTGCACTGCCAAGCCTATAAGCATGACATGGGTTCTTTCTTTCAAGGTGAAGCACCTTGCATTTATCTATGTTGAATGTCATCAGATTTTGATCCACCCACCCTGTGAGCCTGTCCAAGTCATCCAGAGTCTCCAGCCTATCTTCTAGGATGATGGCACTTCCCCATATTTTGGTGTCATCTGCAAACTTAGCCAGTCCACTTCTGACACCTGAATTCAAATCATTTATGAATATATTAAAGAGTACTACTCTAAGTACTGAACCCTGGGGGATGCTACTTGTCACCATGCACCATGTTGACTCAGTCCCGTTGACTATCACTCCCTGAGTCCAACCATGAAGCCAGTTCCCCAGCCATCAGACTGTAAGGCTGCTGAGGCTGCAGTTCCTCAATTTTACCATGAGGACATCATGGGAGGCCAAGACAAAGGCTTTTCTGAAATCCAAGTAAATGACATCAACCTCTTCTCCGTTGTCCAGATGCTGCATCACCTGGTCCTAGAAGGAAATGAGGGTGGTCAGGCAAGGCAGCTCACCTATTGAAGCAGCTTGCCTATGAACACAGCCTGGTGAATGTGGGCAAGGGAGCCCAAGAGCCTGGGAGAAACTTCACCCAGGTGGATGCCATTGGGTAGACTCTGTTTTCCTCCCCAAGGAGTGAATGGTGGTGAAAGCTGAATTCACACCTATCTACTTCTTGGACCTCTGTCTCCTGAATGTAAAGGAAGAGATGGGAGGTAGAGGGTGGGCTCAAGAGGGACAGAGATGTGTGGAAGCTGAATGTGAGCCTCCTAAATGACAAAAAGATTCAGCAGGAGTTCAGACAGTGCTACACAGGGTGAAGGACCCTCAGAGCTGGGTACAGGAACTACCTAGAGTGGTGGGCAAAAATTAAAGACAGAGAAGAAGATTTCTTTCAACAAGCCAGGAGGAGGCAAGCCTGGTTCCAGAGGAGGCACCACAAATGCCTAAACTGCAAGTTGCCAAGCCTGCACAAGCAATTTGCTTGGGGTTGGGACATGAGTAAGGCCACGCAGGAAGTGAAAGCTCAGACTGGGGCCTGGTTCAGGCAACAGACCAGTAAGAAGATCTTCCTGGCCTGGGCCCTCTAGATGGAGGATGGGGGGCAGTGCTCTCATAGGTGAAGAGAGAAAAAAAATTGGGAGGGGGGGCTGACTGCTTGCCCCCTCCCTCCTGAAGGAAAGTTTTTAAGGGAAGGGGTGGCAGGAGGGGGAAGAACCATCAGGGGGAGTGGGGCTGGGGCTGTGCTGGGTTGTGCTCAGGTCAGGCCGGGTCATGGGGCAATCAGAGCCCGGAAGCTCCAACACCCCATGCTGACACCACCTTGCAGGAATGGGGGGAGGTAGGGAAAGTTTGCACACAGCTGCTGCTGCCACCCTCCACCCCGTGCTGCTGCCTCTGAGTGTCCAGCTGCACGGAACACCCCACCACTCTGCATCCGGCTCCACATGCCACTCTGGGTCACCTTGCTGGAGCCATGCCCTGCATATCATTCTTGATGGGGATTTCTTCTCCAGCTTCCAGCACGGCAGCTCCCTCCCCCCCAGCCCACCTCTGCCTCCTCACCTGGAGCAGTAGAACTTCCCCTGCCTCCCTGCCAGGCAAGGGTGGCTCCCTCCCTCCACCTACCTCCACCTTCTCTTCCTCCCCCAAAGCAGCGGGGCTTCCAACCACTTCCCTGCCTGAAGTGGTGGCAGTGGCTCCCTCTCCCCCACCCACCTCTTTCCCCAGAGGAACCACAACTGCCTCCCTGCCTGAGATGGTGGCAGCAGCAGTGACTCCCTCTCCCCCCCACCCCACCTCCACATGCTTCCCCGGAGCAGTGGGGCTTCCAATCACCACCCTGCCTGAACCTGGGGTGACTCCCTCCCTGTCTGAGGAGGCAGAGCCTATGCAGCCAATCAGTACCAGCCCTCTCAGCAGTGCATGTGCAGTTCCCAAAAGCATTATATATACACACACACACACACACACACACACACACACACACATATATACACACATATATACATATATATATATACACATACATATATTTGCAAAAAAAAAATAGTTTGTACTCCATATAAATTGGTACCAAAGTGCTGCTACAAAGTGTTTATGGAATACCTGTGCTAAAACTTGCAGCAGTTTCAAAAAAAGGTAACATGCATCAATTCTGGATGAACTCAGTGCATGGGTACTATATGCAAACTACTACAGTCATGTTTAATTTCAAAGTTATAGTTTTCAAATTTGTTCCCCACTTCCATGTGCTCAGGGATAGCAGGGTCTGACAGTAAGGAGAGGTGAAAGGGGCTGCTGGGAAAAAAGGCTGGGGGGAAGCAGAGAGCAAAGGGGCTACCTGACACCCAGGATTTATTTTCCTGCTGTAGCAGGGGAAAGGGTACTAATTTAAGGCAAATGTCCAATAATTAGATTCCATACCTGGAAAATTATAACAATTTTTTAAATTTTTCATGTATAGAATTGAATGATTGGAAGAGGCATCTTATAATCAGGGCTGGCTTCTGTTCCAGTAAATATGGTAACAGCATATCTTAGGAAAGAATTCTGGAAGGGAGGTGACTATGTAAGAATCTTTAACAAAAGAGAATGAAAAAGCAAGAATCCAGAAGTACTTTCAATCAGCAACAATTCAAACACAATTCAGCACACATTAGCTATGCCCAGGGTTTGCTAAGAATTCTGCTCACCATTTAAAATCGGTAACGGATAAAAAGTCTGCTGCATTGCATTGAATATCCTTGCAGTATGTGAGTAAACAGTCATTCTCTCCCCTCAGACACATTTCTACTTGCGGCTTTCCACAAAACAAATACCAGAGAAATACAAACTACTAATACAGGCAGACAAGGTTCTTTGGGTGAATCTGATATCTTTTATTTGACCCGCTAAATAGTTGGAGAACAATTTTTAAGCAAGCTTTTGGGTTCAAAAACCCTTCATCAGGCTAAGGAAGTTTCAGCGGTTGGTGTGTGCTCTTCCTGGATGGAAAGCCCAGCTGTGCCTGCCTCTCCACAGCTGATTCAAATCACCGAATCTCTCAGAAACAGTGCCGAATCTTCTGAAATCAATTCAGCCAAATCAATTCAGGACAGTGATCCGAATCGCCGAATCAAATCACTGTTCTCTGAAATCGGCTGAATCCAAATACTTCCCTATTCATGCAGGCTTACTGACTTTGTATACACAGACCTGATGCTGGCTCCCTGCACAGAGGTGAATTTCATTTACAGTCAAGTCACACATCTATAGCCGAGTTGCACTAAACAGATGCTTTTATTCACAGATTCTAAATCCAAAAAGGAGAAACTATGACCCTTTCATCTCATTCCTACATCATACAGAGCAAAGAATCTCAACCAGTCTTTACTGTAGGAAGCCCAAAGGCAGGATATGCAACAGGATAAAACGAGAGAAAAACACCTGAAATAACCTCTTTCAATGTCAGGTGCTCCACAAAGATTAAAAGAACAACCTTCTTTGTCTTTTAGAGATGTTCCAATGGCTCTGGCTTTCATTACTTTGTTGAAAGTGAAAGAAAGAAGTTTTTTCCAGCTGTCATTTTTCACATTAATGAAAACAAATGATGTTTGCTTTAAACAACTACCTCTCTTAGAACCTCAGAATGGTCCAGCAGCAAAAACAGACCGTGCCAAGCCTGAGAGATGTGAAATGACATTCATGCCCATACTATGTGCACTGTTTTGTTTTTCCAATTCAGACCACAAACACATCTAAATAGATGTTGTGAAATAAGGACGTTCCTACCATTCTCTGTGAATGGCTTAAACACCATCATAGTTTAGTTGAAACTTTGCACGGAGTCAGAGAACTCTCTGATGTCGACTTTCATTGCCAACATGCAGATTCCCCCACCATCTGTCTGAATATTTCAATGCCTTTCAAATGAGATAGGATAAAAAGTAAAGCACTCATGAAAATCTAGCATAAGAAATATAGTAGGAATTGTCTTTTATCTTTGTCATTTTTGCCAAACTACCTTTATATTGTTTATGATAAATCGTTAGAGAGATGTAAAAACAATTAATATCATCAGGCAGGATTTGTCAGTTAACAGCAGGAAAAGTTAAAAAAGGGGCTGAAAGTAATATTTATTTACAGTAAACAGGAATAGTCTTAGACCACTGCATACTGCTTTGATCCACCAGTGCTTAATAATATTGAAAACAATGTTGAAAGAAGGAGCTAACAGTATTTTTCTCCTGATCCCATACTCTGTATCAAAGCAATATACCAACATCAGGAAGGGTTTTGGCTTTGTAAACAATACAAGACCATTCAGGATGGGATTCTTAAGAGCAATCAGACTTGGCCTAACCCTCATCCCATACAGGTTAATGGGAGCTTTAACATCATATTTGATGCTGAGCTCTCTAAAAATACAACACTTGAAAGTTGTACTGTAACCATTTTGATTTGCGATAAACTCCTTTGATACCAAATATATTATTTTTATATCTCAAAATAATTACTAAAATGGTGAGAGTAATACAATACTAATTATGGAGAGATGACAGCCATTCCATATTAAACACGTTGAAATTAATTAGTCACTATAATTCAGATCTTTAACCCTTCTTCTAATTCCAACCCTCTTCCAAGGAAGTTTTGTACAAATGTCATAAAGGAGTTTGGTTTCTTGTTTGGGAACAGTTAGAAAACATTAGATTATTGTCAGTTTTAACTCGCTGGGTCACATTACTTATTTGGGTACATTTTTACTTAGAAAGTATAGCAATATAATCTAACATGTACTATTTGAAGTTTTTAAGTCTAAATCATTTGTGTATTTTTGTAAAGACAAACCTGCTCCCATTAAAACAATGGAGTATTACCATTGACTTAATTGGGAACATAGGCAGTTTCCTTTTGGAATGGACTTGCATACTATATTTAACTGAATCTGAGATCACCCTCAATTTAGGATACCCACAATGATTAGATTCTATACATGGAAAACACATAAATTTGTTATAATTTTCTAAGTGTACAATCTAAGCATTGAAGGGCCATCTTAAATTCATCCTCCCCACACATACTGCTGCAGCGGGAAAAACAGTGGCAGGGCAGCAAGCAGTGGGGGAGCCAGCGAGGGGGTAGTCAATGAGAGAGGTAATAGGGGCAGCAGCAAGGAGCAAGGTGGTAGGACAAGCAGTTCATCCTCTGTCCCCTTCACCACTTGCTGTCTGATTTCTTTTGTCTGCCCACCCCCCACCAACTTGAGGTCCCCAGCCCTCTTCTTTCCATCTCTCTTCTGTTACTGGGCTGTGCTAGGGCTATGCTTCATGCCCAAGGCTAGAGCAGGGATGGATCCTGCCAACACCAGAGCAAGGGTATGCAGCAGGAGGGTGGAGGGGTCAGAGACTGCATGGAGGAGGAACAGGCAGCAGTGGGGTAGGCAGCAGCTGTGGCTCCAACTCTGACCCCATGTCAGAGCCAGAGCCACCATAGCTGCCTACCCACCCCCTCCCCACTGCCTCATACTCAATTTCAAGATGAGGGGCTTCCCCCGCTCCAGCCATGTTAAATGGCAGGGGGAACCCATCTTGGGATCAAGTATATGTGTATACACTATATTAGGAAATGTCTCAAGTAGTTAAGGATATCAGTTGTGCAGTGCTGATTGCACATTCTTCCTCCAGTTTGGATCAGAGTGCCTATTATGTGCATTTCTACTGAACACAGCCTTAACACAAAATTGACTAGGTTTCTGTTTCAATCTAGTATTATGCACCCAATGCAAAAATAATGCAGCTTTTGACTTTTCTTTTCATTTTGTGTTATCTGTCTCCCTTTTTTTTAAAAAAAAGAGCCTAATCTGTAACATCACAAACCTTTATGAAGAAGATACAATTTTCTCAGCTGCTTTAGAATGCTAAATAATACTTATGCACAGTGAAACAGGGATTGGATTGGATCGGATCATTGCTTATTATTTTGACCTTTCTGTACTTAACAAATATTGGAAACAATGTCAAAAGGCTGTTCTAAAAAGAAAATAAAAACCCTGACATTTTAAACTGTGACTGTACTCTTTTTACAGGCAAAAAATTCCAAAAGGTCACTGCAGATTTGGATTACACAACACATAGATGAGGCATGCAATATTGTTAAAAATAGTGTTTAAAAACAGAACAGTAATATGTGTATATCAAGTCCTAGTGTAACTCCACTGAAATCAGAGCAGTTACAATATAAATATATACTGAGTATGAGACCAAATATATTACATGATGCCAAGTGAGTGAATATGTGGAAAACAAAGGAGAGAGAAATGTTATAAATGACTGCAAAAACAGTGTAGGTTCTTGCCTCTAATGGAATATACTTTGGCTCTTTGCAACTGTTCCCTCCCTCCAACTAGGGAATCACTTTCACTCTAATGATAGAGCACCTTATATGCATTACATTTAGTTTACAGATATGCCTAAAATAAAGCGCCTGCATTCCACCTGCATAAAGCACTATGCACAAAAAGTCTCAAATAAATTTAAATATCTTTTGATATAACCTTTAATCAAAATACCTTACTGAATTTGAAGGAACTGGGGTGCATATGATGAAGTGGGGTGTCAATAGTAACAAACTTTCTTGCAAATCAATTCAGTGATTTGCTTCACTGGGGTTCATTGCCCCATTTCTTAATCACTCCAGTGTTTGCTAAGGATTATCTAGTACATGAGTAAAAGGAGAGATAGAAAAGCTTTTCATGATTGCTGTAGAACTTCAAGTCAGAACAGTCTTGAATATTCATTTTATCAATTACAAATGAAGTAAATGAATAAAAGCAGTTACAGAGGATGCCTGTAGACACGCCATGTAATCGAAACTACTGGAGCATGGTAATTAGCATGCTCCAGCAGCCTCTGTATCTCATGTATTCAGTGTCCCCGCACTTGAAAATGGTGGTGGGGAGCTTTAACTAAAGCTCCTTGAACAAGCTTTAACGTGCCCCCACTGCCATTTTGAAGCACAGGATGCTGAATATACAAGATGCTGTGGGTACTCTAACAACCTCACTAGTTAGAGCACCTAACCCCAAAGCACATTTAAAGATACCGAGAAACACCATTCATATGAATTCCTGAGTTTTTTTAATAAATGCTTATGAATTTTTTGCAATATCCTACCAGCTCTGCCACAGTGTGTAGTACTGCATTCTTTATGAATGAAGCATGGAGATTCTCTGCCTTATTATTTACCTATTTATACCTAATGACATACAATTAACAAGTCTTTAGAGAAAATGCAAACTGAAACCAAAGAGGATAAGGGTCTAGTAAAACATAAAAAGATGTTGGAGTTGCAATGCTGATGGTTATTACAGAGACTAGAACAGCTCAGTAAACATCCCCTGGAGTTGAGACCTATGATTGCGCTGTGTACACATATTAAAATAATCTGGGGGAATTGTCCCAGTTTTGTTCTCCTGGTAGCAAAAATTTACCTGGAGCTGCATATACAGATATTCAAATACTGAGGCCCTGCTCTACAGGATCCCTTAGTCTTCCTGGCAACAGATGTCACAAATATATAGGACAGCCCTGACTGGCTGACCTAGGATACCTCTGGTCAGCCTCTGTTTTCCTGGTGCACAATGTTAGGATTGTGAAGGGGGCATGTTCTGGCTGAAGCAGCAGAGTCCAGCAAAAGATCCCACCCCTTTGCAGGGGTGGTGGAGAAGGGAAGAGAAACGAAGGGAAAAGAAGAGAATGCTAGAGGACTATGTTCTCTACTGAGAGAAGCCTAGAATGGCTAATTTTGCTCTCAGAAAAAAAAAATCTGAAGATCTGTACACCTGTGGTTTCTCCTGGGAAAGCAGCAACTCTCCCAGGAGAAACTGAATGTCTGTACATGGCTGAAGAGGAATGAGGGTAACATATAGCTGAGGATCAGAGGAATTCATGGGCCTGCCATAAGCCCAAACTAGAGGTGGAAAGAGTGAGTATATATCCCATAGAAGGTTTTGCTGTTGGTATGAATGTCACACAGTTTGTGAGATGAAAACAGAGATCCCCCCTTAGGCTTTTTATGGTTAGATGGCCCATGCACTGACTCCTTCCTCAATGCCTACTGAAGTCAAAGTTTATTTGGGAAACTTAATATTATTTCTCTTGTGACTAATGTTTTTCTGTTCATCCAAAAGAGGGCCACATGCATGATTAGGGCCCTAGAGACCAGGTCATATGAGGACAGGCTGAAAGCCTTGGGACTCTTCAGCTTGGAGATAAGAAGACTCAGAGGGTACTTGGTAGGGCTGTGCAAAGCTTCAACTTAATATTCGATTCGACAAATATTCGACATATTCGACCTTGAAAAGTGAAAGTCAAGTCGAATAGCAGCTGGTTGAATAGCTGTTGAATCGAATACCGGAAGTCAAATATTAAAAACATGAGTCGAATATTAACAGTGCAGGTCAAATATTCGACAAGGGTCGAATATTCGACTTGCCTATACTGGATTCCCTGTGGGGGGGGAAAAAAAAGGAAAGTAGGGAGAGGGAGAGGAAGAGGGAGAGGGAGAGCTTTCATGACTGATGTGTGGCTGGCCAGTGACCTGTCAGCATTCTCTGAGGTCCCTTCCAATCCCAGTGCTCTGGGGGGGGGGGGCCAGAGAAAATGCATACAAGGCAGCAGTTTTTCAGCTCCCTGCTTTCTGCCTTGGGGTCAGTTTCTGAGCTGCTGGTGTTCTCCAGCACCTCTTCACCAAACCGTGATGGCTGGAAGCCCTGATCTTCAACAGATTCCCTGCTTGCAA
>NW_017728923.1:13564168-13592981 GCF_001723895.1 Crocodylus porosus | reverse complement strand
GACTCTCTCATGTCCAGACGCAGCAGCCACAACCTCTCCCACCATGACTGCAACCAGCACAGCAGTGTACTCCACCCCTGTGTCACTGCCTATGCTGAGCCTTCCCGCACCAGAAGAAGAGCTGGTGCTGGATCTGGATCTCAGTACCTTGGCAAGGGAAGTTCTGGGGAAGGAGGGAGAAATCAGTCGAGTTTGTGCTCAACACCCCTCAGGTTTTTTCCTTTCAAGACATGAGGTCTTTCCTAGAAAGCACTTCAGAAGGTGCCTCTGAAGGCAAGCGGCTCAGCTGAGTCTGCTCTTTTTTTTGCTTTGCCTCTGATTGCTGAAGAGGGGGAGAGTTCAGCAGCATCCACAGATGCACACGCACACCAGAGGGAAAGGCCTAGTATTACCGTGGTCTGGGATCATTATGAACTGGCAGATGATCCCGTGTTTCCTATCTGTGTGCACTGCTGAGCCAAAATCAGCTGAGGCAAGGGAGCAAAGTGCATGACCACCTCGGGGATGCTAAATCATCTCCACAGGTACCACCCCTTTGTCACAGGAATGGCCCCCGCTTGCTCCACAGCTCCTATCCCCCCACAGCAGAGGCAGGGCACCCTGGAACACTGGGGGCAAAAGGGACCAGTTACAAATGCGAGCAAGGTCACCCAGACCATTGGGGAGATGCTTGCTCTGGATGGCCAGCCCTTCCCCTTTGTTGAGCGGCCAGGGTTCAGGCGGCTCCTGGCACCGCTGGCTCCATCCTACCAGGTGCCTGCACACACCACCTTCAGCAGGACAGTGGTGCCCTCTCTATACGAAGCATGCAGGGAGCACTTGAGGGAGGAGCTGCCCAAGGCAGGTCCGCAGGTGACTGTACACTTCACCTTGGACATCTGGAGCAGCCGGGGTGGAGATCATGCGTACCTCTCCCTCACAGGGTGCTGGTGTGGCCAGTCAGGCCGTCAGTGGGCTCTCCTTCAAGCCAAGGTGATGGATGAGTCCCACACAGCAACAGAGATAAGGGGGGCTATGAACCGCATGGTGCAGGGGTGGCTGGGCATTGGGCAGGCTGAGCTCACCCACAGCTTCATGGTCACCGACAATGGGGCCAATCAAGGCAGTCTGTGATGCCAACTTTGCTGGTATTCACTGTGTGGCACACAATTTACATCTGATTGTGAGGGATGCCTTGGAGGGGGACAGGGCTGTGGGTGATGGCACCAGCAACACCAGCAGGTGCGTTTCCAGATGCAGGAAGGTGGCAGGCTACTTCCACTGTAGCATCAAGGGGGGCAAGATGCTGCGGGACAAACAAGCAGAGGTAAATGTCCCACAGCGCAGAATCATGCAGGATGTGGAGGCTCAGTGGCGCTCCACACACCTGATGCTCAAGAGGCCAGTGGAGCAACAGAAGGCCATCCATGAGCTGGC
Organism: Crocodylus porosus; assembly: GCF_001723895.1. Taxonomy (NCBI): domain Eukaryota; kingdom Metazoa; phylum Chordata; order Crocodylia; family Crocodylidae; genus Crocodylus; species Crocodylus porosus. Next base: position 13,591,565 of record NW_017728923.1, on the reverse strand, counting down.
CTTGCTTGAGAAGTTTGGGATCAGCGGCCCCCTGACCAAAGCTGAGTGAGATGCCATCTCCTAGATCTTGCTGGTCTTTAAGCCCTTCCTCAAGGCCACTGAGACCCTCGGTGCTGCTGATGCCTTCCTCAGCCAGGTGGTCCCCATAGCGAAGGAGCTCCACAGCCAAATGGAGAGCTTCCTGAGGACCAATGTTCCTGGCTGGGGCAGGCGGCTTTCACCAGACATGCAGGCACTGGTGAGGCAGCTGAAGGAGGGCCCTAGGGAAAGGCTTGAACCCTTGTTCAACACAGTACATATGCTGGCCGCCATCTGTGACCCAAGGGTGAAGGGCACCATATGTGGCAGTGAGACACTGAGACACTGGAGGGAGGTACTTATTAAGAAAGTGACGGAGGCAGAGGCGGGGGGAAGTGGAACAGGGGATCCACTTCCTGAACCCAGCTTGCCATCCATGAGCCAGTCTTCCCCTTCACCACTGGTGCTGCCAATATGGGCTAAGGCTATAGCAAACATTAGGGGGTCCAGACCCACCAGACTCCAGGATCAGGCAGACAGACCTCACATCATGGTGTCTGCCTATCTTGCCGAGCCTGTGGAGCCCCTGGACTGCGACCCCTTGGTCTACTGGGCACCCCTCAGCCCGATGTGGCTGGATCTGGCCACAGTTGCCCGGGAATACCTGTCCTTTCCACCGACCAGTGTGCCAAGCGAGAGGGTGTTCAGCATGGCTGCGGTTGTTGTGACACCCCACCACACCTGCTTGGATCCTGGTTTGGGGGAGCAACTGGTGTTCCTCAAGGTGAACCTCCCGCTGGTGGGGTTCCCCAAGCACCAGGCGCAGACGGAGTGAATGCCGCCCTCCTCACTCCATCTGGATCACGAGTTTTGTCTGTCAGCAGCCTAAGGTGCAGCTTCCCCCAAACCCCTGCACCTATCACCATGAAAGTTGGTAGGCTTGGTGGGCTCCTCAGGGGTTAGGAAGCCTGTAGTTTTGAGCTCCCTGTGGCTTTCCACACAGAAGTCACAGGAGGTTTTCTCTCAAGAATTTGGGGTGATGTTTCTCCAAAACCCCTGAATCTATCTTGTTGAAAGTTGGCAGGATTTGTGAACTCTGTGGGAGCTACCATTCCTACAAGTCTGAGCTCCCTGTGGCTTTGCACGTAGAAGTTACAGGTGGTTTGCACTCAAGAATTTGGGGTGAAAGTTCTCTGCACCCCCTGAATCTATCTTGTTGAAACTTGGCACACTTTTTGGGCTCCTCAGAAGCTACCAGTCTTGCAAGTTTCATCAAGTTCAGACAAGAAATGCCAAAGTTATAGCCTGCTTTGCCCTTCCCCATTATAGCCTATAGGAAAGTTGAAGCAGCTCGAATATTCGACTGAGCTTCGATCTTGAGTCAAAGTGGACCCGCTTTGACTCGAAGTGGACAGCAAATCGAAGTGGGACCTGGTTTAATATTCAACATGGCTGTTGAATCGAATATTACCTGCTCTGCACAGCCCTAGTACTTGGTGGCAGACTATAAGTATATTAGGGGAGTAAATCAGGGTCTGAGGGAGCAACTATTCACCAGAGTCCCCCAGGGGAGGATTATAAATAATGGGCACAAGCTGATTGAAGATTGCTTCAAACTAGACATAAGAAAAAAACCTTCTTTACAAGTCAAGTACTGAGGGTTTGGAACAGGCTCCCCCCAGAGGTGGTACAGTCACCCACCCTGGCAAACTTCAAAAGGCATCTTGATGCCCATATTGCTGGGGTCACCTGACCCCAGCAGTCTCTCCTGCTCAAGTGCAAGGGAGGCTGGACCTGATGATCTGTAAGGTCCTTTCCAGTCCCTTACAACTATGAAACTATGACATTATTTTTGCCTAGAAGCCAAAGGACATCATGAAAAGAATCACTGTGGTTTTTAAGTCCCAGCTACTGTGGACCAAGCTCTCCATTCTACCAGATCCTTTATTCTACTCAGGCAGGAGGAAAAATTCAGAAACCCAGCTGATCTGGCCAGCTGCAGAGCCAAAAACCCTAAGTTGGGGAGAAGTTTCCGTCACAGCTTAGGACTCCAGGCTAGTAAACAGGGATCATAAACAGAGCATGCCCATATCCCAGCTATCCATAGATTGCCAGAAGAACCCCTTTAGGGACTGAATAATGGGGCACTAACTAGACTGGCCACAGGGATCAAATCAGGAGTCTGACAGATTCAGAAAGTTTGCAAACTCTCCAAGTTGAAAACTGCACAAGGACTAGTCAAGCACGTAAGTATTACACTGGGTACCCATTAAGTCTCTTCATATTGAGAGATCAGGATGAACAAGACATTAATTCCTCAACCTTTATTAGACTGTGCAACCCTACTGAAGCGTCCAGTAAAATGAAATTGATTAGAAGAACATCACAGTATAATACCATATTTATTCAATTCTATGAGGTCCCCACCATCATTTAATTTGTATTCATCTTAGAATTAAATACAAGGCCCAGGGGTGGGGGGAGCAGTTCCTATGGCTCAGGCTGTAGCCCTTCTCCAGAGTCAGAGCTGCTACTAGCTCTCTCTCCTACTTCCCCCTGCCATCTCCCCATCTTTGCCCCCCAACACAGCCTCTGCTCCCCTACCTGCCCCTCTGCCTCTACCCTCACTCCATGCTGGCAGGCTCCATGCATGCTGTAGCCTGGGACAATGAGCACAGCCCTATCCTGCCTCTGCAACAGTGGTGCACAGTCCACATGGCTGCTAAAGGACTGGAATGGAGCCATGCTCAGTGCTGTAGTCCAGAACAAGGACAGAGCCTCCTGGTACAAAGCAGAGGCTGAGGGTGGGGGAAGCCAGGAACAGAGGCTGTTTGGAGAAACAGAGAGTGGAATGGGGGGGAAGTAGGGAGTGGAGGCTGTGGGGAGGGTGACGGGGCAGAGGTGGCAGGCACAAGCAAAGGGCAAGTTGCCTGACCTCCTGTGGCAGGGCACTGTTTGTGCCTACCACTTTAAGGGCCTGAAGACAGCAGCCGGCAGGTGCCCAATTAGGGCAGGCATTCTGGACTCAGGGCTGACCATATAAACAGGGCATTTTGCTGCTGGAAGGCCAGGCAACAACATTGCCTGGCTGCAGGTATCATCTGGAGGTAAGGGAGGAGCTGTAGGGGATGGTCAGGAGGCTCCTGGTCCTGGGCATGACCTAAAACTGCACCCTGCTGGGAGTGGGTGGCCTGGTGGGGCTCTCAGTGGCATGGGATTCCCCCAGTGAAAGGGGGTCAGGGCACCTTAACTCCAGCTCCCACAACCGGGTGGGTTACCCCCTTGTAGGGTCTGGAAGGTGGATTCCAGCAAGCAAATGGGGCCATAGACCCAAACCTTTCTTGATATCCCCTGACTGGTCCATGCTGGAGCCAGAACCGAAAGGGCCAAGGGCCCACCATGAGGGACGCCCAGGGCTGAGGGCCTGAGGTTCTGACTGGCCTGGAGGTGGGCCAGGGCCAGTAGAGCCAAAGGCCTGGAGAGACCACACCCATAAGAGAGAAGCAGCTCAGGGAGCTATGCAACCTGGAATGAAGGTGGAATAGGTCCCCTGAATGAAGGGATCCAGGTAGGGTTCAAATAGCAGGATTCTGGGGCCCAGGGTGAGGCCAGTGATATTGATAACAGCTGGATGCCATCTGTGAGGCTTGGGCTGTGGTGTAGGGGAGGAACGGAGCTGCAGATAGTGCCCCCTGGCATCAGGGCAAGAAATGGGCAGCCTCCCAGTTAATTAACTTCAATTAATTAACAACAAGTCATGGCGGGCGAGAAGGTGGGCAGTTAGCCCAGAAACAGGTGGGAGGGCCATAGGAAAATCAGCCCTGAGAAGGCCCCCTGTTATACTTCCCCATACCACCTGTCTTCCCACTGCCCGCTTCCCTGCAGCAGTAGGGAAGATGAATTAAAGATGACCCTCCAATAATTATATTCTATATATGAAAAATTATAATTAACTTATATTTTCCTATGTATAGAATATAATTATTGGGGGAGGTTATCTTGAATCCAGGGTCATCCAGGGTCATCTTAGATTTGAATAAATATAATGAAACAATGAGAGATTTCTAATCAAGCAAGATCTATGTTTATAGATGCTCCTAGAGTGATCAGGACAATGCAAGTGGATCCATGGAAATGCTATTTCAGTTATAAAACATGCTCTTGCTAATAAGATAAAATCAATTACACCATATCCTTTAGGGCTGTGCAAGACTTCAAACCATGATTCAGATCTGGAGAAGCTTCAGATGCTTTGGTGTCTGAAGCAGCATGTCCGGATGGAAGCGCTGGCTTCATTAGACTTTCCAAAGCAGTTTGGAACTTCTGAACCATTTTGGAAAAGCTTCAGAGCCACTTCAGAGATCCAGCCATTGGGTATAATGGAGAATCAATGAAAAATCTATAACTTGATCAGTTTTTTGTCTGATTTGGATGAAACTTGTAGGAGTGGTAGCCTCTTCTGAGAGCATGAAACCTTCCAAGTTTTAAAAAGAGTGGTGCAGGGGTTCTGAGGTAGGGGAGAACTGCACCCCAAATTCTTGAAAGCAAAACTCATGTCACATCTACATGTTATTTCACAGAGGGGTGAAAACTGCAGGAGTGATAGCCCCTAGTGAGGCCACGAAGCCTGCCAAGTTTCAAGGAGATCAGTGCAGGGGTTTGAGGGGAACTCCACCTCAAGCTGCTGACAGGCAAAAGTTGTGACAGAGATGACCCTGTGCGTGTTAAGGGGCAGTGGGCTGAAAACTGCAGGAGTGGTGGCCCCTGCTGAGGCCACAAAGCCTGCCAAGTTTCAAGGAGATGGATGCAGGGGTTTGGGGGGAACTGTAGCTTAAGCTGTGGACAAGCAAAACTTGTGACATGGGTGCTTGTGCAACTGTGTCTGTCTTGGGGTGGGGGTGGTGAAGAACTACTGCAGGCCTGGCTGCTAAGCTACTGTGTAACACTTACCAGTTAATCCTGGTTCACTCAGGGACCAGCTCAATACACAGTACCTAGCTACTACATAACAAGTTAACGAGCATGGATTAACAGCTACAAAACCACAGGCTAAGAAGAGGCAATAAGCAATACAGACAATCAACTGCCCTAAGCAGACAGAGTCAGTTGCACAAGCACCCGTGTCACCAGTTTCGCCTGTCAGCAGCCAGAGGTGCAGGGTCCTAGAAGCCAGACTCCCCGTGCACCTATCTCCTTGACATCTGGCAGGCTTGTTTCATCCAGATCAGATGAAAAAACAACAAAGTTATAGATATTTCATTGACTCCTCATTATATCCTACCGCCAGATCTCTGAGGCGGCTCCGAAGCTTCAGAGCGGCTTCAGCCAGATCAAAGCAGGAACCTGGTCTGCAGCTTCAGATCGGATCGCTGGCATCTGAAGCGGCTAGATTCGAAAATGGATTGAATAGCTGCCTACTCACACAGGCCTAATATCTTTCACTACTAGAAGCTAGAATAGCTTCCTTGAGCTCAGTGGATTCTGCTGATTTAAATCAGCTAAACAGAAAACAATATTAAGCTTTTTTTTCCCCATAGAGCAGGTGGTTTGTCATTTAACAGTATGTTTTCATAACTTCAAGAGACAGAGTCATAAAAATGTATATTAAAGAAAGAGAATTATTTCAATGCACTTTTAAGATTGCAGAATTAATCATCACCACATGCTAGTATTGAAGATCAAGGCAAAGATTGAAGATCAATCCTTGACAATACCCACAGCAGGCTATCATAGATGAGTTGGAAAATAAAGCAAATTTCAATGGCAGAATCTATTTAACATATAGAAATAAAACTGTTTTGACCAAAATAGCCTCTCTCTGAAAATATGCGGCTGGATACAGCATCTGCTCGCTTATATGAGAACTGGGGCTTGGACAAGACAAGGCAATTTTGGTAAGACCTAAACAAGATGACTGTACTCTTACAGGTAAAATCAAATTTTTACCTGGTCTGGGGCTTGATTTTGAATTCATACAGGACTATAGAACATTTCCCTTTCCAACTTTCACATATGACTCAGAAACTAAAAATAAATTTGTTTCCTCCCTTCAAATAAATTCTTCCTCTGTTTCTGGGGCAAAAAGGGAAGTAAAACATAAGATACACTAATCCTACCCTTAATGTTGTAAATCATCCTGCTAAAATGGTGTAAGAAAGTGTTCCCTAATCCAACTTCACTTTTCCATAAGTAATCAGAGAAGCATTTGCTGAATTAGCCTTCAGAGTAGAAAAATATATCTAAAGTCTGTTAATCATGGGCAATTGGAAATGTCTTGAGTTTGGTTCAGGTAACTTATCCAAAGATTGGGATTCCTAACTGTGTACAAATCCTTTCAGCCTCTATCCTCCTCAGGGCTTTGGTGCCCTTCATTTCCCACTTCTTCCCAGACAAGCCCTATCCTTTTGGTATTCCTATTACACTTTGGGAATGAGTTAGGCAACAACTTGTATCTAAAACTTCTTTCTTAATAACACTTTTCTTCCAGAAGCTTTTCTTTCACTCCTCAGGTACAGCATAAACACATTATAATCACAAAAGAGAGTTGCTTCAGTCAGAACAAGGATTTGAAGGGGGTGATATGGTTCACTGGACCAACTACATAGTTGGAATAAGCTTAATCAAGTTTTCAAATGCAAGACATTCTTCATCATCTCAGACACGATGAATAATTTCTTACATTCAAAGGCTTGTCTAACTTTATTCCAACCAACCAGTTGGCCCAATAGAAGGCATCACCCCCCAAAAATCCTTCCCTCTCCTAATTCCTTTACCATCACAGCTCTAAGATTACCTTTTTATCAGAACAGAAAGAGACTTACCATTGTTGCAGAGTGCACCCACTGTTTAAAAATCCCTAGCAACACTATCTCACAGTTAAGGACAGAGGATCAAATAGTATTCTCTGCCCAGGACGATTTCAGAAGACGGCATGCAACAAACCAGTGAGCCAGTGTATTCTCTCCAATAGCCTATCACTTCCAAAGCATGCCATGGAATCATTTAATGGCTACAAACACTACCACCAAGGCATCAGTGTGTCTGGCTTTTGTTTCATTTCTTTTTTCATTTATATTAAAGAAGCCAGAAGTGAAATGCAAAGCTCCCAGTATCTGGGGGGTTTTCCCCATACACTTTCTCTCCCAGCAGGCATAGGCCTCAGAACATAGAGTGTGCATTGGTAACCGTTCCTGATCGTCTGGGCCAGCCTGTTACCTACAATATTGGGCCAGGACTTGGAATATAATGGAGTTGGTCCCAATGAGGAGGGAGGCCCCCTTTATCCAACCTAGGTCCAGGCACATTAGGGCAATGGAGTTCACCTCCTTCTCCACCCCAGCCACAGATGCGGGGAACTTAATACAAATTTCTAAGTACCTATGGTAGGGGTAGGGGTTCTGGCTAAGCCCACATAGACCCAGCCCAGTAAGAGGATGCAACACCACGTGCTGAAGGTGTTTTTTATAGAAGGACTCAAATATGATGGTCACTTGCGACCCACTATCCAGAATGGCCATACACCTTTGGCAATTCACCGCCACTGGGACCTCTGCCCTAGGGCCTATTAGTCCTTCAGACAGTGAGTGGGAGACCAGGGCTCGGGAGTCTGGCAGGCTCTGGGGCACAGCCAACTCCCCTGCTCCGCCTGTCCCTCATTTCCCGCCTCCCATTGGGCCTTTAGCCACTGAAAAACTAGGTCCAGGTTGTCTGGCTATGTAAACTCTCAGGCCAAGTACCCATATTCCACACATTTATAACAGATCCCCAGCATGTTAGTCCTAGCTTTGGTCTTGGCCTGGGGTGGGGCAAAGGATAGGGGCCAGGGCTGCCTCCCAGGAGGAGCCCTGGAGACCGCAGCTGCCCGCACTAACTGGGAGAACTCTTCTTCAACCTCTGAGGGGCCCTTTTTTTGTGGGGTTACTGCCATTACCCAACTAACAGGTCCCTGACATGAGGAGAATTCCTCCTGGACCCACATGGCATCCTGGAGGTGAAGGATATCCTCCTCCTCCCACATTCCTTTCACTAACTGGCTGAACCCAGGAGGGTTGGTTTTCCAACCAGACAGATTCAAATCCCTAATAAGGGCCAACTGCATCAGGCCCCTATTTGGACCTGCCAGAGCCTCACATGATCCACTTTGCTCGGGCTAATGGCCCCTTGTGCAACCACTCTTCACAACACCTGCTCCAAGTGTAACAAATATGAGGACACAGCCTCGCCTTTGTGCTGGACCATGCTAAGCAGTTTGTAGTATGCTCTCCCACCCTGGGATGGCCATTCAAAAATGTCCTGTGGGGTCTGAAGGCACTGCTGTGTGGTGATACCAGAATTCTGGAGCTTAGCAATCTGGATGACTCCAAAGGCGGGCTCCCTTAGTATGTCAAAAAGACACCGCCGCTTCTCTTCATCTGGTATCTGCCATGTCATCAGAGTTTCCTGTATGTGGGCAGTCCAGGACTCAAACCCTTCCTCTCCCACAGGGACTGGGAGATTTCCTGAGAAGTTCCTCAGTCTTTTATATGCAGCTCAATCATTTGAAAAATTTACCACTTCCCTTGTAGCAAAACCCCCAGTTTTTCTTTTTTAATACATATACATATACATATACATTCCCCAATTATTTCTGGCTTTTCTTTCTGTCCCTCTCTAATCCCTATAGACAAGCATAAGCAAGGTCATACTTAGGATAAGCTTTAACATTTTTATTTTGGTAGCAAGTTTTTGGTTTTGGATATCTACTGTTTTATATTGTATTATTATTAGGTTTGTATTGATTCTTACTATTGTATACTGTATTGTTATCATTTCTGTATTGATTTTTATGGTTTCATATGGATATTGTATGGTTTAGGCCTGTGTTTGTAAGTGAACCAAAGTCATGTCAAGTTTCCATTTTATATGTGAAGCCTCCATCTTGTGTCCTCTGCCTGGGCATCCCATGTTGCAACTGTATGAGTCACGTACCCCTCCCATGTAAATTGGTTCCCAGATGAATGAGAGTGATTGGGAATGATTGAAATACAATGGTAGCAGGCCTCTACTGAATGGCCTGTAATGACTGGGCCATCACCTCACATTGATTCATCCAGGAGCCTGTGACCTCACCCAGGAACAGAGACAAGACCAGTGTCTGAAAGACAAAAGACCCTGCAGAACCATTGTACCTCACCATTACAGACTCCTGAAACTGCACATCCCTGCACGGAGCACATGTGCTCATGACGCCAGGGGCTGACCCTTGTCTGGGTATGCTTCCTGTCACTAGGGTCACACAAGGTCTGCCCCTATAAAAAGGGGCAGTGAAGACAGACCCAGTGGGACCCCCTCTCCATCTGGACCAGCACCATGCCACACCACCTATCCACCCAGAGGCCCTGCCAGTGACGCCCCTCTAGACAACACCTATTGGACAAGGACCCCTTTCCAGCCTGGATAGGTAGCTATCACCCCATCCCCTCTTCAACTAAGGACTTCGACTCTGCTTCTCTCCCCTACTTGGACTTCAACCCTTCCACTGAGTCTCTTTCTCCTGCTCTGTGTGTGTGTGTCTGTGTGTCAATAACTTTATGGGGCTGTGTAGTGTGTTGTCTGTTTAATAAAACTGTTATTTGGACCCCTAAGTTGGGTTTTGCTTTACTGTGGTTTGGCCCTGCTCCAATCTCTGCTCGTCACCCCTTTAACTTCTGTCTCATTTCTCCCTCTCTTGCTTCTGGCTCACTGCCACCTCCAACACCTGTCCTGAGCTCCTCTCTGGCTCCAACCCCCCTGTTTCTTTGCCACTATCTTATCCCCACTGCCTTTTCCTTTTCCCCTGAGCTTCTTTCCAGGCTGTCTCCTCCTTGCCACCACTTATCTTCACCCCAATACCTCAGTTTCCAGCCAGAGTCTACCTTAAGTAAACCCAAGCCTCAGTTCCTCAGCCAGCTTCTCTGTAGTTCACCAATTCTAATCCCGGCTCTGGCAACTTTCACTCCCTACATTTTAACTCTCTCTCTGTCACCTGAACCTTCCTCCAAGCATCCCAGGTACCCCAAGCACACACACACACTGTACCATCCAAGTTAGGAACTTACTCATGTGTATGTGTAGGTGGGTTGTGTGTGTGTGTGTGTGCGCGCACGCACATGTGTGTGGCATTATGTGCATGATATATGAATTAGTGATCTGTGTCTAAGTTTTGGAGTGTATAGTGTATGTGCTTGAACTGGTGATAGGTTTGCATGTGCTTAGGCTGGTTTGGATGTGTATGTGCCTGAACTGGTAGTGTGTGTGTGTGTGTGTGTGTGTGTGTGTATGCACCTAACTGATTTGTGTGTTTGTATATGTGCAATTGTGTCACACCCTCCTGTCCAACAGCACAATATTGATATCTTGAGAGTTGGCCTGACCCCACAAGGCTACACCCTGATGACCTGTTACAAAGCCACAATCCATTTAGAGGTAGGACACTGGGAGGCTGATGCCCTTCCTTGCTCAGAGGATCTTTGCCCATCCTCTCACCCAGATTGTTGAGGACTAGCAGGATCCAACATGATTCCCTTTCTGGCTCTCTATAGGGACACACACAGCACCTTACAGTATCAAATCATCGGCTAACAAATCCTGGATGAGCCCCCAAAATGTAGCCCAGGTAACTTGGGTATATACTCCCCTTCTCCAATTGAAAAGGATTGTTAGCTGGCAGGTGTGCTGTGGGGTAAGAACTGCAGACCACTCAGCTTCCCTCTGTCCCTATAGAACCAGGCCAGGACAGTCAGGGGACTTAACTATATACAATTTTTTTTACATTAGCTTATCACAAGGGAAAGGAACATGGATATAAACATATGTACAATGTATATATATATTTAAAAGATATCTAAACCAGTAACATAAACAATACCCTCTGGGTAAATGACAAAACATTATACCAGTGCTCCAGATACAGGTAAGTCATAGGTAAGTATCTGATCTGAAACAGATAAACCCCAAAGAAACTCAATCCTGAGGGGAAACTCCAATACTCTTGGGCTTTTCCCAAGCCCTACAAAGAAGCTGGTAACTTTAGGGGGGCCCTCTCAGTGGGACCTCCCCTTTCAGGAGCCCTTAACTAACCGGGGGGGGTGACTCCCCTCCCCTATGGGAATCCTCTTTTCCCTGCAACTCACAGCTCCCAGGCCTGGAGGGTGGTCCTCATCCTCTGCGCCAAGCTGCTCTCTCACCTGCAGTGGACTTTGGGAAGGGTCGCTGTCCCCTGGAATAGGGCTTCACTATGCAGGGCTTCTGAGGCCTCTGGCTTGGCCCTGTCTGCTGGATCAGTAGCCCAATCACTGTCTGGCTCTCTGGACTCAAACTTTTGCTGTGGGTCAGAGGCCTGGGCTGCTTTGTGTAGCACCAGGTTCGGTCCACTCCCAGACCCTCCATGCAGTGCCTCCTGTACCAAGCTCCCAGCCTCATTTCAGGGGTTTAAGGATCTGAGCTGGCCAAGCGCTCCAAAGGTCCTATTCCATGCACCATCCTGTGCACCAGATCTCTGGTACCTCATGCAGCTTCCAAGGTCTGGACGCCCTGCACCATGCTGTGCACTGAGAGCCTAGCTGCTGGAGCTGTCTGCCATTCCCTGCTGATGGAAGTTTTCACATGCACTTCTGGGCTACTGCTTTGCCCTGCTGAGCAGCTCTCCTCAGCTCTTCTAAACCCCACTCTTCTCTCTCCCGGATGTGTCCCCTCATGCTGAGCACGCAGCTCCTTTTATATGCTCCAGGGCTCCGCCTCTGAAGTTTTCCAGACCTGAGTGTTGCAGTCTTCAATCAGGTCCATTGGGGGGGAGACTCCTTTCCCCCTCCCCTCAGGAAAGGGGCATGACTGAACTCCTCTTGCTGGTTCCTAATTGGTGAATGGGCTCCATGAAGCAAAACAGCAAGATTTCAAGCATGGGACTCAACCCAAGCTCCAAAAGGCAAGCCTGCTAAATGTAAGAAGGTCATTTAACCTGCAAGTAGCTGCAACAGCTATGCTTTACTAATTGGTAGGATTTCTCTATTAATGATTCTGCCTTTGAAGTGATAACATTTTTGCTTTTCTGAAAGAACTTGCAAATTCAGATGACATCATGTAACACTAGTTCTATTTTTCTTTTATGTATTTTTGATAAATTTATTTGCCTATAACAAAGGAGAAAAAGCACAAATAAACCCATTCACATTTAGGGAATGCCTCCTGCTTCTGGAAAAGAAAGGTCACTAGTACTCAATGTCCAATTTTGCTAAGAAAGAGATAGTCTTGTGGTCAAGTTATTCCTAATCTCTAGCCTATATTTCCCCTACTGAAACTGCAGACAGATGCTCCTGGTCCTGTTCCCTATGGCCACAGATACTCAACTCTAGACATTTCCAAGAGAAAGTTAAATATACACTTGGCTGGGGAGGTTTCATTATGAAGAATGATACTGCCTTGAGCAGGGGGTTGGTACATGACTTCATGAGGTCCCTCCCAACCCTATTTTCCTATAGTCCAATGACAGAGACTCAGATTTAGATTCCATTCCTAGTAATGTCACAGAACCCCTGCATGAGCTTCAGAAATGCACTTTTTCTTCCAATTTTCATTCATGCAAGTGTGCCCCACCCAAGCCTCAAACAAGGTCTATTTTGCCTCATTAAGCACACTGTGTTTATGAATTTTAAAGACTGACACAAAAATATTCCCCAGTACCAAGGTCTCTACCACTCAGACTGAGCCCTTCCTTAGTTTGCTTTCTCTAATGGCAACTCTAGTCCTTCCCTTGCCCTTTAAACAGGGGGTCTGCCCCCAGTTCTCTGCCCCAGGCTGACTACCAGGCCAATTTAGCAGATAAATCTCTTCATAGATCAGCAGTCATTCATTTCCCGAGCACAAAGCCAAACCTTCTTTCACCACCCAGAGTTCTTCACCACCCTATTATTCTTTCTCTATTAGTCTGACCATGCTAATTAATTCCACCCTCCCATCAAGTCCAACCTAGGGAAGCCAAACTAACTTCAGTAGAAAAGGGCCAGCTACCTTGTGACAAAGAATGATGATAAAACTTAGTCTAGCTCAACTACTTATTAGCGCTAAGGTGTTAGTAACTGTTTTTTATGATGCACAATGGAGCCCTACTTCTAGTTGGGATCCCCAAGTACCAGTGTAAAACCAATGATATTTAAAATTAAGTTACTACTCTGTATTCTGCATAATACAGAATATATGGATTAAATAGCATTTATTTAGGTCTGTTTTGTTCAGTGAATTTCAATCTGTGATAAGTTAATGATTATGTGAAGACAAAAAACACATGGTTAACTTTCAGCGCATCTGGATTCATTGAAATCAATAGGATTCATGTTTACAATTAAATGTGTAGATGTACAATTACAATTAAACATGTAGATAAGTCTTCCTGGGATCAGGGCCAAAAATACATCTGAGGGTCATTTTCAGCTTGTCTTGTGTTATGTTTTAATGTTTACCAGCTGCATTTTCTCATGACCCTTGAGAACTATATTTTTATTTCACTGTTCAAGAATTTGCTTCTATAACTCCCAATATTGTTAATAACAGAAAGAAAGAAGCACTTTCCCCCCATAATTAAAAAAAAGTTTAATCTTACATACAGCTAACATGATGTCTTGGGTTATGCAGCAAGATAAAGAGGACTTCAACGCTGTGCAATTATGAATTGAAAATCAATTTGAGCACTGGCCTCAGACAAAAGCACATTTAATTCAAACATTAATCTGTACTGTTTTATCAGTACCTCCTCTTTTAATTGTGTTCAGAGAAAAATATATGAAGAAACCAGAAATGAGATATACTGTAGTTTGAATGCAAATGACTTAGTAAGTCAACTGTGTTTTTAATGGACAAATAATTCCCATCTTTTCAACAGACAAAGGTTTTAACAGCTGAAAAACTCAATAACTTGGGTAATCACTCTGGCAAACTGTCACAAAATACTGAGTGGGCGGAATGTAAGAGGAAATATATTTTCATCAATTATAATAACTTTGGAAATTATGAACTCTTGTACAGCAGAACAATTATTTGTTTGTGTTTTAAAATCAAGAAAAAATTTAAATAAAGTCTTTTGACATTTATGTTTATACTCTTCATGCATGTAAATCTGCCATTAATAACAGGGAAACATTCACACACGCATTTCCACATCAGTAATATTTCTTCTATTGATACAATTTAAAGACTAGTTAAGAAAATTGTTTGTAATCAAGCACAATATGAAAATCTCTTCAATTTCTCTTGTCTCAGTGTTTCTTAGTACTTTGTCTGTGTGTGAGATTATGGTTTTACTACAATGTATTGTGACAACAATAAAATATTTTGAAAAGGATGAATTCCTCTCTTGTTTGGCTACTAACAAGAGCCAAGCATTGGCTAAGCATTATGAATTCATAAAAGCTTTTCATACCCTACTGTTAGAGAGAGATGGCTTCTGTCCCAGGCACTGTCAAACAATGGGATTTCAACATGGCTCAGACCCCTACTTCAGAAAACTAAACTTCCCACTACATATTAGAAAAATAACACAGTAAACCAAGCATTCTCTTTTGTTACATACTACTAAAGAGTATGCAACATTAGGCCCCATTCATCATAGTATTTAGCTTCCGTTGATGCTATCGGGCAATCCATACTCCATAAATGGAAAATCAAAGAGAGTCTGGGTTGTGACTGCATTACAAATTTTCAGATGGTGCAACACATTGTGAACAACTGCTCAATTAGATTATTTAATGGCAATCTAAAATCAACCTATGCAGCTACCCCTGAAGCAGTCAAATGGTTATCAAATTTATATATTAATCTATGATTGTTGTAATCCTAAAATGTCATAAGAAAGAAGACTGGGCACTGTACACTCATCTCCAGAACACAAGATAATTTCATATATTTTTATAGACATTAAGTCTGGAAGGGACCTCACAAGATCATTGGGTCCAGCCCCCATCAAATGATCCCAGCAAGATAGGCATACACATTTCTTAAAGGAATCCAGAATAGGTCCCTGCACCACCTCTGGGGGGAGTCTATTCCAGGCCCTGGGGACTTAGACAGTAAAGAAGTTTTTCCTTATGTCCAGCCTAAAATGGTCTTCTAAGAGTTTGTGACCACTGGATCTAGTCTTCCCATGGAGTACCCGGTGAACAGATGTTCTCCCAGTTCCTGGTGCACACCCCTTGTTAGGGTGACAATAATTTAGATTTTTAGGGAGCACTGGATTTGCAGCTGAATAAAAAGTATGACATGTGGCCTAGCAGAGCTGGTGACCACAAGGCAGAAAGATAGCTAAGCTAGCCATTTGCTTACGCTAAGTAACCATCTTAACTGTGTCAACCATTTTCTAAGAAAAAAGCTGCAAGTGAATCTATGTGAGTCTGTGCACTGTGAACCAGCCACAGTAAGGAATTAGATAAGGTACAGGGGCCAAAAAAAGGTGGACGATGGTACAACATGAGACAAAAAAAGACTGGAATGTGGAAAACAACTTGTAGTTGGCAACAGAATCCAAGATGAGCATATGCAAAAAGGTGAATGGTGATTGGTGAAGCAGCCTCCAGAAGCTTCCAGGTTTTGGTCAAAGTCCACCCATTGACCAAAGAAAAGAAGTCAAGGTCTTAGACATGCTCATAGCAAGAAGTCATGTAAATGAATGAAATGCATAGGCAATTCCATGCTAATGAAGCAAACAGTAAACAAAGGCAGAGCTTGAGATGGGAGGAGAAATGAGTAGAACAGGAGGAAAGACAGAGGTAGAATGAATGTTAATGAGTATAAACATAGGAAAAACTACTGTTCATTGCTGCTCCCCATATTCTGTCAGTGAGGGAGCTCACCTGAAGCTGTCTCCATTCTGAATAAAAGCTGTTGCAAGCAATGTGTGCTGGTGTTTGCTCCCTGCACTGTTCTGGCTAATGAGCAACAGGATCCTTGGGTAATTGGCCCATCATCTCCCTAGTCATTGCGCACCTCATGGAGTCAGGTTCTAACACCCCTTATAGACTTATAGGGTTCCACCAAGTCCTCCCCGAGCCTACACTTTTCCGGGTTGAAAAGTCCCATTTCTCTCAGCCTCTCCTCATAAGGCCTGCTGCTCTCTTGTCCTCTAAACATTCACACGACTCTCTCAATATGTTCCACATCCTTTCTGAATTGTGGAGCCTAGAAATGGACACAGTATTCCAGCTGTGGTCTCACCAAGGCTGAGTAAAGTGGGAGGAAAACTTCCCAGGTCTTGTTTGAGATGCATCAGAAGATGCAGGCCAAAGTTTTGTTTACTTTGCTGGCTTCAGTGTTGCTTTGGTGGCTTATGTTCATCTTGTGGTCAACCATGACCCCCAAGTCTCTTTCAGACATGATGCTAGCTAGCATAGCACTGCAGAGCCTATAAGTGTGGTGTGGGTTCTATCTATGAAACTATGAAAGATGGAGCACCTTGCATTTCTCAGCATTGAATGCTATCAGGTTTTGATCTGAACACCCTATAAGCCTGTCAAGGTCAGCCTGGATTGCCAGCCTATCCTCTAGGGTGATCACACTTCCCTATAGTTTGGTGTCATCAGCAAACTTAGCCAGTCCACTTACAACACCTGAGTCCAGATCTTTTATAAACACATTGAAGGGTACAGATCTGAGAACAGAGCCCTGCAGGGTGACAATGATTACGGTGAGCCAAGCTGATTTGGTTCTATCAAGTAGCACTCTCTGGGTCCATCCATGGAGCCAGTTTTCCAGCCATCAGACTGTGAAATTGTCTCAGCAGCAATTTCCCAATTTTTCCATGAGGACATCATAAGACACCATGTCAAAGGCTTTCTTGAAGTCCAAAAATATGATATCCACCTCGTCTCCTTTGTCCATTTGATGTTGCACCTGGTCATAGAAGAAAATCAGGTTGGTCAGACAAGATGTATCCACCATGAAGCCATGTTGGCTCTCTCTCAAAATATTACCTTCTATTAGGATGTTGGTAATGGTTTTCCTTGATGATTTTTCCCAAGATTTTTCCAGGGATTGAGGTCAAGCTAATTGGCCTGTAGTTCCCTGGATCTTCACTTCTCCCTTTCTTGAAGATAGGCACCACATTGGCCCTCTTCCAATCATCAGGCACCTCAGCTGAGCACCACAAGTTTTTGGATATCCTCGCCATAGGTTGTGCTATAATGTCAGCTAGTTCCTTTAGCGTTCCTGGGTGCATTCCATCCAGGCCACATGATTTGTGGATGTCTGGCCTCTAAAGGTGTTCCCTCACAAGATCAGTGTCAACCATGGGCACAGGTTCACCCTTCACCTTGTGATCCTGCTTCTCGTCAGGCAGGGTGATCCCACTGGGCTGATGGAAGATGAATGTGAAGTGGTCATTAAGGAGATTGGCTTTTTCCTGGGTGTCAGTTATCAGCTGCCCCACTTGGTTTAGAAAGGGTCCAATGTGACCCTTGTTCTTTTTCCAATTTCACACATATTTGAAGAAGGACTTTTTATTGTCCTTGATTTGAGTGGCGAGTTTGAGCTTGATTTTAGCCACGGCTTTCCTAGTTTCTCCCTACAGGTACAGGCTATTGATGAGTACTCCTCCTTAGCAATGTTTCCCCATCTTCCATCCATTATAAGTTTCTTTTTTTAGGTGCAGAAGGTCCTTGAGTTCCCTATTGAACTAAGGGGGTTATCCAGCCCTTTGGCTACCCTTTCTGCAGGTTGGAATGGACTTCCCTTGTGCTTCAAGGATTGCATCCTTGAGGAGTAACCATTCATCATGGACATTCTTCCCTGCCAGATTGTGGTTTCTCAGGGCCTGAACAACTAGCCTTCTAAGCTTGTGGAAGTCAACCTTCCTAAAGTTGAGGACTTCTGTATTGCTGACTGACTTGCTGGCTTTGTGGTGAATAGAGAAAGTGATCAACTCATGGTCACTGTCTCCCAGCTTCCCTTCAATTCTCAGGTCACTGACTAGATCATCCCCTTTGGCCAGTATCAGGTCCAGCAGTGCCTTGTCCCTTGTTGGTCTGTAGACTTCTTGAGACAAATAAAGCTCATGAATGCTTGTGAGGAAGCATTGCAACAGATTGGATTTGGCTGAGTGCTCTTCCCATGAGATGTCCAGGTAGTTAAAGCCGTGCATGACAACCATGCACCAAGAGAGTGCAGCCAGGTCAGCCAATTTTCCTTTGAATTCCTAATCAAAGGAGCTGACTATTTTTATAGACAAGACAAAAAGTGAGGGGATATAATTTTACCCATAGGGATCACAGGACACATATACAGGAGATGTTTACTGTGGGGCAGAGCTGTAATGCAACCCAGCATGTCCACGAGTGACAGATAGTGGAATGACCTTCAGGGAAGCTTAACTGTGTAATAAGCAGGGATAACTCTGATGAATAAGCAGTCATGGATGAAGCAGCAGCATGTTCTGGTGAGGACAGCAGATAGCAGTGGTTTCCCTCCAAAAATGCCACTTATATACTTTGACAGTGCTGTGACATGGTGAGTACAGGTCACCACTATAATAAGCCTCCACAAACCCCAGCCACAGGTCTACAAGTCCTCAATAGCAGAACAGGCAGGAGAAGATGTTAGACTCTCAATGGCTGCAAAGGCAGATGAAAGTTGCAGCAGAATGAGATCCACAGTTGTCTTGGTATCCTTGCCATTGGATCAAGGTCCAATTCTGTCAAGAACTGTGTGGAAACTGATATGCAGCAGCTTCTCCATGATAAAAGAAGTCATGCACGGGCATCTTTATGAAAAAAGCTTTTCTAGCACATTCCTCAAATCCTTTGGCAACCAGCTAATGGTGATGGGAGCAGAACTGTGAGGTCTGGAAGCTCCTAGTCATGAACTGGCATGAAGGCAGCATTTACAAGAAGGTCATCTAGCACTTAGATGAGACAGGAGTGTGATTTGGCAGCTGTAACTATAACTGAACTCTTCAGGATCTGCTATGCTCATTCCACAAGGGAAGAGGGCTAGAAGAGGTACCTAAGCATAGCCTGTCTGTGAAATCTTAGCCATGCTCCCCTGAGGTAAAGTCATTGTCTCACCTGTGACCAAGTATCCCTCTCAAACTCACCTTCAATGACTGTGATGGAAAAAGGATACAAAGGTATACACAGTCCTGGGGGATGAGATGGCTCTTACTTCCAGGGATCAGAAAACTGGCTACTCTTCTCAGCGCTCCACCATTCCTATATCCTGCCCCTTCCACACCAGATGTTCTGAGTTTGCTAATCTCAGTCCTCCCTTCTGGGAGCTCTGGCTTCTCTCGTTCTCTGTTCAGCTCAAACTGGGCTCCCTCGTCTCTCCTCCCCAGTTGGCTGCCCCATTCTTCCCACATGGGTCCCATGCTGACCATCCCACTATTTGGTCCCACCCTTATCTTTCAAGGTGGGATCTGGGGTGAAGCACTGACTCACACTGATACACTCTTTGGTCTCTTCTTTCTTCCAGGTCCCTGGAATGGCTGCCCATACCCACTCATGGGTGAGACGCTGTGGCCATTTCATCTCCCTGCCTCTGCAAATAAGTCACTGGGATTCTCTCTCAAGCCCCGGGGTCGATCCCTCCTTGGTGGTGTCTCTCTGCATTTCTTCCTGATCTCCTTCAGACTTTTTCCTTCAGGGTCAACCCCTGGTGCTTTGTCAGCAATCCTTAAATCTCCCACACTGACCAACTGGGTTTACTGTGGCAGATTTACTGCTTTCCCAGTTCCTCCAGCTGATCCTGTTAATTGCCTCCAGTGTGGCATTTCTCCCACCTGGGTTTGTCACATCCTCCTCCCCCGCCCAGGCTCATCCTGGTAAGTTTCTCTTTTTTTTCTTTCTTTTGTGTTTTCATGGCAGGGTGGGTTAACTCCCCTGTCACACTGTGTCTAATACAGTATTCTGTATTTCTTCTTGACTGGATAACCATGTCCAGTGGGATTACCTTTACTGTGGTCAAAAATACAGCAAAGACACAGCATCATGTTCAGGACCTGGAACGTCAGACCCTCATCGACACCCCTAATAGTGAACACCCAGAGCGCCACACTGCAATCATGGCCCAAGAACTCATGTGACACAACAACAGTGTAGCTGCACTGAGCAAGACCCAGCAAGTGTGAGATGGGCAAGCTCAAAGAACATGTAGGCAGCTATACCTTCTTCTTCAAAGGTAAACAGGAAGGAGAACACCAAGTTTACAGAGTTGGTTGTACCATTAACAATGAACTCATAAACCAATTCAATGAGTTCCATATCAGAATTAATGAGCACTTCATGACTCTCCATCTTAAATTAGCGGGGAGCCAATATGCCACTATCACCAGCGCATATGCTCCAACTCTTGACACCACCAATGATACCAAGGAGGAATTCTATGCCAACCTTGACTAGATCCTTTCTGACATTCTGGAGGGAGACAGACTTATTCGTCTCAGTGATTTCAATGCCAGAGTCAAAGGGACTATAACCTCTGGAACAGAATCATCAGCAAGGAAGGAATAGGAAAAGTCAACTCCAATGGCATCCCCCTGTTGACCAAATGTGCAAAACATGGAATCACCATCATCAACACCCAGTTCTGCCAGAAAAATATGCACATGACATCATGACAACACTCATTATCTAAGCACAGGCCCCTGTTTGACTATGTCATCATCCGTGCCTGGGATTGCAAACATGTCCACATCACCTGAGCTATCCTAGAAGCTGATGATTGCTGGACTGATCACCAACTCATCTGCTCAGTTATGCCACTCAAACTGCCTCCCAAATGATAACTGCAAAAAATCCCAAAACAATGCCAATGGAAGATCAATGTTGAAGGACTCAAGGACCCAAGTAAGTGAGACTTCTTCCACCGGTGCCTCTATAAAAAAACCTGCTGAATTCCAATCAACAACAACAGGAGAATAACAGCAGCGTGTGGGTTGCCCTCAAGATCACTGTCAGTGCCCATGAGTAGACATGGATTCTCTACCAGGAAACATCAAGACTGGTTTGCTGATAATGACTGGGAGATCCAGGAATTGATCCATCACAAATACAAGGCCTTTTGTTCTTGGCAAAACACCACTAATTCCAAAAAAAAGAAAACAGATCTCCCAACAAGCCTAGGCAGAGGTGCAAAGGAGGACCTGCAATATGAAGAACATATTGGAAGACAAGGCTAAGGAGATTCAACTTCTCACTGACATCCACAATATTTACAGTTTCTTGAGTACCACCAAATCCATCTATAATCCAAGCACTCAGGCACCAACACCCTTGAGACCTAAGGATGGAAGAGACCTGACCAAAGAAAAGAGAGCCATTGATGCCCACGGGAAGAATAATTTTAAAGACCTCAATTAAGGCTCTGTTGTTGATGAGAGTGTTCTCAACTCCATTTTGCAATATCTCAGAATCCTTCCAACCTGTTATGTGGTGAGGAAATCTATCAAGCAGATGAAAAACAACAAGGCTCATTGGAATCTTCAAACAAGGATTCACATCATAGCTGTGATGGAGCTCACATCATAGCTTCATGCCCTTATCTTAAGGATCTGAAATGATGAGGAAATCCCAGATAACCTCAGGGACACCATGATTGTGATAATCTTCAAGAAAGGAGACAAGTCCGACTGTGGAAATTACAGAAGGATCACCTTTCTGTCCACCACGGGAAAGATCATTGTGAGAACCCTCCTGAACCATCTCCTTCCATTTGTTGAAGAGCTCCTTCTGGAATCTGTGTGGGGTTAAGGCATCAAGAGGCACAACTGACATGATCTTCACAGCTTGCCAGCTGCAACAGAAATGCTGGGAATATAAGCCTCTCTACATGACCTTCTTGGACCTCACAAAGGCTTTCAACTCTGTCAGTTAAGAAGTGTTGTTGGGGAACCTTCTGAAACACGGATGCCCACTTAAATTTGTCACTATTCTCTGCCTGCTCTATGATGGTATGCAAGCAAATGGATCTATTGAAGATCCCTTTGAGGTTAAAACAGGAGCTAAGCAAGGCTGACTTATTGCTCCAACACTTTTCTCAATATTTCTTGGTGTGATGCTACATCTGACTGGCAACAACCTTCCTGCCGAAGTGGAGCTAAACTATCAAATGGATAGTAAGCTATTTAACCTCAGACAACTGAGCCAAAACCAAGACCACCCCAACCTCAATCACTGAGCTCCATTACACTGATGATGTTGTAGCATGTGCTCACAAGGAAGCAGACTTTCAAGCAATTGTTTACTTCTTTACAGAGGCATACAAGAAAATGGGACTGATGCTTAACATTCTGAAGACTAGAGTCCTCCACCATCAAGCTCCTTAATGAACAGTCCCCAGCTCTGGTAATCCAGATATATAATGAGACTCAAGCAAATGTTATTTCCTATATTTCGGAAGCTCTCTCACAGAAGTATGACATCTTTGAAGAAACCCAGCATCTCCCCAAATGTGCAAGTATAGCCTTTGGATGCCTGAAGAAATAGGGGTTCAAAGATTGCAACATCAGATTCAAAATCAAGTTCATGGTTTATCAAGCAGCCATGATCCCCACCTTGCTGTATGGAGCTGAAACACTGACAACATACAGGAAACATCTAAAGTTTTAGGAGAGGTATAATCAATCCTGCCTGCAAAAGATCCTCCAATCCAGTGGGAAGACAAATGCATCCATGTTAGCATCCTCCTGCATGCAAAAATTTTGAGTATTGAGGCAATGATCATCCAACGTCAACTTTGATGGGCCAGCCATGTCATCCAGATGTCTGACTCCAGACTCCCAAAGCCAGTTTTATTCTCCCAGCTCAAAAGATATGCTTAAGAGAAGGGCAGATAAATCACTTCAGGGATGTCCTCAAAGCCAACTTTAAAAAATGCAACATCGAGGAAGAGTCTGCTTCAGGGACCTAAGTACTTTGAAACCTCAAGATAACACTGGGAAATGAAAAAGTAGGAGCAGAAATAGTGTGTTGCAGATGAAATAAAAAATCTAGCACCTCCAACCTGACATGGAAACACATTTCCAGGCTGCAGTAGAGTCTGTTGATCCTGGATAGGCCTCATCAGCCATCGTTAGACACACAAATAAGACAATCATGGAAAGTATTGCTAAAGAAGTTGACTGTGGAGTTGCCTAATTAGTTTCTACAGTAAATGTCTCAGCATCTACACATCCAGTGCTATTGGAACAAAGTAAACTAATTAACTCCACTGTAGGTTAGTACCTATAAACACAGGTACTGTCCTACAGCAGAGTTTTTATACCCCACACTAATACATATGTAGACACTGATGGGACTGACTAGGGCACAAGAGTGTGTCAGTTCAGGGGCTGCCTACCAGCTAGCCTCACAATGAAGCATACCTGATATGCAGCATACTGAGTGGAGTCAGAGAAACCCTGGGCTGGCAGACTGACACCCATCTCCCCACTGCCCCACCAGCTGGGGCTTCGCCAACCCAGCTCAATGTGCTGTGGTCCCAAGCATATGTTCAAACAAGGCATCTGGAAGCAATAAACTCCGGCACGATATGTGCCAGAGTTTATTCCTGTGCATTCATTGAATATGTAGAAATGCCCACTGAGGCTTTAGGCCAGTTTCCCAGAATAGGTTTCAAAAGCCCAGAAGGGCTCCCATGCTACAGAGCAACTTATAACCATGCCACAAGTAGGTTCCATTCTTTCATCTCATTCCCCACATTGTATAGAGTTCAAACTGGACAAGAAATGATCCTCTAGGGACCCTAGGCTAGTTGTAAAACAAAATGGTAGTACAAAACAGCCCTAATCACCACTGGAGTTAACCCTAGCCCTAAGAACTTTCTCTACGAAGCATCCCTTTCATCTATCAAATCAACTCATACACAATATATGAAGGTGTCACAAATGATCTATAGCAACACGATCAATTTAACCTACATCTTCCAAGTTCTCATCCACCTTAACAAGAAGACTAAGGATGTGGTAGCAGAAATGGTAGGAAGTTCCCGGCAAAAATTTCCTCCAGCCTGATTTTCAGAAATGCAAGCACCTGTAGCTCTTTTAATTAATAAAAGGAATTGGTTGATATTCAATTTTTAGAAATTAGATATCTAACATGGACTCAGTTAAAAAATAACTTATTAGAAAGGATCACAGCAAGGATGTAGAACCACCAGAGAAAGTTCTAAGTGAGCTACATTATGAGTTATGCCTGTCTACTCAACATCTCAAACCCCCTCATATGTTATAGCAGCTTGTCTCAATCAGCTAGATCTCTACAGAGATGCAAGACCTATCTGTGCTGCCATTTTATAAAGAGTTCATCCTAATTTTTCAGCATGGAACTTCTAGGAAGGTAGGTTTCTACCTCTTAAGCTGAAGTACAGCATCTTAAACTTTTAGATAAAATGGCAATTAAGATGTAGAAACAAGCCTCAAGAGTGAGGTAATCATACACCATAAAGTAATATATAATACAGACATATGCTTCATCCTCCCACTCTGCTCTTGGTGGCCTTCCTTGGTGGGGTTTATTTGTTTGTTTGCGGGGAAGAGTTTGGGGGGCAGTGTGGCGGATATTCTTTATCTCCAGATTGCCTGCAATATTTCTTTTTTAAACTTCTTGTCTTCAGGTGTGTTCTGTGAATATGGTGAGCTTAATACTAAAGTTGTTGGAAAGACAATTTATAAAATAAAAATAATTAAGATATTCAGATAAAGTAAAAGGACTTGCAGTTTCCCGCACTTCTTTACTTGGTGTGGACACCTTGATCAGTAACGAAGATCTCACACTGGAGAAGGTGGTGTAGTAGTGGGTTAAAGAAACCTTTTGTCTTTTGAGAATTAACTTTGAAAACCTAAAAGAGAAAATCATGGTCACCTCCCTAGTGGATGTTTACATACATCACAAAACCACTGCATAGTTTGGCATGATTGGCAGGCTCAGTTCACAAGAGACCCAGAATGAGAACAACAAGGGCATTGTGGGTCAAGCTTGAGTTGCACTAGCAGAGCTATGGAGGGAATACTGCAAAACACCTGTCTGTATTGCACCAGTTCTAGGCATTGTGATTCATTTTTCCACTTTAATGAGAACTAAAAACATCTCAGACTTACACAAACTAAAAGAAAGAAAGAAAGAGTACAGCTTGTCAAGTAGAAAAATGACATACAATAGTGCTCTTTTTCTTGGAAACAAAAATGTCTGATTACTGCTTCATAAAGCACTTGTAAACTTAGGAAATAATGTTTTCAAGTTCCACTTTATACTGCTTTGAGGAAAAAACCAAGAAGCATGCCTATATTGCAAAAAATTTTAAATTTCTCTGTTAATCATGGTCAGGAAAAAAAAAAGCTAAAACTATTTCTCATGATTATCTCCAATGCTTATTAGAAAGAAAAAGTACTTACAAAGTAGAGCAAACAGATAACAAAAAAAATGATTCTCTCACTTATTGCACTCCTTTGAAAAACAGCAAAAAAAAAAAATTATCCCGTGGCTAGAGTGAATAGGTTGTTTTAATGAATTTGAAAATATTATACAGGAGTCATAGGAAAATTCAGATTGCTTTGGGTTATTTAAAGAATAATAGCTACTCTGCTACATATGTGGCAAGACTTCTGAAGGAAGAATTTAGAAATAGCAATGATTTTATGCTGGATAAAGGAATGTAGCACAATAGGAATGTAGGAAAAAGAACAGAGTATACTTAATTTATACTTTCCTGACTCCCAGTGTTTTAGAAGCTAAAACACCTCCACAATACTTTGTGAGTGGGTTACCTCTGATTGAGCATAAGTATTCAGTAGCTTGGAAATTTCTTGGCCTGATCCCTTCTAACTATTATTGCTCGGCTTTGATTTGCTGCAGTACATTCTGACTCTCACCTGCCATGTCTTGATTTTTCATTGATGTTATTAGTCGGGTGATGTTGCTTGTTCTCTACTGAATTCTGCTACTAGTAACCTATGCAGGGATTTCTTCTGGGGCTCCAAACTTCCCTACACCATGCCCTAGTGCCACTCAGATGTTATGCCGCCAATTGAAATAGACTTTCTTCGGTAAGATAACTTTCTTTAATTTTTTCTTTTTTGGTTTCATCTTTGTAAGTCTCAGTGAGCCAAAGGAAAGAACACCCCCTGGCTTCCACCAGCATCAGGTAAGTATTGTGTTGCAAAGAAACTGCAACAATAACAAAGATGAGGGGATGCAGGGATAAGTGAAAATATTTATGTGAACTGTGTTCCTTGTAGTTCTACTAGCACGTACAATTCTGTGGCATAAGAGAAATATCTTCATGACCTCATCTGATCATCAGTTTATTATGTGAAAATTACAGATCCTATCACATAAATTAATGCTAGCAAGTATATAAAATGCAGATACTCTTCTGAATTACATTGTATACGATTCTACCTCTTTTACTCATACCCTAGTGAAGTTCATCATAGTGCAAGGAAGAGCAGAAGACAATATGAATCACTTATATTGTAATTTAAGGATTGAGATGCCATTACATGTTTCTCTGCTGTTGTGCTGCCTCCTCACACAGGAGCTAAATTTCATTCACTGCGTGTATCTACACAAGACATTTACTGCAAAGTAGACTAATTAGCAGAGGTGCCCTGATACAAGGACTCAATACTGGATCAGCAGCAATATAAAGAAAATTAACTGTATTGGAAATCAGCCTGATGTGACCAATAATTTGGCTGATAAATGCCTGTGCATGCATGCAGCTGCAGCATATTACATAGGCAGTGGGGAGCACATCCTGGCAGCTTGGAGAGCTGTGTGCAGCTGGTAGGTCTGTTGTGGTGGAAGGGGAGGAGAAAGGGAGTGGGGAGACAGATAAAAACCCCTGCAGTGATGGAGGGGGCAGGGGCTGGGGCTGCCCAGTTGGGGTGTGGCAGGGTGCGGGATGGAGCCATGGCTCATCCGGGGCACAGCTCCCACTGATGAACGCACCCCAGGAAGGCACAGAGGGCGTGTGTGGTCCCCCGCCTTTCCACACCTCCTGGATGAGCCATGGCTCCATCCCATCCCAAGCTAACTGCACTTTATCATGCATCAGTAGATGCATGACAAACAGAATCAAGAAGGTGATACTTCCCCTCTATCGGGCACTGGTCAGACCACAGTTGGAATACTGTGTCCAGTTTTGGGTGCCACACTTCAAGAGGGATGTGGATAACCTGGAAAGGGTCCAGAGAAGGGCCACCCATATGGTTAAGGGCTTGCAGGCCAAGCCCTACAAAGAGAGACTAGGGCACCTGGACCTCTTCAGCCTCTGCAAGAGAAGGTTGAGAGGCGACCTTGTGGCTGCCTATAAATTCATCATGGGGGCACAGAAGGGAATTGGTGAGGCTCTATTCACCAAGGTGCCTCTGGGTGGGGGTCACATGAAA